>NC_041385.1:808475713-808504028 GCF_002162155.2 Triticum dicoccoides
CATTATTAGCTAGCTGGTTAAATAAATCTCTCTCACGGCAGCTGCATCAATCTTAGTGAGCATCCTCTGCCTTTCAATTAGCATTTTAATTAGAGCTTCCCTCGCCACCAAGCTTCTCCTTTTGACGGTAGCAACTGATAAGATAAAATGACTAGAAAAATGAGAATTAAGAGAAGGGCCCGGCCATTCTTGGAGAAGAAGCAACGACACCATTTGGACCAACTCGTCTTTATCAGTGTCTTATAAATATCTATGTCCTAGCAAGCGTATCTGATATATCAGCCAATAATGGTGGAACCAGTGAAGCTCATCGGAGGCTTTGGCAGCCTGTTCGTCCACCGAACCGAGGTCGCCTTGCGTCTCAAAGGAATGCCCTACGAGCTCATCCTAGAGGACATGACTAACAAGAGCGAGCTGTTGCTGAAGCACAATCCCGTCCACAAGAAGGTCCCTGTGCTCCTCCACGGGGACAAGCTGTCTGCGAGTCTCTCCTCATTGTCGAGTACGTCGACGAGGCCTTTGACGGGCCACCCATCCTGCCGACTGACCCTCATGAAAGGTCTGAGGCCCGCTTCTGGTCCAAATTCTTTGTGGAAAAGGTAATCATTTGTAGAGATAGTTCTTACAATTCAAATCAGCTCTACCACCATTGAAGAAAAAACAGTTCTGCTAGGTAGGATACTCCTCCGCTCATATATACTCCCTCCGTAGCAAAATATAAGACATTTTTGCAGTTCAAATTGAGATGTAAAAACGTCTTATATTTTGGTACAAAGGAAGTAAATCATACATATTGTGTTGGACATTGAATTGATCTCAACCGTAGAATATATATCACTAATGCGTATTATAATTTTTCATTACAACCTAAAGATAATAATTTTTTGCCGGTCTAAAGATATTATTATCAGCTTACCAATATGAATATATTTTTCATATTTCAATAGTTAAAGTAAGACAAGGCGACATATATTTATATTTGTAACCCAATTGAAATACTTTCTAACAACTTTCTTCATTTAGTGCTTGATGTCGTTGTGGCTAGCGCTGTGGACGGAGGGTGAGGAGCAGAAGGTCTTTGTTATGGACGCAAAAGAGAACCTCGTGGTAGTGGAGGCGCAGCTCAACGAGAAGAGGTTCTTCGGAGGCGCCACAATTGGCCTCGCCGACATCGCCGGTGCCAGCCTACTGTCTCTCTGGGCAAGCGTGATGCAAGAGGTCGCTGGGGTGAGCGTGATGACAGACGATGAGTATCCTGCTATCCACCGGTGGATCGAGGACTACAACGCTGATGAAGCTGTCAAGGAGTGCTTGCCGGACAGAAACCATCTCATCTCCTACTTCACCACGATCAGGGGAAAGTGTGTCTCCGCGGCCAAGTCCATGCTACCCAATTATCTAGCCAAGAAATAGTCTAATATGGTAGGTTTGGTCATGCTTGTGGCCTGAATCAACATGAAGATAAGTAAAAAAATGATAAGGGGGAGCTGCTGGCAAGTTATTGTTCCATGTCACTGTGCTTAGAGTTGATTTGGTTGTAGTTTGTAGGGAGTCCCAAGTGCAAGTCCAACCTCGACTAGCAGACGGCCCTAGTTGCAAATCAACGTTCAACTTCAACTCGCAACTAGGCCGCAGCTATGTTTTTGTCCTCTTGGTTGCAACTTTAACCCCCAACTCATCCAACTTCGTCCCAGTTTGTTTTTGTTGTCCCAGTCGTAGCTCAACAAGGGGTGTGCGGTAATGTTGTACATGATGTGTGTCTAAAATGACACCTAGTTTGTCAAAATGAAGATAACATGTTCTCTGAATTTTCTTCACTAAACAGAAGGTGGAGAGCATTCAGTTATAGAGGTTATGAAACAGGTCCCTATGTTATGGTTTTGACACAGGGAGTTTTTCAGGGAGCTAGTTTTTATGCAGTTACTTTTTAGCGTTTCCGTAACTTATTTTGGGTAGTCTCTAATTGGACCAGTGATATGTTTTTACCGCAGTAGCATCAAGTGGGGGTTTGATTGGTTTGACCCATGTACTATGGTGGTATGTTTCCAGCAAACAGATAGCTAGTCTCTTTGTAGATAATATTATTACCTTTTTGTTAAAACCGTACTGGTATTGGTGGGCTAGCACGGGTTATGTCTTATACAATTCCTTTTTTTATTTTTCTAAGGGGCTTGTACATGCCATGCATGTCTTGTGCTGTTTCCATTTTTATTGTGATTATTTTCATAATATTGGTGCAAAAACAGCTATCTAAACTCCATTTCTTTTTCTTCGTGGTTAGTGGGTGCCGCACAAAACACACATCTTTTGGCGGACAAGGGTGTCAACAGGGATATCAAGCATAGAGAATCAGATATTGTTAGTATTGATGAAGGCAGAGAGCATTTTTTTGTTCTAGATGTTTGAGTCCGAAGATGATTGTGTCAATGTAGATTTAACCAAAACAGAAGCATAAGATAACTTGTTGTTTTGCTCTGTTTTCTGTTCAAGGCCTTGCTATGTTCTTTTTTATCAGCTTCGCAATCAAGAAACTTTGATTATGGATGACATTACTAGTAACAAAAAGTATTTAAAAAAGCAGAAGGTGAACATCCCGGCGAGTGGCAATATATTTGAGTCAGCATGTGAAAGCTGGCAATCAGGTACCATGTTCTGCAACTCACTCTTGCCAATGATATGACCTGGTGGTATGCATCCAATCCAGTCAAGCAGCAATCAAAGCAATGTAAGAAATAAATTGAACACCCTCTCTCCTAGAGATGCCTTCGAAGACATGTATTCAACTGAAACAAACAACAACTTTCTTAAATATGTTTATGAGAATCTTAGGAATTTTTTTGTCTAATCACCTTCCAAAATATCAACAATAAAGCTGCAGGGGAAAAGGCATACTAACTATTATTTCTCACACACGCACAAATAACTCAATCCCGACCTAGATTAAAAGTAGAGTAACAAATCTATGGACGTGCATACATTTCAATTATATGCATGTAAGTATGAGCAAGAATATATATCCCACACTTGAAAGGATCTTCTTCTGAACCCAGGCAACAGCTCATGCATGCATAATGCAAGACATAGTAAACTGAAGAGAAAAGTTTGTAGCATATTCCATGAAAACAATCAGGATGTACGGTCCGGCTGATTTAGCATGAATGTAGAACAAACAACGAGTTTGATGAGTGATAGCTAATTTACCTTCTTTAAATACTCATGTAACCTTGTAACCGATAACCCATATTAAACTAAGAAACAGTAGGAAGGACACGCTATGGTGGCCATCCAATCTCGTATCCCATGTGGGTGTGTTCTTAGGTTTACGCGTTTGCGCCCGAGGAGGATCGATCTCATTTCACATGTGTGTGCGCGCTTGCAGCCAAGGGGAATCCATCAAGCTAGGTTTGTGCACATGCATATCTTGCCGGAAGATCAATCAAGTGTTGCTTTGTCTCATCCAAAATTAATCGCCGATAACATCAGGAGCATGTCGAGGGCGTGCATGGAATTGAGCATGGAGTTGGAGAGGATCACGCAGAGCGAGTGAGATTAAGACGTTATTTCTGTTCCTACAAGTTATTTCTGTTCGTAGGATTAGGGATTTAGTAGTTTTTTTCCATTTACAGAGGGATGAGGTAGGTTTAATGGTGTCAGGTTCCTAATGGTCCATGATTTTCTTTTGAGATGATTACATGCTAGTATTTTTTAGGCATAATTGAACAACTTGCTCGCTTTATTTTGTCTAGGCATATTACATACCTAGGTATATATTTTTTGGCAAACGTACGTAGCTAATGAACCGAGATGTTTTGATTTTCAGCGTCTGTTATGGGCTGCCACATGCGAGGCCCATGTGAAAGGATGAACTGAGTGTGTTTGTATTTTTACAACCCAGAAAGGATTTTGGGCCCTATGAGTTTTTTGCAAGGATTATATGGGTTAATCTACACCGTAATAATTCGGCCACACCAGATGAAGGATTAGTATTTTTTTTATTAAAGTGGGAATTTTTGTGGAGTCTATAATTAGTATAGATAGATAGATAGATAGATGGTAAACCAAACCGATCCGTGAAGGATTTTGAATTGTTGGTACTTCAATGCGATGTGGGTAACATCACATTACTTAGCTATCATGCGTTCACAGTATCATGGAATGCATATTTTTGTGCAACCGGTTGCATGAGCAATTGTATGAGGTCCTTTTGAGTTTCTATAAGCATATAAAAGGCTTATACACATGTTATATTGCCAAGCATAGGCCACAGGTCTAAGCTTATAAACAACAGTGTAAAAGTATAGACCAAAAGTGGGCTTTGCAATATAACCACTATTCAAACTTCATATTGTTGCACGTAAAATAGCATTCAACAATATGAATGTTACACCTTGAATGAAATGAAAAAAGGACAAGTGAACAGTATCATGGGTACATGTCAACTGGACGCGCATATGGATATGTTTGGTAGTAGAGAAACAAAAGCTTATATGCCATAGTAAATCTTTGCTCGTAGCTAGCTACCAAACGACAAGTTAGTGAACGAGTTGCATTCATTTGAATAGGATGTGTCCACCAAACATCCGTGCAAGTGGAAATCATGGCCAACCATCCGTTAAATGGATTGGAAATAATTGCGCATCTGCACGTTGGCAACCGGAGTGCACTAGTTCATCTATGAAAAAAAGGATTGACCAACCAATAGCCAATATTCACATAGAGACGCACGAAAACTGGTCGGTGAGCCACTAGGGATTGGGAGGTATCAAGATATTAACTCAAACAATGTTTAGATGGGACTTTCATCGCCGGATGATTCACTGCGTTCTATATTGTACATCGACTAGCCAGTTCATTCAGTCACGCAACGCCTCAGAGGAGTCCCCTACAAACTCCCCCTCATGGACACGCCTTACAAAGCGAAACTGTTTTTGAAGCACAACCCCATCCACGAGGTGTACGTGCTTCCCCATGGAGAAAAACCTTCTGTGAGTCTCTAGTCATCATCTAGCACGCTGACGAGGCCTTCGACGGCCCACACATCCTGCCCACTGATCTCCATGAATGGGCCGATGCTCTCTGCTGGTCAAAGTTCTTTGCAGAAAAGGTAACCATCTATAGAAATGAGTCTGATAAATCAAATCAGTTCTGCTGGAGTAGGACACTCCCACGTCCATGATTATATTGTACATGTTGTCTTGGGCGTTGATATTGGTCTACAACATATCTGTTCATTCAACCCTTTGTTATATGTATATAAATAACATATTATGAAAATAGATTTTATAAAATCCTAAAGATAATGATATTGGCTTACCAGTATGAGTATATTTTTCAATGTTATGATAGTCAAAGTTACATTTGAATGCACAATTCTAGAACGAAAAACATTCAATATTTGGAACCCAATTAAAATACTCACTTGCTACTTTCTTCATGCCGTGGCTGACGTTGGGGATAGAGTGGGAGGCGCAGAAGGTCCTTGGCATGGAGGCACGCTGGTTCTCGAGCAACCGGGGCACACCACGTTAAAAGTTCTAAAAATATTCAAAATGCAAGAACTTTTGAGTCACAAATTCAATAGTTTGAGAAAGGTAAAAAGGCAAAACATTCTATGAATAGTGGTCCATTCAAATTGGCCCGTTAACGCTACCACAACGACAAAAAAAATCAAGCTGTAAGTTGAACTAGTTGTAGCTGAAACGTTGTGACATGTTTGATACTATATGCTATGTCTATGTTTACTCAATTACTTTCAGCAGTTTTGAGAACTTCTGATATGTTTCTTTAATGTTGGGTCTGTACTCCAGGTACACACGATATATATATTCTCGAACGCGAATTTATCCATTTCTGTGATAAGTAATTCGGGACGGAGGGAGTTTGTTGTTTGGTTAGTTGCCCCTGTAGTATTCATTCAACACTCCAGTTCCCAAGCCTCAGCGATTCTTCTTCCTATCACGTAGCAGTGTACTGAACTGAGCGTCTGATAAACTTTTTTAACCTGTGAAGGTCGTAAGGAAGCAAAGCGGTTTAGTTTATTTCCACCCCAAGAAAATAACAATCTTACTGTCAGAAAACAAATGTAAATGTTCCTAGGAGGAGCAGTAACGAAATATATTTAGCTTATCCACGCAGAAATAGGTTTCCCTACAAATACTACCAACGTATCAAAATACAGAATGTTTTTGCAGTTCAATTTTTTTTGCAATTTAAATTGAGTTGCAAAAACGTCTTATATTTTGGTACGAAGGGAGTACTAGGTTACTAAAGGTCTCCATATACATATCGAACCTAAAAGTACTTCAAACTTTTCAGAACAGAATATTAACTGCCGAAGGAAGCAAGAATGGGGGAGCCCACCGTGAAGCTCATCGGCGCTTTTGGCAGTCTGTTCAGCCACCGTGTCGAGGTAGCCCTGAGGCTCAAGGGAGTTCCCTACAAGCTCGTCCTTGAAGACCTGAGCAACACGAGCCAGCTGTTGCTGTGCTGACCCACAACCCCATGCACCACATGGTTTGTCCCTGCTCCTTCGCGGCAGCCAGCCCATCCCGGAGTTGCTCGTCATCGTCGAGTATATCAACGAGGCCTTCGACAGGCCGCCACTGTCGGCTGACCCCCACGACCGGGCCACCGCCTGCTTCTTGGCTCTGTGAAGCCAGTAGATGATCGGTTGTCTTGTATGGTTTTTTTAAAACGAGGCAAAAGACTTGTCATTTTCATCGATTATGAAGAAGTGAGAATTATCCGGTTAATTAATAAAAAACCGGAATAAAATCTATACATCCCAATCCAGACATGGGCACCACCGGCTAACCTGGCCAAGCCAATAGAAAGCCACATGCGCAAACACCGACAGCTCCGACTATGACGACGCGCATTGCAAGGGAAATATGCAGGACTTGCGCCAACATTGGCCTTCGCAAATGACCACTGAGAACCTATCATCGTCACCACCTGGAGCCGTTGCAACGCAGTTCCGACTTCAGACCAACGAGGCAACCACGGAAGAGCACCTCAGACACGCCGGAAAGATCCAACTACCGAAGCCCATGCCGCGACCCGAGCTCCTCTCAATGCCAGCACTACTAGGGAAAACCTTATACACAGAATCTTAGCAGCACTGCGACACAAAAAGAAGCGCTACTGCTAATTAGCAGTAGCGCGGGTTTTTAAACCTCGCTACTACTAAGTTGATAGTAGTAGCGCGGGTTTTTAACCCTCGCTACTACTAAGCGGTCTCTACCGTGGCCCCCGACACATGCCATAGTAGTAGCGAGGGGTATAAACCCGCGCTACTACTAAGTTGATAGTAGTAGCGCGGTTTTATACCCCTCGCTACTACTAAGTACGAGGTAGGTGAAGTCGCCATATCCTCGGCCGAATCCCCATCTCCTCCCCCAAATCCCTCCTCTCGTCCACCACTCTCTCCTCTCACTTTCCATATGCTCTCACATGGACCTCTTGCCCATGCACCCATCCTCCTCCATGGCGCCGAAAGAGGCCGCCGCCTCGCGCCACCGGCGTCTAGGAGCTCGCCGGTCTTCCACCGACGTCTAGGAGGCCGCCGCCCCGCGCCACCACACCGGAGCACCTCGCCATCGATGACTAGCTCCGCTGCTCCCTACATCACCTTCGTCTCTCCTTCGGTTTTCCTTTTCTCTCTCTCCCTCTGGTTTAACTCACCCTCCCATGTCCATGCCCATGCAGGTCGTCGCCATGGATGACCCGGAGCTATCTGGTATGGTCGGGAAGAGGAGCCCCACGTCACGGCCTGGCTCTGCCATAGAAACGGGCCCTCTCTCCAACAGCCACTGCTGGATCTGGTCTTCCACTGTCCGTTCATGCCTCCAGTGACGCCAATCATCGCTAGATCTTACCACTGGTGCCATTGACAGCACGCACGGGATCGAGATTTTTTTTGTTTTTGAAAGTAATAGCAGTAGCGCGGGGTATAAGACCCGCTACAGCTAATTAGCAGTAGCGCTGTTTGCAACGCACGCTACAGCTAACCATGTATAGCAGTAGCGTGTGTCAACACGCGCTACTGCTACAAGTTAGCTGTGGTGCCGTATCAGTAGCGCGGGCACCCGCGCTACTGATACACCCGAAACCCGCGCTGCTGCTAGGCTTTTCCCTAGTAGTGCAGTATCGTTGCCAAACAGAAATCTACGACCCTAAAATGGCCTCCTCAGCAAAACCACACGGCGAAGATGCAACCATCCACCGGTCTCGAAATTGCAGCCGGTTCTGAGGCGATGCCCCCAAGGAGGAAAAGGACGTGAGGACGCCTTCATCGCCCGATCCCGCGGATCTGAGGTTTCCCTCTAGAGCCATGGCCATGGGGAGAGGAGAGGAGCACCACACAACAAAGACTCTTCCAAGGAAGTGTGCAACGCCCGCAAGCACCACCGATGCTGGATCCGGCCAAGGCCGGAGAAAGCATTTCTCCTGGTGGAGCTCGATCCCAACTGCCCGTACCGGCCGGCCACGAACCACCACCCACAAATCACCGCAGAGCACCGAGGGGAGAGCCTCCCGTCTGCGCCCGCACCCGCTAAGGCCATCCCACGCGGCTAGTCCTGGCCATGGGCAGCCCGGCCTGGCCCGACACTGCTCCCGTGCCGGGCCCGGGCCTGTTGTTTTTGCTATTTCCCGAAGGGACCCGGCCCAAGGCCCAGCAGGCTTTTACGCGTGCGGGCCGGGCTTGGGCCCAAATATCCGGCCCGATGGCTGGGCCGGGCCGGGCCATCGGGCCTAGGTTTTTTGTGTCGGGCTTAGCTAGGCCCGACCCGAGGTATGGCTACGTATATGCACGGCTACCAGGCCAGCAGCTGTAGCGCTGCCGGAACCTGGGCGCGCCCGCCATCCTGCACCATCAAGCCGCCCTAGCCGGAAGAGCGAGGGCAGCACCCGGATCTCACCGGGCAGCACCTCCCACCGCCGCCGCAGTTTGCGCAGCCGTTCTGTATGTCGTTCAGGTCCGTCGGCAGATGGCGGCGAGAAGCACAAGAAGGGCTCCATGAAGGAGGCCAAGGGAAACCTGTTGCTTCTGGAGGGGCAGCTGAAGGGGAGGAAGTTCTTCACCGGCGATGCCAGAGAACGTCACCGGCGGGCTGTCGCACTGGCTGCCCGATGAGTTCTGCGGGGTGACGCTCGTGGCCGACAAAGAGTTCCCCGGTGTATGCCGCTGGGCGAAGGCATACATCGATGAGGAGCACGTGAAGCGGTGGCTGCCAGACAAGGGGGCGCTCGTCGCCATTAGGGTCGGGCCCATAGGTGTGCAAAACGTGCGGTCCGCACAGGGCCATATAATTTGAGGGCCCCAAGTTCTTTTTAGGGGAGCAACTAATTAACGAGCGCTCCTTCGGCAGCCTCGCAACGATCAGCGCCACTTGGCGCGCTCTCAGCCATTCGCCACGTGTCGCGCTCTTGGCGCTCCCTCTGGATTTTTTTATTTTCCGCACGCGTTTTTGGCTTTTTAAACGGTTTTTTTGGGTTTTTTTTTAACGTTTTGGTTTTCCACCGGTCTTCCCTAGCTTTTTGACCAAACAAAATTTTCGGAATTTTTTTTTGCGCAAAAAGACGCATTTTTTTCGCGAGAGTCACGGTTTTGTTTTCGCGAGAGGCACGGTTGTGCTTTCGCGAGAGGCACAGCCGTGCCTCTTGGAAACGAAAAAAAAATATGTTTTCTATTTTTTTTCCTTTCGCTAGAGGCATGGTTTTGCTTCCGCGAGAGTCACGGTTGTGCTTTTGCGAGAGTCGCGGCGTGCCTTCTCGGGAACGAAAAAAAACATATTTTCTATTTTTTTCGTGAGAGGCACGGTTTTGCTACCGTGAGAGGCACGGTTGTGCTTTTGCGAGAGGCACGGGCGTGCCTCTTTCTGAAAGGGAAAAACGTGTTTTCTGTTTTTTTAGCGAGAGGCACGGTTTTGCTTCCGCGAGAGGCACGATTGTGATTTCGTCAGAGGCACGGGAGTGCCTCTTTTGAAAAGGAAAAAAAACCGTGTTCCCGATTCGATTTTTTCGTCGGTTTTTTTCGTCCGTTTTTTTGTGAAAAAAAAGTTTGGCAAAATCTATCAACATGGGATCTAGTTTTGAAGACCTCGTCGCGAGGAATCCAACGACGAAAGCGGTTCGAGATTTGGACGGACGGTTTAAGAGATAAAATGTTTTGATTAAACGGATCTACGAAAGAAAAGGAAAACTCTCAGGTTGCGACAAGTGGCGCACATACACCGCGTCACTTGTCGTAACCTGGGGCAGTTGGAGTGATCTTCGCAAGGAATACTCAACTAATGATTTGGTCTTTTTAGGCCTATAAGATGTTGGTGGTTCCTGGGCGCTGGGCCGCGCTTGGCTCTGGGCCGCTAGCGCGTGCGCGTGAGTTGAGCCTCGAGGCGTTGAGCGTCGGATGGATCATCCGCTACAGCGCTGCTTGATAGTAATTAGGAAAAGGAGATCGTCAACCCGGAAAAAGAGGAAACCGAATCGTCGGATCGATCGACGAATCGCAAGCAAGCGAAAGAACTTGCGTCGCTACAGGCTACAGCGTACAGGAAACATGATCATCCATCGTCGGATCGATCGGCTTCGGCGACAGTTCTTACAACGCTGCTAGATCGGATCATTGGAAACGTGATCGTTGGATCAATCGGCAACAGTTCCAGACTCCAGAACACCGGCAAGGGGCGGCACGGCTACAGTTCCAGACTCCAGAACACTGGTGATGGGCAGCATGGCGACAGTTACTCTGATCTTCTCGCCAAAACAAGTAACCTCCCACTGGGGAGTCCTTTCTGATTAACTTCGGCTCCTACTCCCAATTTCTAATTAGAGATCAGGAGAGTTAGATGGTTCGTCTAATTGCCAAACATTCATGCGTAACCTCCAATTGATAACTGCTGTGTTATCAGTTTAGTTTTCTTTTATCCGTGTTTTGTATCTTGTGTTTCAATAATACTGATTTTAGTCATCACGAGGAAACATCATTCTAGTAAGACATTGTATCATATACATTATAATTGACTTTTTTTACGGTTATATACATTATAATTGCTCGTTAGTTTTTTTTCTCGTAAAATAGGGCCTCATCCATTTTTTAGTTTCGCACAGGGCATCAGATTTTGCCGGCCCACCCCTGGTCGCCATACACTATCTTCTCCACCTGCAGGGAGAGATGTTTCGGTGAATCAGAAGTGACCCACTTATGAGGTCTCACTCTCGAGTCGTTGGTGCTAAAAAAATGGTTATGAGCCGTGGACTGTATGGTCGACATGCTGGCAATGCTCCTTGCTCCAGTTTCATCCATGCTCTGCTTTGCTCCTTACTCTGCTTTCTACTCAAGGATGGTGTCAATGTTTCTCCTTGCTCTGTTTTTCTTTATCAGCTTCGCCATCAAGATTTTTTTTTTGGGACTTGCCATCAAGAAACTTTGATTATGGAAACATATAGAACATATCGATACACAAGTCAAACAAAGTCACTGTCCTTCTAGATTATAATCTGTGTTCTATACTATATTATCGGCTAGCTGCTTAAATAAATCTCTCTGATTGCGTCTGCATCAATCTTAGTGAGCATCCTCTACCTGTCAATTAGCATTTTAATTACAGCTTCCCTCGCCACCAAGCTTCTCCTTTTGACCATAGCAATTGATAAGAACAAATGACACTAGAAAAATGAGAGTTAATAAAAGAGCCCGACCATTCTTGGAGAAGAAGCAACAACACCATTTGGACCAACTCGTATTTATCAATGTCTTATAAATATCTATGTCCTAGCAAGTGATTCTGATATACCAGCCAATAATGGTGGAACCAGTGAAGCTTATTGGAGGCTTTGGCAGCCCGTTCGTCCACCGCGCCGAGGTCGCCTTGCGTCTCAAAGGAGTTCCCTACGAGCTCATCCTAGAGGACATGACTAACAAGAGCGAGCTGTTGCTGAAGCACAATCCCGTCCACAAGAAGGTCCCTGTGCTCCTCCACGGGGACAAGGCTGTCTGCGAGTCTCTCCTCATTGTCGAGTACGTCGACGAGGCCTTTGACGGGCCACCTATCCTGCCGACTGACCCTCATGAAAGGTCTGAGGCCCGCTTCTGGTCCAAATTCTTTGTGGAAAAGGTATTCATGTATAGAGATAGTTCTTAGAATTCAAATCAATTCTGCTAGGTAGGATACTCCTCAGCTCATAAATACTCCCTCCGTACCAAAATATAAGACGTTTTCCCAGTTCAAATCAAGATGTAAAAATGTCTTATATTTTAGTACAGAGGTAGTATATCATACATATTGTGTTGAAAGTTGAATTGGTCTCATCCGTAGAATATACTATATTAATAATACGTATTGTGATTTATCATTACAACCTAAAGATAGTTTTTTTTGCGGGGTCTAAAGATAGTATTTTCAGCTTACCAATATGAATATATTTGTTCACATTTCAATAGTTAAAGTAAGACAAGACGACATATATTTATATTTGTAACCCAATTGAAATACTTGCTGACAATTTTCTTCATTTAGTGCTTGATGTCCCTGTGGCTAGCGCTGTGGACGGAGGGCGAGGAGCAGAAGGTCTTTATTATGGACGCAAAAGAGAACCTCACGCTAGTGGAGGCACAACTCAAAGAGAAGAGGTTCTTTGGAGGCGCCACAATTGGCCTCGCCGACATCGCCGGTGCCAGCCTACTGTCTCGCTGGGCAAGCGTGATGCAAGAGGTCGCTGGGGTGAGGGTGATGACGGACGATGAGTATCCTGCTATCCACCGGTGGATCGAGGACTACAACGCCGACGAAGCTGTCAAGGAGTGCTTGCCGGACAGAAACCATCTCATCTCCTACTTCACCATGATCAGGGGAAAGTGTATCTCCGCGGCCAAGTCCATGCTACCCAATTATCTAGCCAAGAAATAGTCTAATCTGGTAGGTTTTGTCATGCTTGTGGCTTGAATCAACATGAAGATGAGTTAAAAAAAGAGAAGGGGGAGCTGCCGGCAAGTTATTGTTCCATGTCACTGTGCTTAGAGTTGATTTGGTTATTAAGGAATAATATACTTTCCAGTGATTGGTACCAACGTCTTAAATTTAGATTAGGGAAGTACTTGGGTTCAGTCCAAATAAACCTGGGCATGGGTAGCCTGGCCCGATGAACTGGCCCAAACCCAGCCCGAAAATCCAGGGATAGGCAGCGTGGATCCTGGACCAGGCATGGGCTCGTTTTGCTACTCATCAGCATTTTTGGGCTGGGCTCAGGCTTCTGTTTCCAGCCTGAAAATAGCCCGGCCCGGCACTAGGAAAGGCCTAGCACTAGCAGCCAACTAAGGGCATGTACAATGGTGCTATCTTAAGAGTGCCACGTAGGATAAATGATGAGGTGGAGGAGAGAGAACTCGTAAGAAAAGGCTTGTCTTCTCTTATTTAAGATAAGGCAAGAGATGATCTCTTAGCACAATTTGTCTCACCATGTTTTAAGGAATTGCTAGTTATTGAAGATAAGACTAAGATATAACCCATTGTAGACATACATTTTTGTCATCTCTAAATTACATGCAAGGCTTAAGATAAGACTGTCTTATCAACCATTGTACATGCCCTAACATCCTTCTCAGCCTCCCCTGAAGGCCCGATCCACTGAATAGAGAAAAATGGGGAGCCGCGCATGCACGGTCGTGGCATTTCCATGACGCGCCCGTTAGTACTGTTTCGGCAATCTGGCGCACACCTCTTCCGCACTAGGCTGCACTGCACTAACCACCGAAACCACCTCACCTGATGTGATTTGTTACATAGTTTTCCTCCTTTACTTCTTTCTTCTTTTCTTTTGTTGGAACTGTTTTGTTCGGTTTTTCTTCATCCTTTTCTTTCTTCTTCATTTTCCATTTTTTCTTTTTCTTTTGCTAAATGCATGATTTTTTTTTCAAAATAAATGAACTTTTTCAAAATCAAAAAACCATTTTTCAAAATGAATGAGATTTTTTCAATTTGAGTTTTTTTTTCAAAATTGCTCTATTTTTTTGAAAATTGATGATTTTTTTAAAATCGATGAATATTTTCATAATTCCTATTTTTGTATTTTTGTGATTTATTTCAATTTCGTGAACTTTTTAGAACCCACAAACATTTAATAAATCCATGTATTTCACAAACATATTCAAAAGTGCAAAAACCGGAGGCCAGTTTTTTTTTCCTAAACCAGCATGACAACACAATCGAAGAAATGTGAGCAAGCAAGTCGATTGAGCGAATGAAGCGGGAGCGAGTGTGTGAGTGATAGTTTAATGTGCCGGCGCATGAAGGGGAATCACTACACCACGACACTACAATAACAACACGCATCTGTTGGCATAAGTGCACATTAGCGACACATTGTCTGCACAAAACAACACCGACACATCAAATTGTCAAAGTTGCTCTAGAGGGACAATGTTCTATCTGTCGGTAATGCTTAAAGGTGTGCAGACATATAATGTGTCGGCGTATATCTTTTTGCTGTTAGATTATCCGTCGTTGTTACGCCGCGATAGAAAAAGTGTCGGCGTAAGTTTGGTCCTGGCCCACTTATGTTGGGCCATGCGGGATAAGTTGCGCGCGAGAGACTGCAAAATTTTGGCTAAGCCCATCTTATCTCTTTCTCTGCCCGGCCACTCCTTCTGTTTCTCCCACGCCACACACTCTCCCACCTAAACCTAAACCTAGGTCACCTGCCGCCGCCGCCTGACTTGCCAGCCGATTTGCTCGCGTTGTTGCCGTCTCTCCCACCACCAGCGGTGCCTCCCAAATCCTCCTTCTAGCATGTGGTGCTTCCCCATGTTCCAACCCCAAGGTGATGCCTTAACAGAAGGCATGACAGGAGAAGAGGAAGGGAGATCCACCGCGAGCGAAGAAGGCCGGGCGGCGACCATGGCACGCCCAGATCGGCCAGCGCCGTCGACGTCGAGCTCCTCTGCTCCCAGTGCCAGATCCGCCTCGGGCTCCATCTCCACAACCACGCACCTACAGCCGCCATGGAAGGTCTCCTCCCCGCCCCTATCTCCCCCGGACTGTTGGTTAGTCTTGTTTTGGCCGCTCGCCTCCCTGATGTGGTTTCCTCACGCGCGCGCAGGTGCTCTGCGTGCTTGCTTCTTCCCTTCCTGGGACGCCGCTGCTCCGACGCCATGGACAAATGTAATAATTTGTCTTCTCTCCCCTTCTTCTCGTCTCCTTCCTCCGGCCTGTATTTGCTTACTGCACCACAATAATTATTTCTTCAGAGAGGAGAAGAGGACAGGTCCTGGAATCCAAATTTCCTTCATGAACAAATGAAGCACAATCCTTTGCAGTAGCTAAAGTTTCAGACTGGATAAATTACATTGCAGCACCTGAAGTTTCAGACTGAATATATTATGTTGGCCACCTGTATTTGGAAAATTTACCCGATGTAGCATGTACATTTAGTTTCCTAGAAGGCCATTGCACTTGTCGTTAATTAGCAACTCACATTACAAAAGTGCCAGTGGAAATTTTTGAAATTAGTAGTGAAGTTTGCATCTTTGTAACAGAACATGTTATACGGTCAATATTAACCATAAAAATTGGACTCTGTATGTAGTGTATGGGAAGTTTTAAGTGATTATGCGAATATGCTTTTCCTTCAGTTGTGCATCAGATTTCACAATCAATATTTATTTATTTTAGAGACTGGAAAATGAAGAGAGAGATTATGGGGTGTGGTGGCCATTAGTTGCTTCCGCTGTATGTTGACCTACTTGCCTTTCCTTTCGTTATACATGCAGCCAAAATTTATGGGGGGTGTTATATAGGCTGGCAACTGATTATATTGTAGACCATCTGCTCGCAGCTTGTCTAGGATTGTTGTTATTGCTTCAGGGTTCATATGAAACATATTTCACTTTTGATAATTTGGACATGTTATTTCCTAAGTGCTAGCTCCAAAACAGGACATTAAAATCTTAGTTTCACATTGGATGTTTGGAACATCAATTGAGTATCCTTAGTAATAAACAGAAACCATATTCTCAATAAACTTATATTTATTGTTGAACGTGCCTTTTTCTTTTGAAATGATAATTATTACTTAGCATGTGATGTTGCTTAGTAATAAACTAAACCATATTTTAGTGTTTTCATTTTCCTCAATTACCAAGTTTAACATCCACCTTTTTTATCTAATACACTCCATTATACTCAAATATGTTCTTTACAACCCACATGTGTTGCATTTTTTCTGCTAACAGGAGAGTACCACATTTGTGTAGACTTTCATTTCTTACATTCGTTACTTTCAGCCACTGAACAAACCAAGGTATAGAAATACAAACACGGAAAAGGCTACCTGTTGGCTGTGGGTGCTGAGCTGACGAACAGTGTGGAAGAAGAAAGTGTGATCTTGGCAGCGGCCCATGAAGCTTTTTTTCTTCTTTGCATGTTGATCACTACTACACTGTTCAGGTTCTTAATCAAGGTAGTAGTAAATTCTCCGTGTTTTCCTCTGTACAAATTTCGACTTGTTTGATGTTCTTTAATTTTATTTCTCCTAATCAATCATCTAAGTTCCCAATGAAAGTAGCTTTGTGTGTGTGTGTGTGTCATCATGCTTCATTTACTTCTATCGCTAAGTTTCAGTTATCTCAATATGACCACTATGAAAGCCAGGCGATGTTTGCTTGAGAAAATAGTGTAATAAACAGAGATTCTTTGTGTTGCAAATAATTCCATATACCGAAAGAACAACTCAACCCAGTTTGCATGCAGCTGGCACATATATTCACCAGAAACTGATTGACTATGATTGTGGGTCGCAAGCAAAGGAATGCTAACCGCGGTGGTGGTGGTGATTGAAGAGCCCTTAATCAATTCGGCCCTGTAGATTGGAGCAGCAACCTGGGATATTGCACCATCTAGCTCCGTCTATCTGATTCATCTTCTTTTCTTGGTCTATCAATTGGAGGAATCTACAGGTATGTGCTGCATGTTTTCTGCTAACAGGAGAGCAACATATTTGTGAAGACTTTCGTTTCTTGTTTACTTTCAGTCTGTCATAATTTTTTAACTGAAGACATATTATTGTTAGTTGGATGAGAGCTGGTGCTATACTGCCATTAGATAGACTAGGGTGCAAACTCTCTTAATCTGTGCAAATAACAGTGCAAACCAACCTCGTATTCTTTGAGGAACAAACTGATATTATGGTTACAGTTTTTAACAGAAGCAAGGAATCTTAGTAAGCATTATATATTGATGTTACATGGTTTGCTGCACCTTAGGACCATCAGCTAGGCGTGGCCTTACAAAATACGTTCATTATCTGGCCAACCATTCTTCCTTTTGCTACCTGAACTGACAACAAGCATTGTAGTAACGTGATGTTTATGTCAATCCCAGATTCGTGAATATGTTCCTGACCTCGCACAATCGATAGTCGGTCTGATCTCGTCCTCCAATGACCAAGAGTTCCGAGACGAATGTGTGGTGCCCCTCGCGTAACATAGGTGAGATGATCTTGCACTCACCTTTAATTATATTTTCCCTACAGTCTTCTATGTGTAATATTGGCACTACATTAATGTAATTTCTATTATATTCATGTTGTAAAGAACGGCTTCAGCATCATAGGGTGTGCAATAATAAGAGCAAAATTTATCATCCAATTCACATAGAAAATTCAGTATCAAATGTACTTAAACACACTCTGTTCACAGTTAGACCTGTTTGTCAATGTATTTTGTCGCTTTTTATTTACCCCCTTGTTGTACTCCTTTCTCATCACTGTATTTGTCCATCAGCCATCCCTTCTTTTCCCTTGTGCTTCCCTATTTTTTCTGGTCTTCTTCAAATCTCTAAAGTTACAGTAAGAACCTTATTACCGATGCCTTAGAACAAATATGATTGCTTAAGAATGGGCGCATAATTTTTATAGTAAGCCATGTCATATGGTAGGAGGTAGCGTGGCTTTGGTTTATTTTCTGATAAGGATATCTTATGTAACCAAACTGTTTGCAATATCTTCTAGTTTTTAGATATTGTTTTAGATCTTTGGGATCATTGGCAACTCGCAAGTTTGAACAAACTATCATTTCTATGATTGCTGAAACATAGATGTTGTTTTTTGCAGGGACATGGCAGAAAGTAGCAAGTCCACAAGTTGATCTAAGATGTTCCGGTGATCGCTTTTGTTCATAACATGGTAGATACATTTTGTTCATATGGAAGTTGATGCCGGCTTGGTGATTGAAGGATTGGTCTCTTTCATAATACTCCCTCTGTACCTAAATACTTGTAGTTGGGGGAAACTTGACACGTCTTGTATGTCGACTTATGTATTACCTTCATGGTTGTAGCAAACTTGAGTGAAGATAACAAATGTTCAATATATGCTGAATAAATGTACTAGTGAATGGTGTCTTGTGATGAATAGAAGAGTGCAATTATTTGTATATGTATTGTGCACCGAACATGAGTTGAATACTACGAATGTAATTTTATTGAAAATATGGTGCAAATGCATTTTGTGCTGAAATGTAGAGCCCTGGCAGCAAAAGTGTTGGTAGAAGTATTGGACGTCCCACTATGTGTCGGCATAGCACATTAACAGACAAACTGTCGGCATAACAATGGACGTTGCACTATGTGTCGGCATAGCATGGTGTCAGATGATCTGTCGGTATAGCATAGTCTGTCGCTATAGAATTGTCTGTCGCCATAGATCTCACCAAGCCCATCAAACTGTTTGTCGGCATAGATTTATCTATCGGTAAAGACCTTTCCCGACAGGACTATAGGCGACAACTCATTTCCATCTATGTCGACATGCCCGCTATTGATTGGGTGGACTTGTCGACGACGCCATCAGCTGCCGTCTCGGCATTTTTTTGCCGGCGATCATACGGAAAGCCGGCAGCATAGGCCGCTATGCTGATGGCTCTTTTTATATGCCGACAGTCTTGTTTTCGCAAGATAAATTTTAAATATATCCGCGCTGGCATTTTAGGTGCGGGCGTGCCAGTATACGAGTGTATACAAATTGAATTACTGCAAATACACATAAATAGAAACCCGTATTTCATCATATTATCGAGAATCTATTTATTTCTATTTCACCTGTATTTTTCATATTGCGCCTGAATATACATCTGACGAAGACGATTGCAAAGGCCCTTTATTCCAATGTAGATGGCCATGTCATTGTTGGGACGTGCCTGAATCATTATGAAGGTGACCTATGCATCTCAAGTGAATCTGCTGTTTTTGCATATGTTTTATGGATTCAGATTCATGATGTGTGCGCATGCTGCACTCTTGGGAAGGCTTTTGCCAGCACAGTGTCCCATGCAGGCTGATGCTTGCATGAAATTTTATAGATCATCACGTGTCAAGAACCTCAAATAAATGAAGATCAGACTGGGCAAAATGACAAGACGCCCACGCTGATCGTGAAATGCCCAAGTCGGCGAATCAATTGCCGGGTAGTGCCACGAGACATAATTACCCTTTTTCTATATATATGGGGCCAAACGCATCTGTGACGATGATTGAAGCGTTGGTAGAGCCACAAGATGGCATAACTCTTCTTTTCCATATCAAATCGTGACATATCTACGGCGACCATTGGAGCGTCAGGTAGAGCCGGTAAATGGCATCACTCTTTTTTTTCATATCGGACCGTGACGGCGATTAGATCGCCATGTAGAGCCACCGGATGTCATCACACTCTTTTTCCATATCGGATCAACACACATCCGCGGCGACGATTAGATCGTCATGTAGATCTGCCGGATGTCATCACTCTTTTTCCATATCGGATCAACACACATCCGCGGCTACGATTAGATCGCCACGTAGAGCCGCGGGATGCAATAGCTTTCTTTTTTCACATCGGATCAACTCACATCCGCAGCGACGATTGGATCGCCATCCTGAGCTGCGGAATGTCATAATTTCCTTTTTCACATCGATCAACACGCATCCACGGCGAAGATTGGAGCGCCATGTAGAGCCGCGAGATGACACAAATTCTTTCTGTAGATCTGATGGTGAAACATCCACAGCGATGATTCAATCGCCATGTTGAGCCACGGGACGCCACCAACCTGCAGCACAAGCACAAAATAGAAGGAAGAAAAGAAGTAGCCGCACCTCACCTTCATGCAACTCACTTATCAATTAACACCAGCGATCTGGTTCTTGAATGCATACGCCGAGTGAAGATTGAAAGGAACGGTAATTACTAGAGGCTTGTTGGGATTTCATGGAGCTGTCAATATGGATATGGAGATATAGGTGTGGGCGTGTGTTGTTGGTGGAGGCGTGGGTGTCGTGAGAAGTGAACTGCGCCGTTGCGCTATGCGTCGGCCAAAGAACTCCAACCTCCTCCCCCCGAGCCTGCAGCTCGTGAGATCCTTTTAAAACGTCCAACTCCAGGGTAGACATTGGACATATAATTTTTTTCCGACATTGGAGGCGTCCGAGCCGCCGGTCTCCAACAAACTCCCGTATATGCCGTCGAGGGGTTGTTGCTGGATGCTTATCTTGTTATCCGGTTTATCTTTAAACGCTTGAATCAAATCAGCCACAATGGTCGTGCACGCGTGTGTGACTTGGAAAGGAACCAGTTGCACGTACTGACAAATGGTCAAACTATAAGTCTGACTAATCAATCAGCGTGTACACGCTAACACACACTCATCCCATCCTTTTTTCTTGATGGTGGGCTCCATCCTTAATTATTTCCTTACAAGGACTCCTAGATGATGCAGATTTCTCTCCTTCAACATATGTGTCCTATTTTACCACTACTGCATGAACCGGCACCTCACTTGTGTACTTCTGACTTTTTTCTATTTAAAAATATCTAATGAAATTAGCTTGTGTTTATACACATTTACTTTTTTTTACTTTACAAACTGTGCCAATAGCAACTCCTGAACTCGTATAACCATGTAAAAATCTCATTCAACAAATGCCCCTCGCTGAGTAGAGTCCGAATGCGTAGCCAGTCGGGCTGTAGTTAGCGGTTCTATATTTTTGCAGTTGTGTAACTTGCTCACATTATTGATTGATAATGGATAACAATGTTCCCGTGACACTTTTAAAATTTCTGATCCTCTATTTCCTGCAATAATCCACCATGTTTAATCTGCAAGTGTACATTGAACCCTCTTAACTCAGTGTATGTTGAAGCTGAGGCACTTTGTTCTTGCTCAGAGATTGTATATACTGCCTCGTTCTCCATGAATTTCTACTCAACACATTTCCTTGTATTGCCGCCCGATCATATCCTCCATATATACTTAACGTATCTCATATGCAAACATAAATTATTATTATTTTGCATCAAAATAGGTGCCTATAAATTGCTGACTGAAATTCATCTTCAAAGTTTCGCAGGACATATCTATAAGCTTGCCGGAATATAATTGATATTTAAATATGTATATTTGAGGAAAAATCATCGAAGTCCATGATGTGTATGTATGTTTCATCAGAGTCGCTCCATTGTGGCCATGTTAAAGTCCTAGTGGATGATAAAGTTGATCTCTTAAACTCGTAATTCACAACGCAAATACATGCCATGATAGCGAAATCAAGCTGATCATTTGTAACCAATATTCTTTTAGCAAAGCAACAACAAAAAACCATGTTGTGATATGTTAATATAGAGAGCCAATCTCATTTGCAAAACTGTGTTTGGCAAAAGTCACAACGAAAAACCATGTCATGTATATGCCAAGATAGAGAGTCAATCTCAATTGCAAAATTGTGTTTGGCAGAAGCCACAACGAAAACACATGTCATGTATATGCCAAGATAGAGAGGCAATCTCATTACGACCATAATGGTCCCAACCAATAGGATGACAAATATGAATGTGGACCTGTAATTCGGTAAAGCCACGACAAAAATCCATGCCGTGTATATTCCATATTGCGACCATGATGGTGCCAACCAAAGGATGATAAATCTGATTGCTGAACTTGTATTTCTATAAAGCCATGACCAAAATCCATGTCGTGCTGCCATATTGCGACCATGATGGGCCAACCAATAGGACAGTAAATCTGATATCTGTTCAGTAAAGTCACCATGAAAAACCATGGCGTGTACATGTCATATTGCGACCTTGATGGTGCCAGCCAATAGGACGGTAAGTATGATACCGGAACATGTAGTTCGATAAAGCCACGATGAAAAACCATGTCGTGTATATAACATATTGCAAATAATGCCAAGCCAATAAGACAACTAGGGGGAAATCCTGGTGCTATAGCGGAACATCTCTGGGACCGTCTCACTGCAACGGTTTCCAGCAAGAGCTCCAAAACATCAAGAAGTACTCTCATATTTTTTATTTGAGTTGCAGCAAAAGACCATGCCACGCCTCGAGATATTTATCAACTCTTTTGCCACAATGCATGATCCAATGCTAGTCAGCTGAGCTTAAAGCTCTCACATAATCCTCATGAACGGCACTAGCATGCTTCACCGCTCCTAGAGTTCATGCATTTTGGCGAAATATCGTACCATTATGTTGAGGAGTATCTTGTAGGCATCCCTTGAATTACAAATGCCAACCATGTTTCTAGTACCATATATGTGTCATTACCTTTTCTCGCGGGCCAGAAGGAAAAAATCAAACTGCTAGTCTATTGTGATCATTTAACTGCTAGTCTGCTACGATGTCGACCAACTGCATTGGAGGATTTCACATTCTCACATGGACCAAACTGCCATGCTCTGTTCTCTAAAAAAAAATTCCAAGCAAAATACAGGGATGGTCATTCTAGCGAGTATTCCGAAGACTTATATCATTTGCTTGTTTAATCTGACTTTACACCATACTTGCTAGTGTATGGACATGTAGTTGCAAGGTTGATCAATGTATCACTATGATTAAAATAACGATAAACGTGTATTTGTTGCTATAGGTGGTGTAACATCACCAGCGACACATCTTATTGTATAGACATTCACTGTTTGAATTTGCATGTCGCCATCGAACATGCGAAGACATTATTTCCATTCCTCAGCCCAAAGCTGTAAAAAAAAATCAATGACCATGGATCATTTTGGTGCCCCCTGCTGTACCAATGTGATCAAAAATCTATAGGGGATTTCTCTCCATTTCAACGTAGCATCCAAATAACACAACACCTTTTGGTGAATCCTCTGTGTCTAGTTGTGATGTGGGTGCTCTTATATACGTTGCATGCATGTCAAGAAGCATCAAGAACTGGTGATGTGGGTGCTCTTATATACGTTGCATGCATGTCAAGAAGCATCAAGAACTGTCAAAGACGTCTCGTGACTTGCTTTAATAACTTATTTGCGACACGAGCTGAGCAGAAAATTTTCACTGAATGATATCATTGAGGACTTTGGGGTAGGGTCTTAACATAATTTTACCTGGAAAACTTATAATAATCTACATTTGTTGAGTACAGCCGATTGGTGTGTTATTCATTGCTACGTTTTGGGCATTAGTAAACTTCCCTGTGCTTATAACATGATCACAATACTATATACTCCTTGTGATATCAAATCAGCATAATTCATACCAACCAAGCCTCTGTATCACGTGCTCCAAATCTGCAAGCAACTCATGAAGTCACATGGCTAAATTGCTAGTTCGGCCAGCCTTTTGCAGGAAGAACTTAGCGCGGTGTCAAGACGCAAGAGAGTAGGCCACAACGGTTATATTAACCTCTCAGATCAGAGACTGCTGCCCTACTTGATTTGATTTTGAAGAACATAATCCTCACATATAAAATTTTTTGGAACACTAACATTTGCGGTAATGGCATGTCTTTTGTAAGTTGTCACGTATACAAGTACATCTTCACATGTTGTATGGCACTGACAAGTTTTTCTAAATGACTCGTGTGCCCTGTAAGGCATATGTGTGGTACCGTCGAGCTAGACCTGATAGCACAAGTAACTTATTAGGTATGTTTGCACCCCCATCGACATATCAATTTTTGTAGAACCTTATTTGTGTCAAATGCTACTAAGGTGACATACCCGGAAAGTGCCGGTGACAGGTCACCTCCTATTTCCGATATGCATCTACTTGAGTAGGAAAAATTATATTAAAAGCTAAGACACAACTATGCATCCTAAACTGTCTGCCTCTTGACATAGTACGGTCAAAAGGCTTTATAACCAAGTTCTGTCGGAAAATCCTTGGGAGAGAGCATAACCACGTGTGTTTGAGAATCACCATGTCATTTGTCAAAAGCAAACCAGTACCTTTTGGCTGGTTCTTGGGCACTAGTAGAAAAGGGGGGCAAAGGTCCAGGCCGGGTCAGCCCATTAGTCACGGTTCAGTCCAGAACCGGGACCCATGGTGGCATTGGACCGGGTTCGTGAGCCCCGGGGCCGGCCGGGCCACGTGGGCCATTGGTCCCGGTTCGTCTGGACCTTTTGGTCCGGGTTGGTGGGACGAACCGGGACCAATGGGCCTCGCTCCTGTCCCACTAACATTGGTCCCGGTTGGTGGGACGAATCGGGACCAATGGGTCTAACCTTTAGTACCGTTTTGTACCACGAACCGGTACTAATGGGGTTTGAGGCATTAGTACCGGTTCGTGGCACGAACCGGTACTAAAGGTCCCATTTTCAAACTCTACCCCCCATGTGGATCACCTTTTCAGTTTTGTAAAAAGCAAAAAAAAATGATAAAAACTTCAAAAATTAAAATCCTTCGAGATGTAGTTATGTTACTACATCTACTAGTTAGGAAAATTTAAAAACTTAAATTTGGACATGTTTTGCAAAAAGTGTAGGGAAAATGTAAAACGGCTATAACTTTTGCATACTATGTCAGAAAAAAACGTATAATATATCAAAATATTTAGAACGAAAATCCGCATTCGATTTTGACTGCCTACGGCCTGTTTGCAAATTTTTAGAATCCTCAAATTCTAAAAGGGAAAAAAATTATGCTCAAATTTCAGTTTTTGTTGAAGTTTTGTTAAATCTGGTCAAACTAAAGGCCCTTATGAACCGGGACTAAAGGCCCTTTTTCTACTATTGGGGGTTCCTTCGATACAGAATATTCAGATTACGTGTGCGCTCTAGCTGCCTTGTGAAAGCATCCGGAGAAATCAAATATTTTGGCATGTGTTCCTCACGTTGGAAAAATGAATGCCAATTCTGTCAGCTTTAGGTACTCTTGTCAGCTTAAATAACATCTTTGTAATCGCACCATACCCTTCCGATGGTCGTCTTGGATGTGTGGATGTTTTTTTAAGCATGACAATAGCATTCACCTGCTACAAAGCGAAGATATGCCCCTAATCACATTGTAAGCAACTCGAGATATGTCAGCTTCAATTAGGAACCACCACTCAAAGATGAGGTCGAAATGACAATTCTCTGTCATGATATACTGCCTGGCTTGTGTACCCAATATATCTTGATAGTCTAGCATGCTTGATCAATGTAGAAAACGTGTGAAAAATTTATGCATGATAGTATAGCATGCTTGATCAATGTAGAAAACGTGTGAAAAATTTATGCATCATTGCAAGCTGCTGCTCATCTAGGGGGTCATTCAACAACTCACTTGCGAAATCTTGTGTTATGAGAATTTTATAGCCTGTCATATGCCTCAAAGGGCGGACTCTGTCTATCGAAGACCATTGCATGGCACTCAAACTGCTCTGGCAAAACGAACGTGGATAAAGATAACATGTAACTGACGAGATTCACGCACAAATTATGAAAACATTACTTTCTTCATAACATCATGATGACGGTGAATGTCTCCGTGAGCAGAGCCATGTGATAACATGCCTTTATGTAAATTTATCATATTATTTCTGAAGAAGACTTACAAGAATTACTAAGCTCCTTTGGTCGACTCGTCTGAGCACAAACTTCTAGAGATGCTTCCTAAATGAGCTATCAAGGCCTCATAATAGTTCTAGGCTCTGTGTCCTAAAGAAGAGGCCTGTGCAACGCCATCGAGTCAGATGTGACTATCTATTTCACCTATCTAGTTGTGCTCGATTACATGTCTTATTCGTGCTATCTATATCTCAGAAAAAACAGAGTATGGAAGGCCCGTGGTTTGCACACGAGAAATTATAGTGGCCTACACAGTCATGGCTCTCCTGCTGTCTGCACTTTCTTTAGAGACCTTCCCACAAACCAAATAAAAAAATATCAACACTTGCGTGTCTTCCCAACCTGTAATTAAATGATTTCCGGTCTAAGCTATTGCTGGTTCACCCGTAATAAATTCAGGTCTGGCATGATGATACCTTTGTAATGTCAGATGAGTGCTGGTTTCAGTGATTCTCCATTGGACTCCATGGCAGCACTGTGTAGGCGTAGCACAACAAAAGCTCCAACGCAAAGCACCGACGGCCCAAGGCTTTGCTCCATTAGAAGTCCATGGCAGCACCATGTAGCGCATGCAGCAAAAGCTCCAACGCAGGCCCCGACGGCCCCGACGTTGCTCCATTCGATCTCCATGCCAGCACAGTGTAGTACAGCAAAAGCTCCAACGCAAGCACCGACGGCCCCCGACGTTGCTCCATTGCATCACCGCTCTGAGGTGATCGTTGGACCGTCATCGTTATATGACTTGTAGCAGTCGTGGATCGGCTGGAGCACGAGGCCTGCTCCACAACACTGGCGGTCACTGGTCCCTCGCTGCACCGGCCGCCTTGCAGAAGCTCGCAACGCCATGTTTCTTTGTAGTAGCCAACGCCGGTGAGGACGCCTCACCTTGCGGCAACGGCAGATGCAGTGGACAGCCGTTGCAGCACCGGCAAGTGCTGCATCACCATCGCCGGTGACTTCGATGGGTGCTGCACAGAAGCATCAATGTTGTGCGGTAGCCCTCATGGCGAAGAAAGTGTGAGGTTAGAGACGAAGAAGAGACTCGCGTTTAGGGGAAGCAGAGAAACGGGTGGCTCACAACATGCTGATCTTCCCAGGGAGATAACGGGTTCTCAGTTGGTTGGCGAAGAAGAGAAACAGGTTGGCAGTTGGTTGGCCCCATGAGAACGTGGCTGTGCTTTCAGGCCAACTCATGCGAGTTTGTGCGCGAGCGAGCGCGATAATTCTATAAGATCCAACGCATGCTTTAGCTTCCATCTTGGAGTACTGAAGTCGGGTTTCACCTTGTCTCCGCTGGTGACACTACCATGCAAACAGAGCCAATGTAGAATGTATATGCAGTTTATGTGGTTGCATGTACAAATATCTTTAGGGCCTGGACATCACAGGCATCTCTCTCCTCCTGATTAATTTTATTTTCTTGAATACGCCCAAGCATGCATATCATATATTAAATATAGAGAAGGGGGCAAAGAGCCCCTCTACATGGGTATATGTCACAAGCACAGACCCAAGTCCACCCTAGATACAAGATAATTCTACTACTCCCGAATCCCGATCGACCCACTGTGACAACACATGAAAGAAGCACTCGAGGTCCCTTGTTATCAGTTCGGCCTGCTTCCAAGCTCTCCCTTCGACTAAAATCCTCCTGCCAATTCCTTGTAGTGATGGAGAGTCTCCGTCAAATACAATGCTGTTCCTATTCTTCCACAGCTCCCAGGAGACAAGGACTAAGATAGTCTGAAAGTCCTTTCGTAGGCCATCCATGGTGTCCTTGCTTTCAGACCATTTGTTTAGAGAGTCAGTTGGCGTTGGAACCCAACCTTGCCAGCCAAGCGGTTGAAAGACTTCAGGCCACACCATTCTCGCGAACACACATTCCAAAAGTAGACGGCTGATCATCTCATCGCACTGGCTGGTGTGGTAAACCACACGTAGTGAGACGGTCAGCAGTCCAACATCTATTCTTCAAGGCCAACTAGGTGAAGAAGCGACATTGTAATGGTGGTCCAGATCTCCAAGTGAACTCTGCAGTTGGGTTAACCTCTCTACCCACAAACTTTCCCGCATACATAGACTCTCACTGAGAATTCACCATTTCTTTCCCATGCCCGTCTTAGCTTGTCTAGAGTGCCCGACTCGAGTTCCACCACCGCAAATCTATGCCACTAGTCCAAGTATTCCCTTAGTGTACCCAAGTCTAGGTTTGGTCCAATGTCCATCGATCTATCACCATCATGTAATGCCCTACTGACCGTCATAGGGATGTTTTCTCTTCTTGATTAATGTGTGGCATAACTTTTATAACACATGTGACATCCTTCGTTTTGCTATTAATGGTCATATCATGTCCTTTACACTACTACTGCTTAGTAGGAATGATATGGATTAGGTTTCTAGACCTGGGAAATGCTTCCAGGTGTAAGCAAGCACTTTTACTTCTTCGTAGGAATATGAGATAGTTGTGGTGG
>NC_041385.1:808504181-808529471 GCF_002162155.2 Triticum dicoccoides
CAAACTTTGGACCAAACTGTGAAGAAATGTTTTGGGGATGCCTTAGATGAGATTTTTTAGCATCACCCATGTTTTCTACCTAGCTCCTGCATTGAAGGATAGCATTACCTTTCTAAACCTGGGAAATGCTTCTGAGTGTAAGCAAGTGGTATACACCGCGGCCCACCTATATAGGTGTCATCGCTCTCCACTTCTATGGCATCAAGCTAGCAACTACTCTTCGAGCTCTCACTCTCTAATTCCCTCTCCTGTCGTCTCTCTGCCCAAGCTCGCTCTTTATCTCTCTCTCTTTTGAAATCACTTCAACAATTGCTTCTGTCGCTTGCAACTCCTACGACCAGAGTAAAGAAAGCTGCATCACTCTCGACCTCGACTTTCCCTGTTCTACTCCTTTGCTCTTTCCCCCTCTCCCTCTACCTCTCTTCACCCCCCGGTCTATCTCTAATATTACTTTTTGTTTTGCTGACATGCAAATGGTTGTTAGCTTTCCTGCCTTCAACGAGTACCCTGGTACCGCTTGGTGTGGAATGCCGCAAGCCCACGCGTGTGTTGCTGCCTTCATCGGCGCTGACGTACTGCATCTGCGGCCTCCGTGGAAATGACAACAAGGACAAGGCCCCAGTAGTGGGGCTAGAGATGGTGTAGAACACCTGGTATGTGCGAATGAGGCTAGCAACACCATATAGTAAACAAGGATTTTTTATCAATTATGCCACCAGTTGCGTCTCACTACTCAGTATTACCACTAAGAATTTTAACTGCTAAAAAATGTCAATGCTTTGTTAGACACATGTTCAAAAATGCCACCAGACACCATTATTGTCAGCTCAGAGCCCGTTTACAATGCTATAATGACAAAAATGCCCATGTACCAACATGTCAGCTCTTCCTCTATGTCACTACGATAAAGTATGGGTCCCACTCGATCCCCAATAACACTCTTATTTTCTTCTAAAATTATTCGGTTCTTACTCCTGACAAGTGGGGGCCACACCTGTCATTGCGGGATAGAGAGATCGGACATGTGGGTGTAGGAGTATTTTGGTCATATAACATGGTCAATGGGTTGGACCTGATAATAATGGTATCTGATGGCATTTTTTAGCAAACATCCAATGGAATGATGGAATTTTTTAGGCATCTAATGACATTTTTGAGCAAACATCTCACATAACGATGACATTTTTTAGCAGCTGTAATTTTAATGAAATTGAGTTCTGACACATAAATAGTGGTATAAATGATAAAAACCCATAAATAAAAAAGGATGCATCGATGGCCGTGAGATCACAGGATTATTATAGCTTGTCTTAATATATTGTATGACAGGATTACTGTATGCACCATCGCTATGCCTGTGAAAATACTGATATCGACATTGTACTCCAACCTTTGCAAATATTGATACCATATTATCGAAAATGTACTGATATAACCAAAGCATGTATGAATATTTAAAGTATGCACTGTAGATGTTTAAATGAACAACCAGATGTCCAACTATATACACCATCTTACATTTCAGTCACGTCATTTCTTCTTTTAATTTTGTTTTTTTAGTTCTGAACATTGACATATTACAAATAAAATCGAGCAAAATTCGGTAAACACTTAGTCCCTGCATTTGGGGTCAGTAATGGACTAATGGGCATGCAAAGCTTGTTGAAATGTTTCTACTGCCATGGTGTTGATATGAGTTATACCTTGCAAGTGTTCAGCAAAATGGATATAAGGGAATGCCCTTTTGGTATCAATAGTGAAATGATTTAGTTCTATGATTTTCATAAAATGTATGAGATAAGGGGGTGGAAGGTATGATGCTATTTGTTGTGTGAATGGAACTGAGTAGGGGATGTTGAACGGATGATTGTGAAGTGTAGCGCCAAAAAATCGACATTTTGGTTGGTAAGAAATTCAGGAATCAGGTTGAACTGGATTTCGACAAGTAAACTGATCATGAATCACTATCTTGTCATCACTGTTGAGTACATTTACAGATCAATGCTGCTAGCCTAGGCTGACTGGTAGTTTTACCAAAAAGGTTATTAAAAACAAAATTGAGAAGAACTTGAAAGTTTTCCACACTACAAAATAAAGGTAATAGCCAGGTCACTACAGGAAACAACTAATATGCCGATGGCTTTTACCTAGAGATAAGCCGAAAGCCTCCAGAAACCCGTCGGCAAGTCCAGGATGGCGGCAAAGCTCGGGATATGCCGAAGGTGGCTGGCAGCAAAGCTCGGGAAATGCTGACGGTGGCCGTAGGCAAATCACCCACACAACCCGATGGTGTCCGTGGGCAAATGTTTGTCGTCGAAAAAGCTCCAATGTACGCCAACAATGGCCCTTGGCATGCGACACATTGGCTGACCGAAGGCTGATACTGTTATAGCTATGCCAACGACTAACGGCGGCCGTTGGCATAATTTTTTTAATTTCCTTTCCGTTTTCCAAAAGGTTGAATTTGAGGGTTTTGAACCCGAGTTAGCTAGACTTAAACATATACAAATTATATATCAATTTGGGGTAGATTTTTCATAAAGTATGAATATACAATTTGTTTATGTTTTTAAATGGTTAGATTGTGACCTCTTGTAGTTTTGCAAATACGTTCTTATACTTCGTAAAAGTCACAACTAATTCATATTGCATCGATTTTGACAAACTTTATAGGTTTTTATATCAGAATCTGGAAAGTATTCTGTTCGTATACTATGTTTTGAAATTTGAACAAACAAAAATCATGTTTGTATCAAAATTTCCACATAACACCTTGTTTGGTTTGTTTGTATATTTTTCATTCATTGGCCAAACAAGGCACATTTTATATCTATTTGGATCAGAAAGTTACAAGGATTTCAAAAATCATGTGCTTAGTATGAAATGTTTAATTACTACGATGATTCTTTGCCGTAACAGAGAAAGTCAAAAGGGGTAGATTATTTAGTCAAATGGGCCAAGGTTAGTTTGCTCGGGGGTCTTCGGAGTGTAGCAATGCCACCAAAACTTGTGTTGCGTTGGGTTCTCTTCAAGGTTCGCAACAAACTAACATACTGGATCGCGAACATGTCATATTGATTTTAGGAATATACCAGATCATGTCATAAAGCTATTATCGACACCTATTTTTTTCACTTCATTGTTTGAACAGAAGATAGAGAATCTTCTTCACTTCTTCATCCAGTACGGTTTACTTCTTCTTCCAGTAACTATAAAATAAAAACGGCAACCATTTTTCTATATGAGAAAAACTGAAATCGTAGATAGCGAGCCACACAACAATCAGCGATAGATAGCGAGCATCAACACTATAGAAACCATAACCATTTGGTACAAAATGGTATTTCACAATGTTGATGTATTCTTCGTTCACCATCTTAAAGGTCAGACATAGTCTCAACTTCAAAGTCACGTACCTTCCTATGCAAATTATTTGGACTTAAAAAAGGGTTGTTACTGATGAATTAAATTACTGGTTTACGTACTACGCTGATGGATCCAAGGTCGAGCAGTTGTGTATGTGCTTGCTTTAGCAAACCGGGAGACAATCCCTGCATAAATGAAATCTCAGTTATAAATCATAATAGACTACTACTCTAGAAAATGCAACAACATAGGTTCGTCACGAATTATTCAATACTCAACACAATGAGAAGAATCTATAAAAATGTGCAAGAGCTCAGAGGATACACCTAGTAAAAGGAACCAACTACCTCATTAGTAAAGCATCTTCTCCATGATGGTAGTTGCAGAGCCCTCACCCAACCGAATCTTCACCTGAACAAAACAACAATCATCAATTACGTGCCTAGAACCTAGAGACCTAGACCGGCTGGATACGACTCCATGAAAGGAAGAGGTGCTCTCCAAACTCTGATCGGGACTAACAAAACACTGCAGTTGAGAACAACTGATTCAACACGTGTCTAGCATGAGCTCATAGCGTTTCTTTGCACATCCATGTTCCCACGCTAATACAGGCATGTATCTAGATGTATTTTAGTTCGAGATACATCTCTTTTTATCCATTTTGATGATAAGTATTTTCGGAGGGAGGGAGTATATCCAAATTAATGGTCTAGCAACGACACCATTTGGACCAACTCGTCTTTATCAGTGTCTTATAAATATCTATGTCCTAGCAAGTGTGTCTGATATATCAGCCAATAATGGTGGAACCAGTGAAGCTCATCGGAGGCTTTGGCAGCCCGTTCGTCCACCGAGCCGAGGTCGCCTTGCGTCTCAAAGGAGTGCCCTACGAGCTCATCCTAGAGGACATGACGCGAGCTGTTGCTGAAGCACAATCCCGTCCACAAGAAGGTCCCTGTGCTCCTCCACAGGGACAAGGTTGTCTGCGAGTCTCTCCTCATTGTCGAGTACGTCGACGAGGCCTTTGACGGGCCATCCATCCTGCCGACTGACCCTCATGAAAGGTCTGAGGCCCGCTTCTGGTCCAAATTTTTTGTGGAAAAGGTAATCATGTGTAGAGATAGTTCTTACAATTCAAATCAGTTCTGCTAGGTAGGATACTCCTCCGCTCATACATATATGGTACATGTTGTGTTCATGTGTTTGATGTTGAACTGTTCTCAACCATACAATATGTGTTATACGTATTATCATTTTTCACTAAAACCTATAGATGGTATTTTTAGCCTATCAAATATGTTTCTTTTCATATTTCAATAGTTAAAATAAGACAAGATGACATATATTCAATACTTGTAACCCAATTGAAATAGTTGCATATTCTTCCTCTAGTGCTTGATGTCGCTGTGGTTGGCATTGTGGACGGAGGAGGGCGAGGATCAGAAGGTCTTTCTTATGGACGCAAAAGAGAATCTCGCCCTAGTGGAGGCGCAGCTGAGCCAGAAGAGGTTCTTCGGAGGCGCCACAATTGGCCTCGCCGACATCGCTGGTGCCAGCCTACTATCCCGCTGGGCAAGCGTGAAGCAAGGGGTCGCTGGGGTGAGCGTGATGACATATGATGAGTATGCTGCTATCCACCGGTGGATGGAGGACTACAACGCTGACAAAGCTGTCAAGGAGTGCTTGCCGGACAAAGACCATCTCATCTCCTACTTCACCACGATCAGGGGAAAGTGCGTCTCCGCGGCCAAGTCGATGCTACCCAATTATCTAGCCAAGAAATAGTCTAATCTGGTAGGTTTTGTCATGATTGTGGCTTGAATCAACATGAAGATAAGTTAAAAAGAGATAAGGGGGAGCTGCTGGCAAGTTATTGCTTCATGTCACTGTGCTTAGAGTTGATTTGGTTGTAGTTTGTAGGGAGTCCCAATTGCAAGTCCAACCTCGACTAGCAAACGGGCCATAATTGTAGTTGTCCTAGTTGCAAATCAAAGTTCAACTCGCAACTAGGCCGCAACTATTTTTCTGTCCTCCTGGTTGCAACTTTAACCCCCACCTCGCCAACTTCGTCCCAGTTTGTTTTTGTTGTTCCAGTCGTAGCTCAACAAGGGTTGTGGGGTAATGTTGTACATGATGTGTGTGTCTAAAATGACACCTAGTTTTTCAAAATGAAGATAACATGTTCTCTGAATTTTCTTCACTAAACAGAAGGTGGAGAGAGCGTTCAGGTATAGAGGTTATGAAACAGGTCCCTATTATGGTTTTGACACAGGGAGTTTTTCAGGGAGCTAGTTTTTATGCAGTTACTTTTTAGCGTTTCCATAACCTTTTTGGGTAATCTGTAATTGGACCAGTGATATGTTTTTACCGCAGTAGCATCAAGTGGGGGTTTGATTGGTTTGACCCATGTACTATGGTGGTATGTTTCCAGCAAACAGATAGCTAGTCTCTTTGTAGATAATATTATTACCTTTTTGTTAAAACCGTACTGGTCTTGGTGGGCTAGCACGGGTTATGTCTTATACAATTCCTTTTTTTATTTTTCTAAGGGGCTTGTACATGCCATGCATGTCTTGTGCTGTTTCCATTTTTATTGTGATTATTTTCATAATATTGGTGCAAAAACAGCTATCTAAACTCCATTTATTTTTCTTCGTGGTTAGTGGGTGCCGCACAAAACACACATCTTTTGGCGGACAAGGGTGTCAACAGGGATATCAAGCATAGAGAATCAGATATTGTTAGTATTGATGAAGGCAGAGAGCATTTTTTTGTTCTAGATGTTTGAGTCCGAAGATGATTGTGTCAATGTAGATTTAACCAAAACAGAAGCATAAGATAACTTGTTGTTTTGCTCTGTTTTCTGTTCAAGGCCTTGCTATGTTCTTTTTTATCAGCTTCGCAATCAAGAAACTTTGCTTATGGATGACATTACTAGTAACAAAAAGTATTTAAAAAAGTAGAAGGGGAACATCCCGGTGAGTGGCAATATATTTGAGTCAGCATGTGAAAGCTGGCAATCAGGTACCATGTTCTGCAACTCACTCTTGCCAATGATATGACCTGGTGGTATGCATCCAGTCCAGTTAAGCAGCAATCAATGCAATGCAAGAAATAAATCGAACACCCTCTCTCCTAGAGAAGCCTTCGAAGACATGTATTCACCTGAAACAAACAACAACTTTCTTAAATATGTTTATGAGAATCTTAGGAAATCTTTTGTCTAATCACCTTCCAAAATATCAACAATAAAGCTGCAGGGGAAAAGGCATACTAACTAATATTTCTCACACGCGCACAAATAACCCAATCCTGACCTAGATTAAAGGTAGAGTAACAAATCTATGGACGTGCATACATTTCAATTATATGCATGCAAGTATGAGCAAGAATATATATCCCACACTTCAAGGAATCTTCTTCTGAACCCAGGCAACAGCTCATGCATGCATAATGCAAGACGTATAGTAAACTGAAGAGAAAAGTGTGTAGCGTATTCCATGACAACAATCAGGATGTACGGTCCGGCTGATTTAGCATAAATGTAGAACAAACAACGAGTTTGACGAGTGATAGCTAATTTACCTTCTTTAAATACTCATGTAACCTTGTAACCGATAAACCATATCAAACTAAGAAACAGTAGGAAGGACACGCTATGGTGGCCATCCAATCTCGTATCCCATGTGGGTGTGTTCTTAGGTTTACGGGTTTGCGCCCGAGGAGGATCGATCTCATTTCACATGTCTGTGCGCGCTTGCAGCCAAGGGGAATCCATCAAGCGAAGTTTGTGCACATGCATATCTTGCCGGAAGATCAATCAGTGTTGCTTTGTCTCGTCCAAAATTAATCGCCGATAACATAAGGAGCATGTCGAGGGCGTGCATGGAATTGAGCATGGAGTTGGAGAGGATCACGCAGAGCGAGTGAGATTAAGACGTTATTTCTGTTCCTACAAGTTATTTCTGTTCGTAGGATTAGGGATTTAGTAGTTTTTTTTTTCATTTACAGAGGGATGAGGTAGGTTTAATGGTGTCAGGTTCGGAGGTTCCTAATGTTCCATGATTTTCTTTTAAAATGATTACATGCTAGTATATTTTAGGCATAATTGAACAACTTGCTCGCTTTATTTTGTCTAGGCATATTACATACCTAGGTATATATTTTTTGGCAAAACTACTTAGCTAATCAACCGAGATGTTTTGATTTTCAGCGTCTGTTATGGGCTGCCACATGCGAGGCCCATGTGAAAGCATGAACTGAGTGTGTTTGTATTTTTACAACCCTGAAAGGATTTTGGGCCCTATGAGTTTTTTTGCAAGGATTATATGGGTTAATAAACACCGTAATAATTCGGCCACACCAGATGAAGGATTAGTATTTTTTTATTAACGTGGGAATTCTTGCAGAGTCTATAATTAGTATAGATAGATAGATAGATAGATGGTAAACCAAACCGATCCGTGAAGGATTTTGAATTGTTGGTACTTCAATGCGATGTGGGTAACATCACATTACTTAGCTATCATGCGTTCACAGTATCATGGAATGCATATTTTTGTGCAACCGGTTGCGTGAGCAATTGTATGAGGTCCTTTTGAGTTTCTATAAGCATATAAAAGGCTTATACACATGTTACATTGCCAAGCATAGGCCAAAAGTCTAAGCTTATAAACAATAGTGTAACAATATAGACCAGAAGTGGGCTTTGCAATATAACTACTATTCAAACTTCATATTGTTGCACGTAAAATAGCATTCAACAATATGAATATTACACCTTGAATGAAATGAAAAAGGACAAGTGAACAGTATCATGGGTACATGTCAACTGGACGCGCATATGGATATATTTGGTATTAGAGAAACAAAAGCTTATATGCCATAGTAAATCTTTGCTTCTAGCTAGCTACCAAACGGATAAGTTAGTGAACGAGTTGCATTCATTTGAATACGACGTGTCCACCAAACATCCGTGCAATTGGAAATCATGGCCAACCATCCGTCAAATGGATTGGAACTGCACGTTGGCAACCGGAGTGGACTATAAGTAACCACACATAGTGTAATCGAACAATCTTCGAAGGTTCTCAGCTCTAGTTCATCTATGAAAAAAAGGATTGACCAACCGTTCGCCAATATTCACAGAGACGCACAAAAACTGGTCGGTGAGCCACTAGAGATTGGGAGGTATCAAGATATTAACCCAAACAATGTCTAGATAGGACTTTCACCGCCGGATGATTCACTGCGTTCTATATTGTATATCGACTAGCCAGTTCATTCAGTCATGCAGCGCCTCAGAGGAGTCCCCTACAAACTCCCCCTCATGGACACGCCTTACAAAGAAAAGCTGTTTTTGAAGCACAACCCCATCCACGAGGTGTATGTGCTTCCCCATGGAGAAAAACCTTCTGTGAGTCTCTAGTCATCATCTAGCATGCTGACGAGGCCTTCGACGGCCCACACATCCTGCCCACTGATCTCCATGAATGGGCCGATGCTCTCTGCTGTTCAATGTTCTTTGCAGAAAAGGTAACCATCTATGGAAATGAGTCTGATAAATCAAATCAGTTCTGCTGGAGTAGGACACTCCCACGTCCATGATTATATTGTACATGTTGTCTTGGGCGTTGATATTGGTCTACAACATATCTGTTCATTCAACCCTTTGTTATATGTATATAAATAACATATTATGAAAATAGATTTTATAAAATCCTAAAGATAATGATATTGGCTTACTAGTATGAGTATATTTTTCAATGTTATGATAGTCAAAGTTACATTTGAATGCACAATTCTAGAATGAAAAACATTCAATATTTGGAACCCAATTAAAATACTCACTTGCTACTTTCTTCATGCCGTGGCTGACGTTGGGGATAGAGTGGGAGGCGCAGAAGGTCCTTGGCATGGAGGCACGCTGGTTCTCGAGCAACCGGTGCACACCACGTTAAAAGTTCTAAAAATATCCAAAATTCAAGAACTTTTGAGTCACAAATTCAATAGTTTGAGAAAGGTAAAAAGGCAAAACATACTATGAATAGTGGTCCATTCAAATTGGCCCGTTAACGCTACCACAACGACAAAAAAAATCAAGCTGTAAGTTGAACTAGTTGTAGCTGAAACGTTGTGACATGTTTGATACTATATGCTATGTCTATGTTTACTCAATTACTTTCAGCAGTTTTGAGAACTTCTGATATGTTTCTTTAATGTTGGGTCTGTACTCCAGGTACACACGATATATATATTCTCGAACGCGAATTTATCCATTTCTGTGATAAGTAATTCGGGACGGAGGGAGTTTGTTGTTTGGTTAGTTGCCCCTGTAGTACTCATTCAACACTCCAGTTCCCAAGCCTCAGCGATTCTTCTTCCTATCACGTAGCAGTGTACTGAACTGAGCGTCTGATAAACTTTTTTAACCTGTGAAGGTCGAAAGGAAGCAAAGCGGTTTAGTTTATTTCCACCCCAAGAAAATAACAATCTTACTGTCAGAAAACAAATGTAAATGTTCCTAGGAGGAGCAGTAACGAAATATATTTAGCTTATCCACGCAGAAATAGGTTTCCCTACAAATACTACCAACGTATCAAAATACAAAATGTTTTCGCAGTTCAATTTTTTTTGCAACTTAAATTGAGCTGCAAAAACATCTTATATATTGGTACGAAGGGAGTACTAGGTTACTAAAGGTCTCCATATACATATCGAATCTAAAAGTACTTCAAACTTTTCAGAACAGAATATTAACTGCCGAAGGAAGCAAGAATGGGGGAGCCCACCGTGAAGCTCATCGGCGCTTTCGGCAGTCCGTTCATCCACCGTGTCGTGGTAGCCCTGAGGCTCAAGGGAGTTCCCTACAAGCTCGTCCTTGAATACCTGAGCAACACGAGCCAGCTGTTGCTGTGCTGACCCACAACCCCATGCACCACATGGTTGTCCCTGCTCCTTCATGGCGGCTGGCCCATCCTGGAGTCGCTCGTCATCGTCGAGTATAAAAACGAGGCCTTCGACAGGCCGCCACTGTCGGCTGACCCCCACGACCGCGCCACCGCCTGCTTCTTGGCTCTGTGAAGCTAGCAGACGATCGGTTGTCTTCTATGGTTTTTTTTTTTCAAATGAGGCAAAAGACTTGCCATTTTCATTGACTAAGAAGAAGTGAGAATTGTCTGGTTAATTAATAAAAACCGGGCTAAAACCAATACACTCCAACCCAAACATGGGCACCACCGGCTAACCTGGCCAAGCCAACAGAAATCCCCACGCGCGAACCCCGACAGCTCTAACTTTGACGACGCGCATTGCAAGGAAAATATGCAGGACTTGCGCCAACATTGGCCTCCGCAAACGACCACCGAGAACCTGTCATCGTCACCACCTGGACCCACTCCACCGCGGTTCCGACTTCAGACCAACGAGGCAACCACGGAAGAGCACCTCAGACATGCCGGAAAGATCCAACTGCCGAAGCCCAAGCCGCGACCCGAGCTCCTCTCAACGCCAGTATCGTTGCCAAACAGAAATCTGTGCCTCTGAAACGGCCGCCTCAACAAAACCACGCGGCGAAGATGCAGCCATCCACTGGTCTCGAGATTGCAGCCGGTTCTGAGACGATGCCCCCAAGGAGGAAAAAGACGTGAGGACGCCTTCATCGCCCGATCCCGCGGATCTGAGGTTTCCCTCCGGAGCCATGGCCATGGGAAGAGGAGAGGAGCACCACACAGCAAAGACTCTTCCAAGGAAGTGTACAACGCCTGCAAGCGCTGCTGACGCTGAATCCGGCAAAGGCCGGAGAAAGGATTTCTCCTGGTGGAGCTCGACCTCAACTGCCCGTACCGGTCAGCCACGAACCACCGCCCACAAATCACCACAGAGCACTGGAGGGAGAGCCACTGCCCACGAACCACCCGCTGAGGCCGTTCTGCACGGCTAGTTCTCGCCATGGGCAGCCCAGCCCGAAAAAGCCTGGCCCGACGCTGCTCCCGGGCCGGGTCTAGGCCTGTCATTTTTGCAATTTCCTGAAGGGGCCCGGCCCGAGGCCCGTCGGGATTTTACGCATGCGGGCCGGGATTGGGCCCAAAAATCAGGCCCGATGACCGGGTTGGGCCGGGCCTGGTTTTTTTTGCGTCGGGGTTAGCTAGGCTCGGCCCGAGATATGGCCAGGTATATGCACGGCCACCAGGCCAATAGCCGTAGCGTTGCCAGAACCTGGGAATGCCCGCCGTCCTGCACCATCAAGCGGCCCCAGCCGAAGAGCAAGGGCAACACCCGGATCTCACCGGGCAGCACCTCCCATCGCCGCCGCAGTTTGCGCAGACGTTCTGGATATCATTCAGGTCCATCAGCGGATGGCGCCGAGAAGAACAAGAAGGGCTCCATGAAGGAGGCCAAGGGAAACCTGCTACTTCTGGAGGGGCAGCTGAATGGGAGGATGTTCTTCATCGGCGATTCCAGAGATCGTCACCGGCGGGCTGTCGCACTGGCTGCCCGATGAGATCTCGTGGCCGACGAAGAGTTCCCCGGTCTATGCCGCTGGGTGAAGGCCTACGTCGACAAGGAGCACGTGAAGCGGTGGCTGCCGGACAGGGGGGCGCTCGTCGCCATCAGGGTCAGGCCCATAGGTGTGCAAAACATGCGGCCCGCATAGGCCCCATAAATTTGAGGGCCCCAAGTTCTTTTTAGGCCTATAAGATGTTGGTTGGAGAGCTCCTCGTCGGCGCATTCAGCGCCCGATAGAATTTCGGGCGCCTACGCGGTCTCTTGATGGGCTGGTTTCTAGGAAGCCCAGTTACAACTGTTTTTTTTCGTTCTTTGTGCGGTTGAGATATTTTTGTACTGACTTTTCTGAAAAATTTTCGTCCGTACAGTAAGTAATAAAATAAAGTGAGGTTTATGGTAAGAAATAAAATGAACTCAGGTTTCTTTTTTTTTCTTTTTCTTTTTTTGGTAACCTAAGGTTATGGCGCTCACGCGGGATGCCAGCATGCGAACCCGTTTCACCCGCTCGATCGCTTTTTAAGATTCTTTCTATAGTGGGTCGGAAAAAAACCAGCCGTTTTTTCATAGTCTTTTGAAAAAACAAAGAAATCACAAAAAATGTGAATTCAAAAAGATGTTCGCGAAAAAAAGAAGTTCAGAAACTTCAAAAAGAGTTCACGAATATGAACAATTCTTCATCAATTTTGAAAAAAGTTCGTTAAATTTGGAAAAAAGTTCATGAACTTGAAAAGAGTTCATAAAATATGGAATTCGTTAATCGAATTTTTAAAAAAGTTCATTGAATTTGAAAAATAAGTTCATCAGTTTTGAAAAAAGTTCATTGGATTTGAAAAAGTTCCCCGAATTTGACAAAAGTTCATCAATATTTGAAAATAAGTTCATCGGATTCGAAAAAATTCATCAAAGTTGAAAAAAAGTTCACGGAATTTGAAAAGAGTTCATCAAATTTGAGAAAAGTTCAACGATTTGAAAAAAGTTCAACAATTTTGATAGAAAGTTCATCAACTTGGACAAGGGTTCATTGATTTTATTCATTAACTTTGAGAAAAGTTCATCAACTTTGAGAACAGTTCATCGAATTTAAAATAAGTTCATCAATTTGAAAAATGTTCGTTGAATTTGAGAAAAAGTTCATCAAATTTGAGAAAAGTTCATCGAATTTGGAAAAAAAAGTTCATTGATATTGAAAAAAACTCATCAATTTGAAAAAATTTCATTTCTTTTCGAAAAGTTCACTAGAATGTTAGCCAAAAACTGAAAATAAAATTGTGGATCTGAGAAAAGTTCGTGAAAATGAGAAGAAAAAGGAAACAGAAAACCAAAAAACGTTGTAAAAACCGGCCAAAGAAAACGAAAAAAAAAACAGATTCCAATCTTTAGTGTTATTAAAAGTTCACGCAGCACAAAAGGAATAAAAGAAAAAGAAGTGATCTCGTGACCTCAGGTGTCCCAGCTGGTTGTAGTCCTTAGAATAGAAACCTGAAGCTCAGGGATCGAATCCCACATACGCCTGTTGTTTGAAGCTTTGAAGAAACGAAAAAAACGTAAATGGGCCAAGCCCAGGCCAGAGAGCGCCAAATAGGAAATGGCTTTTTTTGGACACTCCCACAAAGCTTTTATTGAATCGTCACAATGTTTACAAGAACGAAATTAAGTTCGCTAGGATGGCATAACCAGACATGACGACCAATTCCTAGTTGTAAAGCATGCTTCGCGAGATTGTGAGCCTCGAAATTCGAGCTCCTAAACTCAAGGAAAAAAAATTACAAGTAGTAAAACTACTAGAGTATTCTACGATCTCATGTATTATTGCTCCATAAGCTGCTCCACTCCTCTGCTTGATATCATCAACCACTATCTTGCAATCCGACGCCACATGGATAGAGTGTAAGCCCAGATCATCTGCCAATGCCATCGCTTCTCGGACCGCCAGCGCCTCCAATGTAGTAGGATCATTGACGCCCTTGACCACCAGAGCTGATGCCCCTAGAAACAAGCCTTCTTTGTTCCTGCTTATCGCTACGGCAGAGCCTGCCCTCGCCGTTGCTCTGGTTGCAGCATCTACGTTCACCTTGGCACAGTCACCCGCCGGTGGAAGCCATTGAGTAGGCCTCGGAGCTTTTGGACATATGCTTCCCTGTGCTGGTTTCTTCAAAACCTGGAGATCATTTATCTGTGCCTGGATAAACATATGGGTTGACATAGGTCTTTGGAAAATATCCTCATAGATAGCTTTTCTTCGGGCGCTCCATATGGCCCAAAGTGTAATTACCATTCGAACAAAAACATCATCTGTCGGCACCTCTTTCATCTTGAAGACCCACTCCTTCGCATTATCAATATCATACTGAATCATCTGTTCAACCAAGGCCTCATCAGAAAGAGCCCAAGTGCTTCTGGCCATGGAACAATTGAGTAGAGCATGTCTCCAAGAGTCCCTTGCTCCACACAACCTGCACGCCCCCGATGTTGCCATGTTTCTATGCTGGAGGAGGTCTGCCGTAGGAACCGAACACCGGGCTAGATGCCACAAAAACATTTTCACTTTAGATGGTATCTACGTTCTCCACAGTTCAGTCCATGCATTGCCCTCCTGATCAGCTCCTGAGGGTCCATCATTTTGGTCAATCCAATTCTCCCTTGTAATCATGGTTTGCAATATCATGTTATAGGCAGACTTGACTATGAAAAAACCTAGTTTCTCTCCACTCCATGCCCAGAAGTCATCAATATCCCTTGTGCATAGCGGGATAGACAGAATTGCTTCAGCATCAATGGGGACAAAGACCGAACGCACCGGCTGCTCATTCCACGATGCTAATGCAGTGTTGATTAAATCTGACACATACCTCGGAGGATTGGTGATTAGGGATGTGATGGGTCTCATCAGACCGGGCCTAGGCAACCAGTTATGAGCCCATATTTCCGTGGTAACTCCATTCCCAATCCTCCGTATGATCCCTTGTCGGAGCATATCTCTCCCATCAATAACCACCCTCCATATCTGGGATGGTCGACCTCCAAGTTCGGCTTCCAGTAGTGTTGAGTTTGGGAAGTATGCCGCTTTCAAAATACGTGCACTGAGAGAAGAAGGATCACACAAAATCCTCGAAGCCTGTCTAGCTAGTAGCGCTAGATTAAAAATCTCCATATCTCTAAAGCCGAGACCTCCAAGATGTTTCAGCCTTGTCATTATATCCCACACCACCCAGCTCGGTTTCCGTTTTCCGACCTTGCTACCCCACCAAAACTGCCTGATGATTGAAGTTATATTCTCGCAAAGTCCCCTCGGAAGCCTGAAGCATGCCATGGGGTAAACCGGCAGAGCCTGTGCGACTGCTTTTATAAGTACCTCCTTCCCCTCAGCCGATAGAAACTTCTCCATCCAACCTCAAACCTTTTCCCACACTCGGTCTCTGAGGTATCTGAATGTGCCCATCTTATTTTGTCCTACATCCATGGGCATACCCAAGTAGCGGTCGCTCAGTGACTCGTTTTGCACATTCAAAATATTCTTAATGCTGTCCCGCAGATGCTGTGGAGACCCTTTACTGAAGAAAATGGAGGATTTATCATGGTTAACTCGCTGTCCAGATGCACTGCAATATAACTCCAACAGGTTTGAAACTGCTACTTCCCCCTCGTTACTAGACTTGAATAACGACAGGCTATCATCAGCAAAAAGGAGATGGTTTACAACCGGAGCTGTTGGTGCCACCTTGATCCCTCCAAGCACTGATGACTGAGAACTGGTTTTAAGTAGGCACGAAAGGCCCTCTGCTGTAATCAAGAAAAGATAGGGGGAGATAGGATCTCCCTGTCGGATGCCCTTGGATGGTTTGGAACTCTCAAGCTTCTCTCCATTAAATAAGATAGAGAAAGAAACGGAGCTGATCATACCCATTATAATGTGTACCCACTGTTGTGAGAAACCCAGCTGAATCATTATTGCCCGAAGATAGCTCCATTCCAACCTGTCATATGCTTTCATCATATCCAACTTCAGGGCACAGTGACTATTCGTCTTTGCCTTGCTCCTCTTCATGAAGTGAAGACATTCATATGCACATATGATATTATCAGTTATCAGCCTGCCTGGGACGAAAGCTGACTGCTCCTCAGATATAATGTCTGGCAAGATTACTTTCAGCCTGTTTGCAATAACTTTTGATGCAATCTTATATATGACATTACACAAGCTGATAGGTCGAAATTGAGTGAGGAGAGTAGGGTTTATCACCTTAGGAATAAGCACTAGAACCGTATCATTGACACACTCTGCACTTTCTTCCCCACGAATTATTCTGAGCACTGCAGTCGTGACTTCCTCTCCACAAATGTCCCAGTGCCTCAGGTAAAAGTGAGCTGAGAAGCCATCTGGTCCCGGAGCCTTGGTTGGAACCGTCTGGAATAAAGTTGTCTTCACTTCTTCCTTTGTGTATGGGGCCAGGAGCATGTCATTCATCTGTTGTGTCACTTTGCAGGGTACATGCTGGAGAACCTCATTCATATTACTGACTCCCTCCATAGTGTAGAGACTCATATAGAACTCTGTTACCATCTTCCTCAACTCGGCCGGATCGCTGACTGAGACCCCAAGTGAACTCGCTAGCGCCTTAATCATATTCTTTTTTCGTCTCACATTCGCCCGCATGTGAAAAAATCTAGTGTTTTGGTCCCCCGCCGACAACCACTCCAGCCTCGACCGCTGGCGCCACATAAGCTCTTCTCGGTGGTACATCTCAACTTATTTTTCATTGATCTTGAGTTCAACATGAGACGGGCCTGTCCTTGTCGGATCACCCCTCAACCTTTCCAGCTCCGGTGTGAGCTTTTTATTTCCTTTCGAACCATGCCGAACGTGTCTCTATTCCACTTGCTGAGATCACTTGAAATTGCCTGGAGCTTTATTCTCAAACCCTCCAGACTAACGGCCGGTTGCTCCTGCCCCCAGTATTGCGTGATCGTGTCCTTCCACTTATCATGTGTCTCTCACATGACCTCGTACTTGAAAGGAGGTTTTGCCGCCGGACTCAATTGTTCATCCTGTAGCATCAAAAGAATCAGCAAATAGGAAATGGCTGTTGGTTGTTCCTGGGCACTGGGCCACGCGCATGGCTCTGGGCCGCTAGCGCGTGCGCATGAGTCAGAGCCTCGAGGCGTCGAGCGTCGGATCGATCATCGGCTACAGCGCTGCTTCATAGGAATTAGGAAAAGGAGATCGTCAACCCTAAAAAAGAGAAACCGAATCGTCGGATCAATCGACGGATCGCAAACAAAGCGAAAGCACTTGCGTCGCTACAGGCTACATCGTACAGGAAACATGATCCTCCATCGTCTGATCGATCGGCCTCGATGACAGTTCTTACGACGCTGCTCGATCGGATCATTGGAAACGGGATCGTTGGATCGATCGACAACAGTTCCAGACTCCAGAACACCGGCAAGGGGCGGCACGGCGACAGTTCCAGACTCCAGAACACCGGTGATGGGTGGCACGGCGATAGTTCCTCTGATCCTCTCGCCAAAACAGGTCTCCCACTGGGGAGTCCTTCTTTCTGATTAACTTCGGCTCCTACTCCTAATTTCTAATTAGAGACCAGGAGAGTTAGACGGTTCGTCTAATTGCCAAACATTTACGCGTAACCTCCAATTGATATCTGCTGTGTTATCAGTTTAATTTTGTTTTATCCGTGTTTTGTATCTTGTGTTTCAATAATACTGATTTTAGTCATCACCAGGAAACATCATTCTAGTAAGACATTATATCATATACATTATAATTGATTCTTTTATGGTTATATACATTATAATTGCTCGTTAGTTTTTTTTCCTAGTGAAATAGGGCCTAATTTTTTAGTTTCGCATAGGGCCCCAGATTTTGCAGGCCCAGCCCTCGCCATACGCTATGTTCTCCACCTGCAGGGAGATGTTTCGGTCTCACTCTCGAGTCGTCGGTGCTAAAAAAATGGTTATGAGCCGTGGACTGTATGGTCGACATCCTGGCAATGCTCCTTGCTCCAGTTTCATCCATGCTCTGCTTTGCTCCTTGCTCTGCTTTCTACTCAAGGATGGTGTCAATGTTTCTCCTTGCTCTGTTTTTCTTTATCAGCTTCGCCATCAAGATATTTTTTTTTGGACTTGCCATCAAGAAACTTTGATTATGGAAACATACAGAACATATCGATACACAAGTCAAACAAAGTCACTGTCCTTCTAGATTATAGTCTATTTTTCATTTGCACACTGTGTTGTATACTATATTATCGGCTAGCTGCTTAAATAAATCTCTCTAATTGCAGCTGCATCAATCCTAGTGAGCATCCTCTACCTATCAATTAGCATTTTAATTACCGCTTCCCTCGCCACCAAGCTTCTCCTTTTGACCATACTAATTGATAAGACCAAATGACACTAGAAAAACAAGAATTAATAGAAGGGCCCCATCATTCTTGGAGAAGAAGCAGCGACACAAATTGGACCAATTCGTGTTTATCAATGTCTTATAAATATCTATGTGCTAGCAAATGAATCTGATATATCAGCCAATAATGGCGGATCCAGTGAAGCTCATCGGAGGCTTCGGCAGCCCGTTCGTCCACCGGGCCGAGGTTGCCTTGCGTCTCAAAGGAGTGCCCTACGAGCTTATCCTAGAGGACATGACCAACAAGAGCGAGCTGTTGCTGAAGCACAATCCCGTCCACAAGAAGGTCCCCGTGCTCCTCCATGGCGACAAGGCTGTCTGCGAGTCTCTCCTCAATGTCGAGTATGTCGACGAGGCCTTCGACGGGCCACCCATCATACCCGCTTCTGGTCCAAATTCTTTGTGGAAAAGGTATTCATGTATAGAGATAGTTCTTAGAATCCAAATCAATTCTGCTAGGTAGGATACTCCTCCACTCATAAATACTCCCTCCGTACCAAAATATAAGACGTTTTTCCAGTTCAAATCAAGATGTAAAAACGTCTTATATTTCAGTACAGAGGTAGTATATCATACATATTGTGTTCAACGTTGAATTGGTCTCAACCGTAGAATATATATATTACTAATACGTATTATGATTTATCATTACAACCTAAAGATTTTTTTTTGTGGAGTCTAAAGATAGTATTTTCAGCTTACCAATATGAATATATTTGTTCATATTTCAATAGTTAAAATAAGACAAGATGACATATATTTATATTTGTAACCCAATTGAAATGCTTGCTGACAATTTTCTTCATTTAGTGCTTGATGTCGCTGTGGCTAGCGCTGTGGACGGAGGGCGAGAAGTAGAAGGTCTTTATTATGGACGCAAAAGAGAACCTCGTGCTAGTGGAGGCACAACTCAAAGAGAAGAGGTTCTTTGGAGGCGCCACAATTGGCCTTGCCGACATCGCCGGTGCCAGCCTACTGTCTCGCTGGGCAAGCGTGATGCAAGAGGTTGCCGGGGTGAGCGTGATGACCAATGATGAGTATCCTGCTATCCACCGGTGGATGGAGGACTACAACACCGACGAAGCTGTCAAAGAGTGCTTGCCGGACAGAAACCATCTCATCTCCTACTTCACCACGATAAGGGGAAAGTGCGTCTCCGCGGCCAAGTCCATGCTACCCAATTATCTAGCAAAGAATTGTCTAATCTGGTAGGTTTTGTCATGCTTGTGGCTTGAATCAACATGAAGATAAGTTAAAAAATGATAAGGGGGAGCTGCTGGCAAGTTATTAATCCATGTCACTGTGCTTAGAGTTGATTTGGTTGTAGTTTGTAGGGAGTCCCAATTGCAAGTCCAACGTCGACTAGCAAACGGGCCATAATTGTAGTTGTCCTAGTTGCAAATCAATGTTCAACTCGCAACTAGGCCGCAGCTATTTTTCTGTCCGCCTGGTTGCAACTTTAACCCCCAACTCGCCAACTTCGTCCCAGTTTGTTTTTGTTGTCCCAGTCGTAGCTCAACAAGGGGTGTGGGGTAATGTTGTACATGATGTGTGTCTAAAATGACACCTAGTTTGTCAAAATGAAGATAACATGTTCTCTGAATTTTCTTCACTAAACACAAGGTGGAGAGAGCCTTCAGTTATAGAGGTTATGAAACAGGTCCCTATTATGGTTTTGACACCGGGAGTTTTTCAGGGAGCTAGTTTTTATGCAGTTACTTTTTAGCGTTTCCGTAACCTTTTTTGGGTAATCTCTAATTGGACCAGTGATATGTTTTTACCGTAGTACCATCAAGTGGGGATTTGATTTGTTTGACCCATGTACTATGGTGGTCTGTTTCCAGCAAACAGATAGCTAGTCTCTTTGTAGATAATATTATTACCATTTTGTTAAAACCATACTAGTCTTGGTGGGCTAGCACGGGTTATGTCTTACACAATTCCTTCTTCTATTTTTCCAAGGGGATTGTACAGGCCATGCATGTCTTGTGCTATTTTCATTTTTATTGAGATTATTTTCATAATATTGGTGCAAAAACAGCTATCTAAACTCCAGTTCTTTTTCTTTGTGGTTAGTGGGTGCCGCACAAAACACACATCTTTTGGCCCACAAGGGTGTCAACAGGGATATCCATCATAGCGAATCAGATATTGTTAGTATTGATGAAGGCAGAGAGCATTTTTTGTTCAAGATGTTTGAGTCTGAAGATGATTGTGTCAATGTAGATTTAACCAAAACAGAAGCATAAGAAAACTTGTTGTTTGATGGTATAAAAATATCAGACCAGTTGTTAGTTTTTTGGTTTTTTACATTTTTCTCTTTTTTCTCCTGTAACAAACACAACAGCATTCATTTTTTGTGACGGAAAAACACTACAACATTCAATTACCTTATTCATTTTTCTTCTACAATTCTAAGAGTATTTATAGCAAAAAAAGAAGGTACCACTTTTTTAACAAGTAGTGGTACCATTCAAGAGTACTGGTTAATGTTGCTTTTTTTGCAGATTTGTTGATAAAGAAAAACTCTCGTATGTAGGCTTGCTTTCTTGGAAGTCCAGATGTAGAGCACATGAGACAACAGTAACCAGTTAGCGAAAATCAATTTTAAGCTTTTTCTTTGAGTTTTTTTGTCGTATGCAGCAACATTAACAAATGCCCATTGGGGAGGGGGTTGGCTCGCTGGGTTGTTTGTGTTGGGCTGGACAACAAAAAAACTGATAAAACAAACAAGATATAAGGTGGGTGTGGTTCATTTGTGGTGACATGATGCTGACATCACTTAGATTAGATGTGAGATAATATCTCACATCAAGATGTGATATAGTCAGAAGTAGAGATAGAGATAGTGCTCGCAGGCACCGATGAAACTGATGGACCTTTTGCCTAACACATACGTAATAATAGACTAATCTAAGTGAACACAAGTGCTATCTGTGCATGTACATATGGTAAAAGGACTCTCTCTGTGCATGTACAATGGTAAAAGGACTCTCTCCCAAAAAAAACAATATGCCCAAAGATACACATACCTCTGCCATTGAATGTATAGAATGTATATGCAGTTTGTGTGGTTGCATGTACAGATGTCTATTGGGCCAGGACATTACGTGCATCTCTCTCCCGTTGATTAATGTGTGGCATAGCTTTTACTAGATGGATATGCGCGCTTTGCTGTGCGGTGATGATTTTACCAAGAATTGGGTGGTGACCTATTTATTATCTACTACCATTATAAAAGAAAGAGAGGGGCAGATCCAAACAATCAGACCCATCCATTATCAAGATCTAATGGCCCTGAATCCTTAGGTGTTTAACGCTAACAAGCCACGCAATAAGCCTCCATCGATCGCTAACCCACCTGCCGTTCGGAAAAAAAAAGAACCGCTGTCAACACCGCACGCCCGCACGACCCCTTGGCCCTCGCCCCCTCCATCCCCTCCTCCCAACTGACGCCCTACTGCCAATAGACGCCACAGCCCTGGCGGGCTGCCGCACGAGGATCCTCCCACGCCGTTCGCTGCCCCCGCTGATCCTCCCACGATCTGGATAATGATTGTCCCATCTATTTCCCACGACGCCCCAGCCCCGCGGCGTCCTCACGCGATGCCCGACCTGCTGCCCTAGCTCCGGTGGCCACACTGCCCACGACGCTGACGATTTCTACTGGTAGGCCGCGGACGACCGAGGCGCCGAGGCAGGGTTCCAGGTCATCGAGGCAGCCTACGCCGTCGAGTCTGCAATCCTCCTGCCCACAACACCGGCGACGGCGACACCCAACACCGCCAACCTGTTCGTCCTCGAGAGAATCTGGTCCGTGCAGCCGGCGGCGTCGCCTCTCCGTAGTGGATCCTCTCGCCTCCAAACATCCAAGGTGCAGGTCCCCTCCCCTCTTCTTGTTTCCCCTATCCCTTTTTTTTGAAAATTTCTGAACCCAAGACAAAATACATCTATCCACCCACGTTGCTCTCGGTCGTGGATATTGTACGCTTGGACCAGCATCAACATGACGTCTATTATCCATCTACCTGCATGGTTGGGCTAGCCCTTGTGTACGTCCATGTTGCCCTAGGCTTCCAATCGGTTCAGGAGAAATCCGTCTTTCATGTACTTACCTGTCGGAAAGCATAAAACACTCCAGCGAGTGACTTTCGGAGATCGCTGTTGTGACAAAAATTGGTACCAGATCACAGGTTGTTGATCCATGATTTTGAAAAAGCGAGTACAAGATCATGGTGTTACTGATGTTAGGAGATAACTGATCTATAATCCACTTGTCTATCAAGCCTCTGTCAATGGTATTTCCAATTATCAACAACCCCCCTCTTTTGTAGTATTGACAAATACTACAGTTTCTTTCATCGCCCAAAAAAAGCACCCTGTTTTGGTAAATGTCAGCCATGTTTATAAGCCATTTGTAAGATCTGGCACATGGAATTTAAGAACAATGCATCAACAAATCTTAATTAATTTAAGATCATATCTCAGCAGTGTGTATGATGTAGTGTGCAGTTCTCAAACTCTTGATATTTATGACGCCACACAGTTAGAATGGGTCGTGTTATCAGTAACTACACAAATGTATGGTCTTTTCAAAGAAACCAGTTCTGTTTTATACAACCAATGGCCTAATTATTTTATCTCCATTTAATGTGTGTATGATGTTTCCATGGTCATTGATTATTTGTACAGGAGATGATGTGGGGCCATGGGTCTTGGTATTTTCTTCCTTCAATAATTGCATCGGCGCATGTGATTCCTCCATGGAGGCTTAACCTGTTCTTGTGATGAAGGGTAAAAGAAGCAGCAAATCTGATGTTTTGTGTTCTCTAGCTTTTCTGTATAACCTTTTACCCTTCAACGAGTCCATCTAAGAAAAAAACTTCAAACAGAGAGATGGAGAAACAAGCCAGGAAAGAAAAGTGACCACAGTAATCATTGACAGAGGTCATATGTGAGGTTCACTTAGATTTTTTCCTAACCAATATTTGTTACATATTTCTGCCGCATGCATTTTATTTTGACATTTATATTTTATAGAACCAGTATAGTTTGCTATTGGATAAGGACTTTAACTAGCACTACATCGATATACTGTTGCACCTAACACATTAAAATATGGATAAATGTCTAAGAAGTTGAAGGTGCTGAATGTTCTTTGTTAAACTGGAAATGATTTTTTCACAGTAGCAAACTTCAATGGTCTCAAAACTGGTAGTGTATATCATTTCTATACAGTTATTTCCGTACCAAATATACATATCATTCCGATTAAAACCATTCTGATTGTTCAACCCCCTAAAGAGTAATTGACATTGCGATTTATGTTGCTTTGATACATTGATAACCAAATGTTGAGTATCCAGAAAAGCGGGTATGCATACGACCCCCTACTATTGTGCTATATGTATCAAGGACGTTGTTTGCTGTCTTTATTATTTGAGACAATTAGATATGTGTCTTGAATTATGTAAGATGTATTTTTTGGTTCCTAAAAGGCATTACATAATGAGTGTGGTCTGCCATTTTTCCCACTCGATGCACATATGAAGCCTAAAGTCTTGTGATCAAAGTTGTTTATGCCTAAACCAGTCTATTTTTGGTAATCACATGTATCAGATTGTTTAACATTGGTTTCAGATTGGGATGTGACTGAGTTGTCATTGTGATGCAACGGAGGGTTAAGACAAGTGATGACGAGGAAAGGCGGAGGCTTGATATAGATGCTACAGCTGTTGTGGCGGTGATTGAAGCTTGCGATTTGGATGGTAGAATTATGTTATGTTTACAAGGCCAGGTTAATAAAATAGAGAATGCACTTGGAGAGAGGCTTGTGTTGATTCTCACCAAATTACTTACTATTTTGTTCAGCAGTATGGACTGAACTGGGAGAAGGAAGCAATTAATAATTTAATTGAGAAGGCATATGTGAAGCTGCAGTATATGAGCTAATGTTTAGGTACATTATTTCTCCAACCATTCAAACTTCAAACTGTATATCATTGTTCTAAATAAGGTGGAATATATGTGTTGCCAGAGCTATTCTACTTTGAGTTCAAGCTTTGAATATATAATTTTCGCTCAGTAGTTTGTGCTTCTGTTGTGCAATTGGATCATCACAAAATATGCTGTATAATTTTGGCTTGGTAGTTTGTTCCTCTGTTGTGCAACTGGATCATCACAAAATATGATATGAAGTCTTAATGTGGTGCTTTAAATTACAACTTCAGTTCAAAGATTTAGGTTTTCCATGTATGACAATATGGACGAACATGTCACTGTTATCCTTAGCCTGTCCAGTTTTCAAACAACTGTGGACAGCACTAGAATACATTGTTAACTAATTTTTTTAGGATGCACAAATGGACATACCATATGATTATTTATTAAGTGCACATTGTTTTCAGATTAATTTTGTTATTGTTTCATTTATGTGTAGACTGAAATTGCATGAGTACGTGCTTTCTCCATCATTATTTGTGACCCAATTGCCATGACCAAACACATGTTGTAGACAGATGGCCATCTTAGTATACTTGCACTCTGATAAATTCTAGCATTTCGTCAAACTCATTTAAATATTTTTTGTGGATGTGAGCTCTCAAATCTGCTTGTAATATTAGTCGAAACGTGTGTTGCACGTGCACACTTACTAGTTACATACCAAAGTGTCGAAGGACCACCAATCTAGAAAAGTTATTTCTCGAACAAAGCACAACCCAATGTAATAATCAATTTCTTGTACCCATCTTTTTACAAAGAAGAAACAATATGCTATGCACAAAGACTACCGCATCAGGAATTGAGGAGTTGTACCTACCTACAACACGCACAACATGAACTTGCATAGGCAACAAAAGTGGCCAGTCCTACATAAGGTTACCAACAATTGCTGGAACAGATTGCCACTTTATCTGGTTGGCGTCAAATGTCTTATCACCACCTCCCCAACTATCCACAACAACTGAGTCGACAACTCTAATTTTTCT
>NC_041385.1:808529956-808543415 GCF_002162155.2 Triticum dicoccoides
TTGTGCTCTCGCCATGAACCGAACACTCTGATGATGATGCAGCCACCCTGTTACCATCCTGACTTTTCTGATACTTGTCTTTCATTTCATCAGTTTATCAAAACGCTTGTTCACTAGTCGCACTGTTTGGTTAAAAGTGACCTTAAATCCTAGAGCACATAAAGGCAGGTGGAAGAAAAATAATACATAAGCATGAGAACTAAGAACCATACTGTGAGCACACGCTTACCGCTCCTTTTTTTAATTCATACTCAATGTGAGACATGATAAAATGAAATATATTGATGGCTCCATGGTAAAGATTTGTAATAGCAGTCTAGAACGCGCATATGCTCTATTGTCAATCATAAAGCCGCGAACACTCTCCTGTAGGTTACTGCACTTCTCTCATCCAGTTAAAACTGTGGAAGCTTCATTTTACTGGAACACTTACTTTCCGTGACTTCCTTGGGATCTATACGGTCGATGCATAGTCTTGAAGGATTAAAATGTTTCCAGGTCTCCCGTGAACATCAAGCTCTGGATTAAAGGACTTGTAAGCAGGCCCAAAGCATACATTATTGCAATCACCACTCCTTGCCAATAAGTCGAGAATAGTATTGACTTGAACCAAAGAAACTTAGCCAGAGGTTTTATATGTGCCAATTCGTCATTGGTAGCCATGTACCATTCTACTAAACACTATAGGTTCCAAAATTGACTAAATTTTAGGACAACATCAAAGTAAGGGTATCTACATCAAACAAATATATGCAGGAGGCATACAATAGATGAAGCACTAACTGATTCAACAATCTAACTTGTTACATTATCAAATTGTAACACTCAAGCCACGTTCAATGGTTATTACATCTTAATTCAAAATATGGCAGCCCTAGTTTTTTCATGCATTCTCTGCCAAATCACAAATAAGCCAAGGAATGATAATAGTTGTACAAACAACAATGCCAAAGAAAAATAGAGTTTAGGAGAACAAGGACTACATTGCAGGGGTAAACGAAGTGCTTGTATTCGAGGTCAAACGATAAAAATGAGAATTTGTACTAACTTGCTCAGATGAGATGTTGGAAGTTAAGTTATGGCCATCCTTTAGTAGCATTCTGCCACAGATTTATGGATGAGCCTAGCCACAAACGTTGAGCTGGTATACCATAAAATGCTCATCATTATCGTTGTATCGAGACTCGAGAGACAAACACAAAATATGATGACACTGCATCAAACAACAAATATAAATAGATAAAAGTAGGAAGTCAGTATTCATCAACCTGATTCCCATGCCAAACTTATTTCCTAGCTGCAGAGGTTGAGTTTATTTGTAACTTCTGTAGGCTAAGTGCACTAAAGTAGACTTACAAAATCTTTAGTTTGCTTCCTTGGACTACACAAAACCAGAAGTGATGTCATCACAACCAGATTCAATGTAGAAATGCATTTGCTAGCATGCATGCACTTCTAGAAACTACAAAATAAACATCATTTGTGAGGGGCAGGTTAGTAAAACATCAACAGTAGTGACATGCTTGCTTGATGGGTCCACACTTGTAGGGATTAAGAGCATCTCCAGCCGTTGGCCCTCCAGGGGGCGCGTAAAATTGCCACCTGGGGCGAGCCGGCGCTAAAATCAGCGTGGGGGCAAGCGGGTTCCCAGCCGCCGCCCCCAGGGCCGCCCCCAGACGCCGTTTATGTTTAAAAGAAAAGGGTATTCGGCAAAGTTCGGCAAATTGGACAAATTATTCGGCTAAAGTTTGGCAAACTGGACATATATTCGACATATTCGACATTACATAGCAAAGTTATTTTAAAAAAGGCCGCAACTACAACTATTTAAGGGCCGAAGAAGTCGATGAGCGCGGCGAAGTAGCCGGCGTCGCCGCCATCCTCGCCGTCATTGTCGTGGGCCTTCTCCTCCTTGACGCGGCCGCCCCTACTGGATCCCTGCCCGGCGTTGCCCTGGCAGACCGGTGGCGGCGGCGCGTCGTCGTCGTGGACGACGACGTCTCCCTCGTCGCGGCCCCGGCGCCGAACTTCGAACTACTCGTAGGCGCGACACTGGCGCTCCATCTCGATGCGCGTCCAGTCTTCGCAACCCATTTCAAGGACGGCATGTCGTCGGGCTCCTCCTTGACGCCGACTGTGAGCCTGGGCTCCGTCTTCACAACGGCGAGCCCCGGCTCCGTCTTTGGTTTGATGTAGCATGGAGGAGCCGAGGAGGAGGCGGGCCGGCCACCCTTGCTGATGATGATGCCGGCGCCGCGGGTGCGTCGACCGAGCGGCGTCTGTTGGGGAACGTAGTAATTTTAAAAAAATTCCTACGCACACGCAAGATCATGGTGATGCATAACAACGAGAGGGGAGAGTGTTGTCCACGTACCCTCGTAGACCGAAAGCGGAAGCGTTAGCACAACGCGGTTGATGTAGTCGTACGTCTTCACGGCCCGACCGATCAAGCACCGAAAGCACGGCACCTCCGAGTTCTTGCACACGTACAACTCGATGACGTCCCTCGAACTCCGATCTAGCCGAGTGTCGAGGGAGAGTTCCGTAAGCACGACGGCGTGGTGACGATGATGATGTTCTACCGACGCAGGGCTTTGCCTAAGCACCGCTGTGATATTATCGAGGTGGATTATGGTGGAGGGGGGCACCGCACACGGTTAAGAGATCAATGATCAATTGTTGTGTCTATGGGGTGCCCCCCTGCCCCCGTATATAAAGGAGCAAGGGGGGAGGCGGTCGGCCTAGGAGGAGGGCGCGCCAAGGGGGGAGTCCTACTCCCATCGGGAGTAGGACTCCTCCTTCCCTTGTTGGAGTAGGAGAGAAGGAAAGAGGGGGAGAGGAGGAAGGAAAAAGGGGGCTGCACCCCTTGTCTAATTCGGACAAGAGGGGGGCTGCGTGCCTCCTTCCTTTTGGCCTCTCTCCTCTATTCCCGTATGGCTCAATAAGGCCCATATACCCCCCGGCAAATTCCCGTAACTCTCCGGTACTCCGGAAAAATACCTAAATCACTCGGAACCTTTCCGAAGTCTGAATATAGTCGTCCAATATATCGGTCTTTACGTCTCTACCATTTCGAGACTCCTCGTCATGTCCCCGATCTCATCCGGGACTCCGAACTACCTTCGGTACATCAAAACACATAAACTCATAATATAACCGTCATCTAACTTTAAGCGTGCGGACCCTACGGGTTCGAGAACTATGTAGACATGACCGAGACACGTCTCCGGTCAATAACCAATAGCGGAACCTGGATCCTCATATTGGCTCTCACATATTCTACGAAGATCTTTATCGGTCAAACCGCATAACAACATACGTTTGTTCCCTTTGTCATCGGTATGTTACTTGCCCGATATTCGATCGTCGGTATCTCAATACCTAGTTCAATCTCGTTACTGGCAAGTCTCTTTACTCGTTATGTAATACATCATCTTGCAACTAACTCATTATTCACATTGCTTGCAAGGCTTATAGTGATGTGCATTAACGAGAGGGCCCAGAGATACCTCTCCGACAATCGGAGTGATAAATCCTAATCTCAAAATACGCCAACTCAATATTTACCTTCGGAGACACCTGTAGAGCTCCTTTATAATCACCCAGTTACGTTGTGAAGTTTGATAGCACACAAAGTGTTCCTCCGGTAAACGGGAGTTGCATAATCTCATAGTCATAGGAACATGTATAAGTCATGAAGAAAGCAATATCAACATACTAAACGATCAAGTGCTAAGCTAACGGAATGGGTCAAGTCAATCACATCATTCTCCTAATGATGTGATCACGTTAATCAAATAACAACTCATGTCTATGGTTAGGAAACTTAACCATCTATGATTAATGAGCTAGTCAATTAGAGGCATACTAGTGATATTAAGTTTGTCTATGTATTCACACATGTATTATGTTTCCGGTTAATACAACTCTAGCATGAATAATAAACATTTATCATGAAATAAGGAAATAAATAATAACTTCATTATTGCCTCTAGGGCATATTTCCTTCAGTCTCCCACTTGCACTAGAGTCAATAATCTAGTTCACATCACCATGTGATTTAACACAAATATTCACATATGTATGTGATTAACACCCATAGCTCACATTGTCATGTGATCAACACCCGAATGGTTTACTAGAGTCAATAATCTAGTTCACATCGCTATGTGATTAACACCCAAAGAGTACTAAGGTATGATCATGTTTTTCTCGTGAGAGAAGTTTAGTCAACGGGTCTGTCACATACAGTGCCGTATGTATTTTGCAAATATTCTATGTCTTCAATGCTCTGCACGGAGCTACTCTAGCTAATTGCTCCCACTTTCAATATATATGCAGATTGAAATGTAGAGTCATCTGAATCAGTGTAAAAGGTTGCACCGATGTAACTTTTATGACAACTCTTTTATCACCTCCATAATCGAGAAACATCTCCTTAGTCCTCACTAAGGATATTCTTGACCGCTGTCCAGTGATCTACTATTAGATCAAAATTGTATTCCTTTGCTAAACTCAGGGCAAAGGTATACAATAGGTGTGGTACACATCATATCATACTTTATAGAACCTATGACTGAGGCATAGGGAATGACTTTTCATTCTCTTTCTATTTTCTGCCATGGTCGGGTTTTGAGTCTTACTCAACTTCACACCTTGCAACACAGGCAAGAACTCCTTCTTTGACTGTTCCATTTTGAACTACTTCAAAATCTTATCAAGGTATGTACTCATTGAAAAATCTTATCAAGCGTTTTAATCTATCTATATAGATCTTGATGCTCAATGTGTAAGCAGCTTCACCGAGGTCTTGCTTTGAAAAACTCTTATTCAAGTATCCTTTTATGCTATCTAGAATTCTATATCATTTCCAATCAACAATATGTCATCTACATATAGTATTAGAAATGCTACAGATCTCCCACTCACTTTCTTATAAATACAGGCCTTTCCAAAAGTCTGTATAAAACCATATGCTTTGATCAATTCATCAAAGCGTATATTCCAACTCTGAGATGCTTGCACCAGTCCATTGATGGATCACTGGAGCTTGCACATTTTGTTAGCACCTTTTGGATCAAAAAAACCTTCTGGTTGCATCATATACAACTCTTCTTCTAGAAATCCATTCAGGAATGCAGTTTTGACATCCATTTGCCATATTTCATAATCATAAAATGCGGTAATTTCTAACATGATTCGGACAGACTTAAGCATCGATACGAGTGAGAAAATCTCATTGTATTCAACACCTTGAACTTGTCAAAAAACTTTTTGCGACAAGTCGAGCTTTATAGATAGTAACACTACTATCAGCGTCTGTCTTCCTCTTGAAGATCCATTTATTTTCTGTGGCTTGCCGATCATCGGGCAATTCCAACAAAGTCCATACTTTGTTCTCATACATGGATCCCATCTCAGATTTCATGGCCTCAAGCCATTTCACGGAATTTGGGCTCATCATCGCCTCCTCATAGTTCGTAGGTTCATCATGTTCTAGTAACATGACTTCAGAATAGGATTACCGTACCACTCTAGTGCGGATCTTAATCTGGAAGATCTACAAATTTTGGTAGTAACTTGATCTGAAGTTTCATGATCATCATCATTAGCTTCCTCACTAATTGGTGTAGGAATCACTGGAACTAATTTCTGTGATGAACTACTTTCCAATTCAGGAGAAGGTACAAATACCTTATCAAGCTCTACTTTCCTCCCACTCACTTCTTTCGAGAGAAACTCCTTCTCTAGAAAGGATCCATCTTAGCAACGAATAACTTGCCTTCGGATCTGTGATAGAAGGTGTACCCAATAGTTACCTTTGGGTATTCTATGAAGACGCACTTCTCCGATTTGGGTTCGAGCTTATCAGGTTGAAACTTTTCACATAAGCATCGTAGCCCCAAATTTTAAGAAACGACAACTTTGGTTTCTTGCCAAACCACAGTTCATAAGGCGTTGTCTCAACGGATTTCGATGGTGCCCTATTTAAAGTGAATGCGTTTGTCTCTAATGCATAACCCCAAAACGATAGTGGTATATCGGTAAGATACATCATAGATCGCACCATATTCAGTAAAGTGCGGTTACGACGTTCGGACACACCATAACGCTGTGGTGTTCCAGGTGGCGTGAGCTGTGAAACTATCCCACATTGTTTTATATGAAGGCCAAACTCGTAACTCAAATATTCTCCTCCACGATCAGATCGTAGAAACTTTATTTTCTTGTTACAATGATTCTCCACTTCACTCTGAAATTCTTTGAACTTTTCAAATCTTTCGGACTTGTGTTTCATTAAGTAGATATACTCATATCTGCTCAAATCATGTGTGAAGGTCAGAAAATAACGATACCTGCCACGAGCATCAACACTCATTGGACCGCATACATCGGTATGTATTATTTCCAACAAGTCAGTAGCTTGTTCCATTGTTCTGGAGAACGGAGTTTTAGTCATCTTGCCCAAAAGGCACGGTTCGCAAGCATCAAATGATTCGTAACCAAGTGATTCCAAAAGTCCATCTTTATGGAGTTTCTTCATGCGCTTTACACCGATATGACCCAAGCGGCAGTGCCACAAATAAGTTGCACTATCATTATCAACTTTGTATCTTTTGGCATCAATATTATGAATATGTGTATCACTATGATCGAGATCCAACAAACTATTTTCATTGGGTGTATGACCATCGAAGGTTTTATTCATGTAAACCGAACAACAATTATTCTCTCATTTTAAATGAATAACCGTATTGCAATAAACATGATCAAATCATATTCATGCTCAACGCAAATGCCAAATAACATTTATTTAGGTTCAACACTAATCCCGAAAGTATAGGGAGTGTGTGATGATGATCATATCAATCTTGGAACCACTTCCAACACACATCGTCACTTCACCCTCAACTAGTGTCTGTTTATTCTGTAACTCCTGTTTTGAGTTACTAATTTTTACCAACCGAACAAGTATCAAATACTCAGGGGCTCCTGTAAACACTAGTAAGGTACACATCAATAACCTGTATATCAAATATATCCTTGTTCACTTTGCCATCCTTCTTATCCACCAAATATTCAGGGCATTTCTGCTTCTAGTGACCATTTCCTTTGCAGTATAATCACTCAGTTTCAGGCTTTGGTCCAGCTTTGGGCTTCTTCGCGGGAGTGACAACTTGCTTGCCATTCTACATGAAGTTCCCTTTCTTTCTCTTTGCCCTTTTCTTGAAACTAGTGGTCTTGTTTAATCATCAGCACTTGATGCTTTTTCTTGATTTCTACCTTCATTGATTTCAGCATCACGAAGATCTCAGGAATCGTTTTCGTCATCCCTCGCATACTATAGTTCATCATGAAGTTCTAGTAACTTAGTGATGGTGACTAGAGAACTCTGTCAATCACTATCTTATCTGGAAGATTAACTCCCACTTGATTCAAGTAATTGTAGTACTCAGACAATCTAAGCACTTGCTCACTAGTTGAGAAATTCTCCTCCATCTTTTAGGCAAAGTATTTGTCAGAGGTCTCATACCTCTTGACACGGGCATGAGTCTGAAATATCAATTTCATCTCATGGGACGTCTCATATGTTCCGTGATGTTTCAAAAACATTTTTGAAGTCCCGGTTCTAAGCCGTAAAGCATGGTGCACTAAACTATCAAGTAGTCATCATATTGAGCTAGCCAAATGTTCATAATGTCTGCATTTGCTCCTGCAATAGGTCTGTCACCTAGCGGTGTATCAAGGACATAATTCTTCTGTGCGGCAATGAGGATAAACCTCAGATCACGGATCCAGTCCGCATCATTGCTACTATCATCTTTCAACTTAGTTTTCTCTAGGAACACATATAAAACATATGGAAGCAATAACGCGGGCTATTGATCTACAACATAATTTGCAAAAATACTATCAGGACTAAGTTCATGATAAATTAAAGTTAAATTAATCATATTATTTAAGAACTCCCACTTAGATAGACATCCCTCTAATCATCTAAGTGATCACGTGATCCAAATCAACTAAACCATGGCCGATCATCACGTGAGATGGAGTAGTTTTCAATAGTGAACATCACTATGTTGATCATATCTACTATATGATTCACGCTCGACCTTTCGGTCTCAGTGCTCCGAGGCCATATCTGTATATGCTAGGCTCGTCAAGTTTAACCTGAGTATTCCGTGTGTGCAACAGTTTTTGCACCCGTTGTATTTGAACGTACAACCTATCACACCCGGTCATCACGTGGTGTCTCAGCACGAAGAACTTTCGCAATGGTGCATACTCAGGGAGAACACTTATACCTTGAAATTTAGTGAGAGATTGATGACCCACAAGTGTAGGGGATCTATCGTAGTCCTTTCGATAAGTAAAAGTGTCAAAACCAACGAGGAGCAGAAGGAAATGATAAGCGGTTTTCAGTAAGATTTTTTGCAAGCACTGAAATTGTAGGTGATAGATAGTTTCGTGATAAGATAAATAGTAACGAGTAAAAAGTAAACATAGTAATTAAAGTGCAGCAAGGTGGTCCAATCCTTTATGTAGCAAAGGATAAGCATGTCCAATTTCTAATAATGAGAAATGAGCTCCCGAGGACACACGGGAATTATCGTCAAGCTAGTTTTCATCACGTTCATATGATTCGCGTTCGGTACTTTGATAATTTGATATGTGGGTGGACCGGTGCTTGGGTACTGCCCTTACTTGGACAAGCATCTCACTTATGATTAACCCCTATTGCAAGCATCCGCAACTACAAGAAAAGTATTAAGGTAAACCTAACCATAGCATGAAACATGTGGATCCAAATCAGCCCCTAACGAAGCAACGCATAAACTAGGGTTTAAGCTTCTGTCACTCTAGCAACCCATCATCTACTTATTACTTCCCTATGCCTTCCTCTAGGCCCAAACAATGGTGAAGTGTCATGTAGTCGACGTTCACATGACACCACTAGAGGAGAAGATAACATACATCTCATCAAAATATCGAACGAATACCAAATTCACATGACTACTAATAGCAAGACTTCACCCATGTCCTCAGGAACAAATGTAACTACTCACAAAGCATATTCATGTTCATAATCAGAGGTGTAATAATATGCATTAAGGATCTGAACTTATGATCTTCCACCAAGTAAACCAATAAGTATCAACTACAATGAGTAATCAACACTACTAGCAACCCACAGGTACCAATTTGTGGTTTTGGATACAAGATTGGATACAAGAGATGAAGTAGGGTTTGAGAGGAGATGGTGATGGTGAAGATGTTGATGGAGATTGACCCCCTCCTGATGAGAGTATCGTTGGTGATGATGTTGGTGATGATTTCCCCCTCCCGGAGGGAAGTGACCCCAGCAGAACAGCTCTGCCAGAGCCCTAAATTGGTTCCGCCAAGGTTCCGCCTCGTGGTGGTGGAGTTTCATCCCGTAAGCTTGCCCACGATTTTTTCCAGGGTAAAAGCCTTCATATAGCGGAAGATGGACATCGGAGAGCCACCAGGGGGCCCAGGAGACAGGGGGCGCGCCCAGTAGGGGGGGGGGGCGCCTCCCACCCTATTGGAAAGGGTGTTCCCCCCTGATGTATTTCTTTCGCTCAATAATTCTTAATAAATCCAAAAACATGTTTCGTGGAGTTTCAGGACTTTTGGAACAGTGCAGAATATGTTCCCAATGTTTGCTCCTTTTCTAGCCAGAATTCCATCTGCCGGCATTCCCCCTCTTCATGGTAAACCTTGTAAAATAAGAGAGAATAGCCATAAGTATTGATATATAATGTGTAATAACAGCCCATAATGCAATAAATATTGACATAAAAGCATGATGCAAAATTTACGTATCAGAGATCATCTTATAATGCTACCGTCAATCAAAACAGAATAAGATGTATTAAAGATAAACATCACATGCAATCAAATATATGTGACATGATATGGCCATCATCATCTTGTGCCTTTGATCTCCATATCCAAAGCATTGTCATGATCTCCATCGTCACCGGCATGACACCATGATTTTCATCATCTTGATCTATATCAATGTGTCGTCACATGGTCGTCTCGCCAACTATTGCTGTTGCAACTATTGCTATCGCATAGCAATAAAGTAAAGCAATTATTTGGCGCTTGCATCTTATGCAACCAAGAGACAACCATAGGGCTTCTACCAGTTGCTGATAACTTCAACAAAACATGATCATCTCATAGAACAACATATATCTCATCATGTCTTGACCATATCACATCACAACATGTCCTGCAAAAACAAGTTAGACGTCCTCTACTTTGTTGTTGCAAGTTTTACGTGGCTGCTACGGGCTGAGCAAGAACCATTCTTACCTACGCATCAAAACCACAACGATAGTTTGTCAAGTTGGTGCTGTTTTAACCTTCTCAAGGACCGGGCGTAGCCACACTCGGTTCAACTAAAGTTGGAGAAACTGACACCCGCCAACCACCTATATGCGAAGCACGTCGGTAGAACCAGTCTCATGTAAGCGTACGCGTAATGTCGGTCCGGGCCGCTTCATCCAACAATACCACCGAACCAAAGTAGGACATGTTTGTAAGCAGTATGACTTGTATCGCCGACAACTCACTTGTGTTCTACTCGTGCATATAACATCTACGCATAAAACCAGGCTCGGATGCCATTGTTGGGGAACGTAGTAATTTCAAAAAAATTCCTACGCACACGCAAGTTCATGGTGATGCATAACAACGAGAGGGAGAGTGTTGTCCACGTACCCCTGTAGACCGGAAGCGGAAGCTTTAGCACAACGTGGTTGATGTAGTCGTACGTCTTCACGGCCCGACCGATCAAGCACCGAAAGCACGGCACCTCCAAGTTCTTGCACACGTACAACTCGATGACATCCCTCAAACTCCGATCCAGCCGAGTGTCGAGGGAGAGTTCCGTCAGCACGACGGCGTGGTGACGATAATGATGTTCTATCGACGCAGGGCTTCACCTAAGCACCACTACGATATTATCGAGGTGGATTATGATGGAGGGGGGCACCGCACACGGCTAAGAGATCAATGATCAATTGTTGTGTCTATGGGGTGCCCCGTGCCCCCGTATATAAAGGAGCAAGGGGGGAGGCGGCCGGCCTAGGAGGAGGGCGCGCCAAGGGGGGAGTCCCTTGTTGGAGTAGGGGAGAAGGAAAGAGGGGGATAGGAGGAAGGAAAAAGGGGGCTGCACCCCTTGTCCAATTCGGACCAGAGGGGGGCTGCGCGCCTCCTTCCTTTTGGCCTCACTCCTCTATTCCCGTATGGCCCAATAAGACCCATATACACCCCGGCGAATTCCCGTAACTCTCCAGTACTCCGAAAAATACCCGAATCACTCGGAACCTTTCCGAAGTCCGAATATAGTCGTCCAATATATCGATCTTTATGTCTTGACCATTTCGAGACTCCTCGTCATGTCCCCGATCTCATCCGGGACTCCGAACTACCTTCGGTACATCAAAACATATAAACTCACAATATAACCGTCATCTAACTTTAAGCGTGCGGACCCTACGGGTTCGAGAACTATGTAGACATGACCGAGACACGTCTCCAGTCAATAACGAATAGCGGAACCTGGATGCTTATATTGGCTCCCACATATTCTATGAAGATGTTTATCGGTCAAACCACATAACAACATACGTTTGTTCCCTTTGTTATCGGTATGTTACTTGCCCGAGATTCGAATGTCGGTATCTCAAGACCTAGTTCAATCTCGTTACTGGCAAGTCTCTTTACTCATTATGTAATACATCATCTCGCAACTAACTCATTAGTCACATTGCTTGCAAGGCTTATAGTGATGTGCATTACCGAGAGGGCCCAGAGATACCTCTCCGACAATCGGAGTGACAAATCTTAATCTCGAAATACACCAACTCAACATGTACTTTCCGAGGCACCTGTAGAGCTCCTTTATAATCACCCAGTAATGTTGTGATGTTTGGTAGCACACAAAGTGTTCCTCCGGTAAACGGGAGTTGCATAATCTCATAGTCATAGGAACATGTGTAAGTCATGAAGAAAGCAATAGCAACATACTAAACGATCAAGTGCTAAGCTAACATAATGGGTCAAGTCAATCACATCATTCTCCTAATGATGTGATCCCGTTAATCAAATAACAACTCATGTCTATGGTTAGGAAACTTAACCATCTATGTTTAGCGAGCTAGTCAAGTAGAGGCATACTAGTGACATTATGTTTGTCTATGTATTCACACACGTATTATGTTTTCGGTTAATACAATTCTAGCATGAATAATAAACATTTATCATGAAATAAGGAAATAAATAATAACTTTATTATTGCCTCTAGGGCATATTTCCTTCAGCGTCTCCATTGCGGGCTTGGCCTTGACGCTGAACACCGCCGGCGAGCTGGAAGAATGGGAAGAGGAGCGGGAGGAGGAGTGAGAGGAGGAAGAAAAGGAGGAGCCGAACCTCCTAGGCATCCATTGCCCGGCCTCCGGCGGGGGACCGCGGTGGCCATCGCGGTAGGGTATGCCAGCGGTGGGTCATTGCCGCCCTCGAGGTGCTCCAGCACATCGTGGAATGTGCGGCCGGGGGCGCCCCACCATACGCGGCGCCCCTCGTTGTTCTTGACGCCCCTACCACTGGCACCCTCTTGGTGGACGCCAGCCTTTGCGTCTGTCGGCGCTGGAAGTACGCCGCCCACGACGTGTGGTTGTCGGCGGCGTACTGGGGGAGGGCACGCTACTCCTCCGTCAGGGATGCCCACACGCAGTCGACCTCGGCGGCGAAGATGGCGGGGCGCGCTTCGACGTCGGGCACCGGGGGAATGGGGACGCCCCCGTTGCTGAGCCTCCACCCCGTTGGCCCGACGCGCATGTCTGGTGGCGCCGAAATGTTCGCCTCGAACAAGAGATAGGCCTCCCACTCATGGAGCGAGCGGCGGCCGAATCCGTTGGCTGCCGCCGCGTCGCCGGGGAATCGCTCGGCCATCGGATGGGCTTGGGGAGAGAGGGGAGGGGAGGAACATCGGCGGGCGGCTGCGCACGGGGAGAAAGGCAGAGCTCGGAGGTGGCTGTGGGCTGGTGTGGCCAGAGGCGAGGGGGAGGTGCTGGTTTTATAGCCTCGCGCCATGTGTACGCGTGGCGGAAGGGGAGGCGTCGCCGCGCCGCCCGTGACGCGCCGCCCGTGATTAGGAATCAATGGCAAGGCTGGCTGGCGGCAGCCTTGCCATTGATTCCACGCGCGAAACGGAGGCGTTCCGGGGACGAAGAGGCGCGCGTCACTGACTCGGCAGGGCCGTGGCTCTTTCGCGCCAAATCGTTCGCCCCGGCGCCCCCGGGTGCCCCCCAGCGCGCCGGGTTCGGCCTGGGTCCGCCGGCGCTAATTTCAGCCCAAACCGGCGAAAGACGGGCTCCTGGAGGCGCGACTGGGCCGTTTTTTCGGCGCCGGCGCGAAGAAA
>NC_041385.1:808543583-808569976 GCF_002162155.2 Triticum dicoccoides
AAATAAAGGTGCTGAAGTACTAACATATTAGCTAGTAAAAATCATGCAAACTGGACACCAAGTGCACCCGAACGCCGTTCGATTCCATTGGTGTTGTGTCCTTTGCAGTGCACCCGAACGACCATTTGCTTTTCGTCTCGGAAGGAGCCAGAACCTTCTTCCTGGACACCAAGTGCTATTCCTGGATGGGCGTAGGCAAGTGGGTCTTGCCCTTCAAAGGCCAGGCCTACTTTGACAGCGAGCTCGATGCCTGGGTAGGCCTCTGCCGCCACAAAGGCGGCGTCGGCCACGTCTGCTCCTGCGACGCCCCGCCCCTGTCTGATTACGCTACAACGTTGTCAACCATGCCGGCTTGGAAGCTCGGCGAGGACCGACTCTTCGATGCGGACGACAGGCACCTGGGAGCCACCCTTCTCTACCTGGGCGGCATCAGCGACTACTGCCTCATAGAGTCTCGCCTGCACAAGGATCAGGAGCCTTTCGGACCCTGTGATGGGCCACGCCGCCGTGTGCTGCGCGTCACCAAGTTTGGTCTCAAGTATGGTAAAAGTGGAGAGCTCAGGACGACGCGGCAAACTGTGCGCTCCTACCAGATGACCGAAGGACATGAATTTAATGAGTCTTACTTAACTCCTGTGGCTTTCTGGATGTAGCCAAGTTATTTTTCTTATTAAACCATGTATTATGAGCCAAATGTTCTCTTCTGTTTATTTTTTCAACTTAGTTTTCTTATTAAACCATGTATTATGAGTCAAGTGTTCTCTTCTGTTTATTTTTTTCAAGTTAAATTTGGTACTTTCCTGAGTTTGAAAGTTTTCACAATCCAGTTGTAAATGTTACAATCTATGTTTGGAAGTTCAAACTATTGAGTTGAAAATTTCATTATCCAGAAATAGTGCTCACTGCACACAATCTGTTGTTATAGACAGGCAAGATTCTCTGGGTTTGTTTCCAATTTTCATTGTCTACACAGCCCATGGCCGTGCTTAGATTTGATACAGGATAGAAAGAATTAGCACACATGCATCCACCTAAATGCAAACATGTTCAATATTACTTATAACTATATATCGGTACATCTGAGTTCATCGGCCATGTTCCATCTGCATCCATGTGTTTGCTTCTTTCTAAATTTAGACCAACACATCTCTACACAAAATGAACGGAAATGTTGTTCATCTTTAGTAATTAATTTTTGAAGTCTGGCAGAATCACTTGGACTGATTCTTCTGAAGGATGTACTGTAAACTTACTTTGTGATGCTAAGGTTTTCTTTATCATGTCACGGTTTCTTTGCTACATATAAACTCCTGTAAATTCACATTACAAATGACAATATTTTTTCTGTGTTTTGAATATTCCTAGTCTTCCTTTATCATGCTCTGGTTTACTTGAGCCTCAGCCCTCTCTCCAGAGTCAGTCAGCAGGAGCGGCGGGTCATCAACGGCCTCGTCAACATACACGATGAGGATGAGCGAGTTGCAAACGGCAATATGCTCACCGCGGAGGAGCGCCAGCACCAAATGGACATGTGGTGGAGGAGCATCTTACTCTTGATTGAGAGGTCTTCATCGAAATTAAACCATGTACGAGATGAGCCAAATGTTCTCTTCTATTTTTTAAGTTAAATTCTGTACGTACTTTCCTGAGTGAAATATTTCAGATTCCAGTTGGAAATTCTGCAATCCCGAAATTTCCGGCAACATTCTGCTAATCCCAGACTAAATTTATCTATTTGAACTGAATTTAAGTGAACTTAATTACCATGCATCGACCTTCGTTGTTCTCTACCACTGTACCACATATATATGCTGCAATCCAACATGGCATGTTCAACTGATTTAACTAGATGATACCCCGCGCGTTGCAGCTGGAATCGGTTGCAATATATTTCGTTGAGATTTGATTGTGTGGAATATAAATATTTAGATTAGTAACATGTGAACCAAAATAAAAATGTTACAACTGAATTGTGAAATAGTTGTAAAATATTTATTGAATATAATTATAATAATAAAATGAAAAATATTTTCCCATGTATGGTTGCATGTAGTGGTTGGTCTTTTCTCATCATGGTTGCATGTTGAGGTGGGTCTTATCTTATTCATAATTGTATTGTGACGTGGCATGCTTGCACATTGAGATAAATAAGTTAGTGGGGATGAATATCTTATGTATATAAGATTTTTTTTAGAGACTGGACCAGATTTAATCACCACAGACCTAGTTTTAAACAGGATTTTGCTTACCACTAGAGGAAATATTGGTGGAACAGAGGTAGCTTCGGTTACCGCTGATACTCTTTACCGCCCAAAGTTCTTTACAAATTTGCTACAATTTGATTAATTATTTTTTGTATTCATACAAACTATATAGAAATGGTTTTGCAGCTATATAATTGTCGAACATGTGGGGGTGTGGTTAAGGTGTAGCTATAACCCTCGTTTGAACCAGATTTTCAGATCCAACATTTGGTTCCTATCTTGACCAATTAATGTAACAAAAATGATTTCACCGCTTCCGAGCTTCGTCAATGAACGCTCACTAAAATCTAGAGATTCTTTCAGCCACGTAAAAAGCACTATTATGTGGGGCCGAGGGCAAGATAAGTTTGTTTGAAATCCAAACTTCAAGGTGCAGCACTAATAAGTAATAGCTGAGTGTCTCTAGGTCCCATACAGACAAGACATATATCGAAGGTAAAAAACAATGTCGAGTTGTGCAGAGCTCAATCTTCCAGGAGAAGCATCAGTATCCTACTAAAATTTCTAGACAACACACAAGCACACACGCCACAGCACCACACCATTGAAGAGCTCGCTTTGAAGCAAGAAGAATGGGTGAGCCACCGGTGAAGCTCATCAGCTCATTCGGCAGTACGTTCAGCCACCGCGCGGAGGTGGCCCTGAGGCTGAAGCGGGTGCCGTACGAGCTCATCGTCGAAGACCTTCACAACAAGAGCCAACTGCTGCTCACCCACAACCCCATCCACAAGAAGGTCCCCGTGCTCCTCCACGGCGACAGACCAGCCATCAGCGAGTCGCTCATCATTATCGAGTACGTGGATGAGGCCTTCGCCGGGCGGCCCCTCCTCCCAACTGACCCCCACGCCCGCGCCACCGCCCGGTTCTGGGCTCACTTCATCGACGAAAAGGTATATGCAAAGCTGTAAACGAGCTCCATAGTTGTGTTGAGAACTTGAGATCCGTGCGCAGAACATTTTTTCTCAAGAAAAGAAATGCATTTGAACTTTGCAGGCCTAGAGCACATGTGTACTGCACTATGCAGAACTGTTTTTTTTTATTATTATTGTTTTGAAGCATCAGAAATATCTGAAATGGACCCTAGTGTTTTAGATATTTATGTTGCAAAAAAAACATGAAACCATTTCTGCACACTCTATTATTCATGTGTTGTTTGCGTGGAAAGTTTCAAGTTCAAATATTGTTTGGCTTGGAAGAAACAAAAAAAATCTACAGTGATAGAGCAGGAACCTTGGTGCAAATTTAGAAGGCCAGAATAGAAGGCCAAAATAGAAGGCCAGAATAGAAGGCATACCTGCATGGTGGCTCAAAAAATCGGTATATAATTGCTTGCAATGTTGCACAACCCATGTGCGATCTGAAAAAAAATATGTTTATTAAATATGCAGTGCATGAAGTCGTTGTGGGCGGCGCTGTGGCTGGAACCTAGCGAGGCACAGAGACGGTCCGTGGTTGAGGCAAAGGGGAGCCTCGCGTTGCTAGAGGAGCACCTCGGGGAGAGGAGTTTCTTCGGTGGTGACTCCATCGGGGTCGTGGACATAGCAGCTAGTGTACTGGCACACTGGCTTGGAATCATGGAGAAGATCTCGGGAGTGACCCTGGTCACCAACGAGGAGTTCCCGGCCCTTTGCCATTGGGCTAGACGGTATGTTGGTGATGAGGATGTGAAGACATGCTTGCCGGAGAGGGGTGAGCTCGTCGCCATGTTCTCTGGGTGCAAGGAGATGTTTCGATCAATGGCAATGGCGATGCCACAGTAGTGAAGTGGTCCACTTTAATTCGCCTTTTGTGTTTTCTACCGCTTTCCCGCGATCTTATCCTTTTTCCTTGCATTGTAACACGCTCCTATGGTTTCTGCTAAACTGGGATTAATAAAGTGAGAGCTTTCTTCAGAAAAATACTCCCCCCCCCCCCCTCTCAATATACAAGGCTACTACACATTTTATGTCTAAATTTGACCATTAATTTTACCAACAAAAAGTGAGTTATATGCCACAAAAAGTATGCCATTGGATGCACATTTGAAAGAATTTTCCGATGATATATGAGTAGATGTCATATAACTCATATATTTTTTGACCAAAATAAGAAGTTCCAGTTTGATACAAAAAAAGTGGTTTTGTATAAAAAAATGGAGGGAGTATTGTATCACATAAGTATTATAACCTAGAAATAACCATTTCCAGCTAGCTGCTGTCAGCGGTTAACAGAGAAATAACCATTTATAGATTGATGAATCATAGCCGCTTTCACAAAATTATTCATACTTCTATGTCAGCAAATAAAAAATCCATAGAAGTATAGCTGACGAGAATACCATAGGTAACAAAAGAAAACCATAATAAAGATATCCACGATCTACTACCTCCGTCCTTGTTTATTGTCTCCTTTTATTTTGTGTCAAATTTTGAGTATGAATTTCATTAACAAAATGTTAATGCATGTCATAGAAAATAGTATCATTAGAAACTATGTTCAAATACGAATCCAACGATATAAATTTTTATAACATGCATTAAAAAAACTCAATTAAATCTGTCGTCAAGTTTTGACACAAAATATGAAAAGGACCAATAAATCAGGACGGAGGTAGTACTTTCTATGTCAGCATGCCGATCAAGAAACTTTGACTTCGGATGCCATTGCTCGCTTGGAAACGTACACAATAGTACTGCTACATTTATTGATATGCATGTCAAACAAAGTCACCATCGTTTTGCTAGATTATATTATCTCTCTCTGATCTGCTCACTGCATTCTACTAATATATTGTCTAGGTAAACTAAATCAGTTGTCTGACCTGCAGCTGCATCAATAACAGTGAGCATCACCCCGATTTCAATGAGTCGATTGAGACACGAATCTTTTTAATCTGTCTCCTTTTGACTGATAAGACACTTGACTCAGCAAAACTTCCATTTGGATCAATAAGTTCCCATTTACCCGTATAAATATCGACATCCAAGCTAGTCTAGCACCCCAGCAAGCTTATCGGCAATGACGGAACCGGTGAAGCTCATCGGCGCCTTCGGCAGCCCGTTCGTCCACCGCGCCGAGGTCGCCCTGCGCCTCAAGGGCGTCCCATTCGAGCTCATCCTTGAAGACCTCAACAACAAGAGCGAGCTGCTTCTGAAGCACAACCCCATCCACAAGACGGTGCCGGTGCTCCTCCACGGTGACCGGCCGGCCGTCTTAGAGTCCCTCCTCATCGTCGAGTATGTGGATGAGGCCTTCGACGGCCCGCCGCTCCTCCCCGTCGACCCCTACGAGAGGGCCATGGCTCGCTTCTGGGCCCAATTCATCGAGCAAAAGGTATGATTGTTCTCAAGTTCAAGTCCCTCATTTTCTTTGGCCGGCCGTCACGGCGGATCGACCTTGCGTATGTACATGCAGTGCTCGAGGCCGTTCTGGATGGCGGTGTGGCTGGACGACGGGGAGGCGCGGGAGGGGTTCGTGAGGGACACCAAGGAGAATCTGGTGCTGCTAGAGGCACGGCTGCAGGGAAAGCGGTTCTTCGCCGGAGACGCCGTTGGGTACCTGGACCTGGCGGCCTGCGGGCTGGCGCACCTGCTGGGAGTGATCGAGGAGGTGGCTGGGGCGAGCCTTGTGGTCGTGGGCGAGTTCCCCGCTCTGCGCCGGTGGGCGGAGGACTACACCTCCGACGCGACCGTCGCGGCGTGCCTACCGTCGAGGGAGCAGCTCGCCGCACACTTCGCCGGGAAGAAGGACCGAATCAAGCTCGCCATCAACGCGATGGTGGGGCGGGCGTAGTTGTCAGTTTCGGGCATCGATCAATACAGCAAGCGTCCGCAAAATATTCAGATTATGTACTGTATGATTTATCTGTTACGTGTGTGTTGCCTATGGTGCATACAAAAATAAAAATACTATTAGTATTTGTTGTTACGAAATTTATGGCAAAGTAATGCCAAAGTACGAAATTTGCTAAAACTCTGGCGCCTGAATATTTTAAGTTTTCATTCAATTTTTTTGCGAATAGTTTCATTCACTCTATGGTTAGCAGTGTATGCGCTTTGTTTTGGGCAATTGAGCAAAATAAAATCGCGATTGTACAAAATAAAAGCACAATCTTGCAAAAAGGTCAATTACAACTAACACAAAACTAATAATTAACACAAAAGAGAAGTGAAACTTTGATAAGTGATTGCAATTTCAATAATGTTACCACCAGAGTTTCACATAAATGATTAAAATTAACAAAAGGTGATTGAACCACTATTAAAAAATTGACTCAATAACTGATTTTTTTTCAAACGCCTTTGCTTTTGCAATTCTACTTTTCTAATCTATGTCCGAGAAGGACAATGATTTTTAAAGTGTTCAATCAAGACCAAAGTTTTTTGAAATTGCTACTTGAAAAAGGAATGTTGGATCGGAAATTGTATGCGGGCCGGGCATAAAAGGGTCATACGCAATTGTTCAATCACGATGCAAGTACTAGCCAAGGTTGGATTTCAATGGCGTCCTTGAGTTGTATTGGGTTGAGCGTACGTTGTACACTGCATATGTATAGGACTAGGGTCCGTATTTATACCATTGTGTGTCTCTCTCTTTCTCCCGTATATTTGTATATCTTGGGAGACAAGTCGAGACCGGTCCATCCTGTACCTATATATGTGCACCATGCGCACGATCAATGATTATTGATTCGTGCAATCTCATTCTTCCAAACTAACATGGTATCAGTTTAGCACGCCGACCCCCTTCCCGCTTCCGCCCCAAGCCGCCGCCGCGTCCTACAGTCGCCGCCGCCGCGTCCTACAGTCGCCGCCGCCGCCTCCCTCCGTCGCCGCCGCCGCTGTACACCGCCGCCGCCGCACCCCCTTCCCCTCACAGCCACCGCTCTCCCCTCTGCCGCCACTGCCTCTCCCCTCTAGCTGCCGGCGCGCACCAAAACCCTAACCCTACTCCGCGTCGCCGCTTCATCCCTCCACCCACCCGAGCCGCCACATCCTCCCCTTGCCGCTGCTCCCATGGCGTCCACCTCCGGCAGCTCCAACCCGTTCGCCGGCCTCGTGCCCGACGCCACCGCTGTCCACAATCTTGACATCCACACCCGCGTTCTCATCAAGCTCGACCAGTCCACCTCCTCGTACTACATGTGGAAGACCTACTTCAACCTCGTCTTCCGCGAGTACCACCTCCTCGAGCACGTCGACGGGATCGTGGATGGCGACCTCATGGTGGATGATCCGGACTGGGCGGGCATTGAGGCCTCCCTCATCCGGTGGTTCTACGTACCTCACCGTCTCCCCGGACATCTTCCACACGGTCATTTCGGAGGATGATGACGTGTGTGCCGTGTGGACCAAGATCAACAACCTATTCACCGACAATAAGCTTCAACGTCTTGTGCTTTTGCAGCAGGAATTTTTCGGGTGCCATCAAGATGACTCCTCCATCGACGACTACTGCATGCGTCTCAAGCGCCTCGCCGACGAGCTCCGCGACATCGGCGCCAAGGTGTCGGACGACCTCATGCTTAGCACCCTCACCGCCGGCCTCAACGAGGATTTCGGCAACGTGGCCTCGAATCTCTTCCTGCTGCCGAACCCAACTTTCCAGTCCGTCACCGTGTATTTACGCATGGAGGAACGCCGGATGAAGAAGGTGAAGGCCCGGGTCCATCACACCGCCCTCGCCGCCGGGACGTCGCGCAAGCCGCCGCAGCCTGCTCCGCCCCAACCCCGCCCGCCGGCGCCACCGGGGTTCTTCCCCCTCCCGCCCGCCCCGCCCGCCCCTCCCGCTCCTTAGAAACATCAGCAGGGCGGGGGCGGCGGTCGCCGCAACCGGCGCCGTGGGGGTGGGGGCGGCGGTCGCCCCCAACAGCAGCAGCAGCAGCCGGGGAACGAGGGGGGGGGATCCCAGCCCTCCCCTCCCTGGGCCATTAGCCCCAACCCGTGGACCGGCGTGGTCCACGCTTACCACATGCCGGTCCCACAGGCTCCGGGCATCCTCGGGCCACACCCGGCTGGCCCTCAGGCGCACCTCACCGCCGTTCCTCACCAGGCGGGTGGGGGCGGCTATGCCCCGGGTAGCTACGCGCCGGGCGGCCACGCCCCGGGTGGCTACGCACCCCTTCCGGCGGCCGCCTACCTCGGCTACGCACCGCCGCCTGCGTCGGCTCAGCTCCCTCCGGCCCCATGGGATCCCGCCCTCCTCGCTGCACTCCACTCGGCGCCGTCTCCCTCCAACTACGGAGGTGGCGGTGATTGGTACATGGACACGGGGCTACCACCCATATGACGTCGCACCCCGGTAACCTTGCCTCTTCCTTCCCGGTCACCACCTCGAACCGCATCACCTTCGGTGATGGTTCCTCCGTACCCATCACTCATGTTGGTCATAGTTTCTTTCCGTCTAATTCTATGCCTATTAACATGTCTAATGTTCTCATTTCACCTAACCTAGTAAAAAATCTTGTCTCTGTTCGTCGTCTTGCACGTGACAATCCTCTCACCGTTGAATTTGATGGTCTTGGTTTCTCTGCGAAGGACGCCCGTTCACGGATGGTGCTCCACCGATGTGACATCCCCAACGACTTTTACCCGGTGCACTCCGCCTACACCTCCACCACCACTGCCCCAGTCGCCCTCGCCGTCGGTGTCGACCTTTGGCATGCACGCTTGGGTCATCCCAACTCCACTGTCAAGAGTTTTTCATTTTCATGTAATAAATTCGACGAGCACACTTGTCATGCTTGCTGTCTCGGCAAACATGTTCGTCGACCATTTAGCGAGTCAAACACTAATTCTTCTTTTCTGTTTCAGTTAATCCATAGTGATGTTTGGACATCTCCCGTTGCGAGCAACACAGGCTTCATATATTATCTTGTTTTACTTGATGATTTCTCTCACTTTGCGTGGACGTTTTCGCTCTGTCGCAAGTCCGATGTTCTTGCCGACTGCATCCGCACGTTGTTGTTGCACTCCAACGTGCCCCCTCGGTTCTTGCCCGATGCTCTCGCCACTGCCACTCTCCTAGTTAACATTAGGCCATGCCGTCCTCGCTGGAACTACATCGCACACCAACTTCTCTTCGGTTCTCCTCCATCATATGATGGTCTTCGCATCTCCGTATGCTTGTGTTATCCTAGCACCGCCGCCACTACACCACACAAACTCGCCCCTCGCTCCGTAGGATGTATCTTCCTAGGGTACCCTCCCAACACCAAAGGTTATCGGTGCTACGATCCCGTCTCCCACCGAGTGTACACCTCCCGACACGTGTACTTGGATGAGCGGGTTTTTCCTTTTCACCAGGTACCGCCTTCTGCACAGGACTCGGCGCTCCATGATGGTGTCTCAGACGCGGACCTGGTGGAGCCCTCGGCGCGGCCCCTTTTGGCCCTGGCGCGGCTCCCGCAGGCGCCTCCCGGAGTGGCCTCGGCGCGCCCTCCCATGGCGGGCCCTCCTGCTGCGGGCCCCTCCGCCGCGGCCCCGGCCGCAGGCCCCTCGGCCTCGGTCCCGACGCAGCCATGCATGGCCTTGGGTGGCCCTTCGGCTACCACCCCGCTGGGTGGCATGGCCTGGCCCGCCCAGGCCGGCACTGCTGCGACGCCGGGAGCGACAGACCCTCCACCACCCCCGCCCGTCCCTCCTGCCGTAGCTGGCCCACCTCTTGCTGGCATAATGACGCGATCTCGCGCCGGTATCTACCGCCCCAGCACGCGTTAAGCCGCTGATGAGTATGCATGTGCGGTGCCGACATCATCCTCTCCACCGTCGCCCATCCCCTCGTCCGCACGCGCCGCCCTCCGTGATCCACATTGGCTCGCCGCAAGGCGCGAGGAGTTTGATGCGTTGCAGCGCAACTACACGTGGAATCTTGTGCCGCGACTCCCTCACGCCAATGTCATTAGTGGCAAATGGGTGTTTTGCCACAAGACCAATCCGGACGGTTCTCTCGAGCTCTACAAGGCTCTCGCTGGGTGGTGCGCGGCTTCCGCCAGCGCGCCGGGGTGGACTTCACCGACACCTTCGCACCGGTTGTTAAACTGGGTACGATTCGTACGGTGCTTCAGCTGGCGGTCTCCCGTGCCTGGCCTGTGCACTAGTTGAATGTCTCCAATGCTTTTTTTGCACGACCACCTCACGGAACGGGTCTTCTATGAGCAGCCGACTGGATTCGTCGACGCCGAGCATCCCGACCATGTCTGCCTGCTCTCTCGGTCCCTTTATGGACTGAAGCAGGCCCCCAGGGCGTGGTACCAGCGGATGACTGGGTTCTTATAGCAGCTTGGGTTTCACACAACCCACTCCTACGCGTCTCTGTTCGTCTATCATCAGGGCACTGCTACTGCGTACCTGCTGCTCTATGTGGAAGACATTATCCTGACGGCATCCTCGCCTGGGCTTCTTCAGCAACTCACGGCTCGTCTTCGTGACGAGTTTGCCCTCAAGGATCTGGCAGCGCTGCACTACTTCCTTGGCATTGAGGTCGTTCGACGTGCCGACGGGTTCTTTCTGCACCAGCAGAAGTATGCTCATGAGCTTCTTGAGTGCGAGGGTATGCTTAATTGCAAAACCGCGTCCACGCCTGTTGACACCAAGGCGAAGGTCTCTGCCTTGGAGGGTTCTCCTGCTCCGGATGCGGCGTTTTACCGCTCCATCGTCGGCACCCTGCAGTATCTTACCCTCACTCGGCCTGACTTGCAGTATGTAGTCCAGCAGGTGTGCCTCCTCATGCACTCCCTGCGTGATTCTCATTGGACTCTGGTGAAGCGTATTCTTCGGTATATACACGGCACTATGACCATGGGGCTCACCCTGACGGCTTCCTCCTCCATCGACATGGTCTCCTACTCCGACGCTGATTGGGCTGGCTGCCCGGACATGCGTCTCTCTACGTCAGGCTATTGTGTCTACCTCGGGCCCTCGTTGATATCTTGGTCGTCTAAATGACAACCCATGGTCTCTCGCTCGAGTGACGAGGCTGAGTATCGGGCAATGGCTAACGCCGTTGCTGAGTGCTCTTGGCTCCGTCAACTTCTTTAGGAGTTGCTTTGTGTGGTCCCCAAGGCCACGAACGTCTACTGTGACAACGTCTCCGCCGTCTAACTCTCCGCCAACCCCGTCCACCATCGCCGTACGAAGCATATTGAGCTCGACCTTCACTTCGTTCGCGAGCAGGTGGCTCTCGGGAAGGTTCGTGTTTTGCACGTTCCTACCACACAGCAGTTTGCCGATGTCATGACTAAGGGACTACTGACCCTAGTCTTTGAGGAGTTTCGGTCCAGTCTCTATGTCTCCGGCGACGCTTCGACTGGGGGGGGGGGGTGTTGAGCGTATGTTGTACACTGCATATGTATAGGACTAGGGTCTGTATTTATACCGTTGTGTCTCTCTCTCCCCCGTATATTTGTACATCTTGGGAGACCACTACTAGGAAAAGGGCTATAGATAGGATTGATACTAATGGCGCACCAGGTAATTAAGTAGTGCGCCACCACTATATACTAATGGCGCACCGGTTGGTGATGCGCCATTAGTGTGGAAGACACTAGTGGCGCACCATACACTCGGTGCGCCACTAGTATTAATTTTTTTTCCATTTTTCCATACATAGTAATGGCACATCAGGTCGAAGTGCGCCATTACTAGTTCTAACTAGTAATGGCGCACCGGGCAGACAGTGCGCCATTAATATATATATATATATATATATATATATTGTTTTTGCAAAATTACTAATGGCGCACCATGTCACATTGCGCCATTACTAGTTTAAACTACTAATGGCGCACTTTTCCACAGTGCGCCATTAGTATATATTTTTGTTTACTTTTCTGCAAAACTACTAATGGCGCACCACCTGCAGGTGCGCCATTAGTAACCAGGGTTACTAATGGCGCATTTGCTAGTGGTGCGCCATTAGTAACCTGGGACCCCAACAAGATATATTGGACATCCACATACCTACCCACTCACTTTCCCCACTTCATTCCCTCCACCTCCTTCTCCAAGATTTCGGCTGCCTCCTCCTCCTCACCTCATTTCCACCATAGATTCATCAAAATTAAGTGGTGAAATTACCTTTTTTTGATAGGTAAGTAAGGGGAAAGCTATCTTCATGATGTAGATCTACTTTTTTTCTCCCTAGCTCGCTCCAACAACGTGCACATGCACTTTTTGTGGCCTAGCTAGATCTATGTATGTTTGTGGTGTTGCATGTGTTTATGGTGTTGCATATATGTTTGTGTTTGCAGGTACCGGTATTTGAAATGCGATAGTTGCCAATATTTTGCCGGAATGTTGATTCATTTCCGTTTCGGCGAGAATTTTGGCACTATGCATTCTTTTTGGTCCTATTTTTAGGGAAGGTCATGCCAAATTTTTTCTTTGTTCTAAAATATCTTTTTGCTCTACCCCGCATGCCATCGTGGTCCGCACGATGACTGAAGGCATCGTGAATAGGTTTTTGAGCTCCGCGAAGGCCGAGATGCTTCAAAAGAACGAGACAGAGATAAGATGTCCGTGTCGAAGATGCAAGCTGAAGAGCCTTATTGCGTACCCGGATTCCGGGCAGGTGCGGGACCACCTGCTCTTGCGTGGTTTCATATATGGCTATCGGTGGCAAGGTGATGAAGATGACTATGAAGTCGTCCATGGGGGGCGGGCAAGAAATGAGGAAGGGCAACAAGATAAGTACCACCGCGGCGAGGGCGGGCGAGAAGACGAAGAATCTCCAGGACATGATCACAACGGTGATGCTGTACACAATCATCATGTAGAAGATGTCGTACATGATGATGAGGAAGATCAAGACGAAGGGCATGATCATGAAGATGAAGATGCTGGAGAAGACGACGATGGAGGCTGGGTGCAGGACCCTCATATTCAAGAGCTGCTTCTCAAGCAGACGGATAACGCAAGAGCTGCCGTCCGAGAGAAAGCCAAGCTGGATCAACTGGAGATAGACGCGGTTACTCCATTGCATGAAGGATGCAGGCCCAAGGATACCCGCCTGAAAGTAACGCTCATGGCTCTGGAGATGAAGGTAAAACACAAAATGACCGACGCATGCTTCGACGAGAACATGTCATTCTGGCACGAACGTCTTCCCAAGGGGAACAAGTGCCCGACCAGTTTCGAGGAGGCGAAGAAAATCGTGTGTCCTCTGGATTTACCGCACGTGAAATACCATGTGTGCATGAACAATTGCATCATTTATCGGGACGATCATGCGGAGTCTACCATATGTCCGGTGTGCGGCGTCACTCGATACAAGAAGAGGAAGAAAGCTCCTCGAAAATCGGTGTGGTACTTTCCGATCACTCCTCGTCTGCAGCGGTATTTCACGGACCCTAAGGTAACAAAGCTCCTACGTTGGCACGCGGATAGGGAGGAGAAGAAGCGGGAAGATGACGGAAATGATCCGAAGACAAGATGCTGAGTCACCCTAAGGATGCGAGCCAGTGGCAAGCATTGAACTTCGAATACCCAGAATTTGGGAAGGATCCAAGGAACATCGTGCTGGGCGCGAGCACCGATGGAGTCAATCCGTTTGGCAGCCAGAGAAGCACACATAGCACCTGGCCTATGTTTGTGTGGATGTACAACCTTCCCCCCTGGTTGTGCATGAAGAGGAAGTACATTCACATGAGTATGCTAATTGAAGGGCCGAAACAACCAAGGAACGACATCAATCTGTATCTGGGGCTGCTGAAGGAGGAGCTAGACACACTGTGGAAAACGCCAGCCAATACGTGGGACGCCGCAGAGAAAGAATATTTCCCTATGAGAGCCGCACTGCTCACGACGGTGCACGACTATCTCGGTTACGGATATCTCGCGGGGCAGGTAGTCCACGGATTTTCTGGATGCGTAAGGTGCATGGATGACACAACGTATCGCCAGCTAGATAGAGATCCCGGGTCTTCGAAAACCATGTTCATGGGACATCGAAGGTGGCTTCGCGACGATGACCCGTGGAGGAAACGCAAGGATCTGTTCAATGGTGAAACCGAACCCCAAAAACGCCCGTGTACGAGGAGCGGCGAGGAAATAGACGAGTTGTTGAAAAATTGGAAAGACTGCCCACTGCCGGGAAAGAAGCAAAAGGCGCCAGAGCCGGGAAAGAAGCGAAAGGTGCCAGAGCCGCTGCTGAAGGTATGAAAAACGAGGTCTGTGTTCTAGGACTTGTCGTACTAGAAGATCCACCGTGTGCCTCACAGCCTTGATGTCATGCATATCACGAAGAACGTGTGCGAGAGTCTGCTTGGTACCCTGCTCAACATGCCAGAGGGGACCAAAGATGGGCCGAAAGCAAGGGCAGACTTAAAATCAATGGGCATCAGGCAGGAGCTTCACGCTAATGATGATGATGATGATGAGGCGAAGCAGGACACGGAAAGTCGTCGCAAAGGAAAAAAGGCCAAGAAGACCAGAAATGACTACCCTCCCGCGTGCTTCACTCTAAGTCAGGAGGAGATCGAGCAGTTTTTCACCTGCCTCCTAGGAGTAAAACTTCCTTACGGTTATGCGGGGAAGATAAGCAAATACCTAGACCCAGCGAAGCAGAAGTTCAGCGGGATGAAGTCTCACGACTGTCACGTGCTGATGACGCAGATACTTCTAGTTGCAATTCGTGGGATCATGGACGCGCACGTCCGTGAAACGCTATTTGGCCTATGCAACTTTTTCGACGTCATCTCTCGGAAGTCGATTGGCGTGAGGCAACTCAGAAGGCTAAAGGAAGAGATCGTGGTGATACTATGCGAGCTTGAGATGTACTTCCCGCCCGCATTCTTCGATGTTATGGTGCATCTGCTGGTCCATATTGTGGAGCATATCATCCAACTCGGGCCGACGTTCCTGCACAGCATGATGCCGTTCGAAAGGATGAATGGTGTCATCAAAGGATACGTTCACAACATGTCACGTCTAGAGGGAAGTATAGCCAGGGGCTTTCTGACCGAAGAGTGCATATCCTACTGCACGAATTATCTAAGCATCGAGAATCCCGTTGGTCTGCCCGTGAATAGGCACCTCGGCAGGCTCGCTGGATGGGGTCACCGTGAGGGTCGCCGCGAAATGCATGTCGACTTCGAGGGTCGACTCGCCGACTTTGAAAGAGGAAACCTAGTCACGCTACAACACATAGACGTGGTCGATCCTTGGGTGGTAGAGCACAAAACCTTTATTGAGAAGACGTACAATGACCGAGGCCAACAGAGGACGGACGAAGATATAATCAAAGAGCACAACTCATGTTTCACGCGTTGGTTCAAGCAGAAGCTTCTGTCGTACCCTTTACATGATGATTCTTCCGCGGAAGAACAACTCATATTTGCCTTATCACAAGGCGCCGAGCACAACCTGATGACCTATGAGGCGTACGATATCAACGGCTACACATTCTACACCGAGAACAAGGACATGAAGAGAGATGGTTATCAGAACTCTGGGGTAACGATGGAATCCTACACCGGCAACGACAAGGACAGATACTACAGAAGGATCGAGGAGATCTGGGAGCTGAGCTACGCTGGAGAGAAGGTCCCGATATTCCGTGTCAGATGGGCCAAGAGCATCCTAAAAGAAGACCGGTATTTCACCACCATGGTTATACCTGAAGCCAAATCCAAGACCGCGGGCGCAAACGTCACCGCGAAAAATGAGCCATGGGTACTGGCTTCCCAAGTGGACAAATGCTTCTTCATTACCGACCCGTCAAAGCCCAGTCGTGTTGTCGTGAGGAGAGGCAAAAGGAAGATCATCGGAATGGATGGAGTAGCCAATGAGCAAGACTTCGACAAGTACGGCGACCCAAAGATCGAACATGACGACGATGATGAAGTAGCAGCACACACCACAAGAAGAAGCAGGACCACCCTACATAAAGGATGTCCGTTCCACAGAAGAACTCCATTTGCGAAAAAGAAGGGCAAGAAGATTGTGAACAGATAGCTAGCTAAGATCGATTGTATTTAAATCGTAGTCTTCATTTCTCGATTGTATTTCGACATTTTGAAATGATATTTCTTCTGTTCTAGTCCTCATGAATATTGAATTATGTTTATTATGGTATTGAATTTCTAACTCACAAAAAGTATTGAATTTGTTAATATTTTGTGAACTCATTAATATTTTTAAATTTTTATGATATTTTTTCAAATATTTTCAAATAACAAATTTGATGATATTTTTTAATATTCATAAATAATTTCGAATAAGAAATTTGATGATATTTTTTCACATTCATAAATGTGTTCAGATTTGATTTGTCATTTTCTAAAAAAATATTAGAAAAAATAATTTTTATCAATAAAAAATAAAAAATAAAAAATAAAAAATAATTTTTATCAATAAAAATAAAAAATAAAAAATAAAAAAAATAATTTTTGTCAATAAATAATTAGATTTGATTTGCACCCTCCCTCCCTCCTCTACTCATCTCCTGTATATAGTGTAATAATTTTTATCAATAAAAAAAAAGTTACTAATGGCGCACCAGGAGAGGGTGCGCCATGTTATCAATAAAAAATATTACTTATGGCGCACCCCTCGGTGGTGCGCCATTGCTATGGATGTACTTATGGCGCACCCCTGGGTGGTGCGCCATTGCTATCCCTTTCCCCCTCGCCCCCCGTGCCAGATCAAATCCCTAGCCCCCTCGCCCCCCGCGCCAGATCCCTTTCCCCCTCGCCGCCGACGACCCCTTTCCAGTGCACCCTGTCCCCACATCCAGCGCTCCTCCACCCATCACCACCGCAGCTCTTCCACCCCTCACCACTGCAAGCCGCCGCCACTCCCGAGCATTCCTCTAGTTCGATTTGAACTCATCAGATCGCGCGGTGACCGCGGCCCCCTCGTCGTTGCGCGACCACCGTCGTCGTTGTCGCGCGGGAAGACGTCCAGGAGGATCACTGCGTTCGGCATCTTCCGTTCAGGGAACCAGCTCGAGCCGGGGTCTCGCGTAGCCGCCGCCGTCGCCGCCTTCTTCGTTCGTCCGACCACATCTCGTCACCCCGGCCTCGTCGAGCTCTCCTCCGGCCCTCCCCGTGGTGAGCGTCCTCCACCCCCACCCGTTCCCCCCTCTGTCGCATGCACCCATCGCGCCCATCGGCCGTCCCTTCCCCCTGTTGCTCCCATCGCTGATGGTTCTGCTGCCGCTGCTCTGTTGTTTTGCCTCCACTGCTGATGCTGCTTGCTCTGCTGCGCTGCTGCCTGTCCTCGCACAGCCGCCCGTGTCCCGCACGTCCTGGCCTCAGAATGGAAATAGGGTTGTTGTTGTAAACTGAAAATGGATCAGAATGGAAAAGTGCATGTTTCTCTCAAAAATTTCAAAAGAGTAGGACGGGTCTTTGTTCAAAAAAGATTTATAGGAATTATAGGGTCTCCCAAAAATTTTGTGGCAATTGTATAAAAATTATTTGAATTAGTTTTAGTGCAACACAGGCAACTCAGAGTTTGAAAATGGCATTAAAGGAATTTGTTTTTGGGGTAAATTCTATTATGAAATAATTCCTACTGTTATTTAAAATATAAATGAAATGATTTGGAACACCAAGCAAGAGTTACATTTCAAGTTGCTGAACCTTTTCATATAAGCTTGCAGAAGATTTTATTGATCATACAAAAAATGAAAAACGAAGGTCATACCGATCCTAGTTGGTATTATTTTCCTCAATTTTAAGTGTTGAATGAACACATAAAGGGAGTGCTAAGTGATTTCAATATATCAAGTTTCAGAATAATATATAGGATTGTTGGTTTTTAACCTTGGTTGCCATTGTTTCTATTTGTAACGGTCTGAAGAATGACTCATGCTGTTTGTGCTAACAATCTCTAAGTGAAAGCAACTAGTTGGAGTAGATTTGTGCACACAATACTCCTTCCAAGACAATTTGCTTCCGAGGAGTAGTTCAGTTTGCTTGCAAGGAGTAGTTTCAGTAAAGTTTCCGCATGGTTTCAGTATAGTTTCAGCATGGTTTCAGTTTGCTTCCAAGGAGTTGTTCTCTGTCTGGTCCAATTCTGAAGAAATGAAAAGTGAATAGTTTGTTTGTTCCCTGTGTGGTCACTCTATTTTTTGAGTACTGACATTAGTTATGTTTGTTAGCAGCAAGATATTTAAATGAAGCTTGTTCTTTTTCAACTGTTCAACTGATGCCATGAAACTGAATATAGTAGTTGAAAACCCTGTTTTTCTTCCTGATCGTGAAAATTTGAAGTCCTGTTTTTTTTTTGTTGGTTGACAATTATGTTTAGTTTTTCATTTCATGGGTGCTGTAAAATGTGCAGGTGGTGAGTTGAGGCTCAGCATACAGCTTGTTTGGACTAACCAAGAGGACGAGGTATGTTGCTTGCCCAAGCTAAGTGACACGTACACGCCAAGTTTTTTGTTATATAATTACCTGTTAGTGCTTATTTAAACTGCATGATACGGCCATAGCAGATGGATGGTACTAGGTGTTGTTTTGTTTCTTGCCAATGTATTCAGAGAGCGGATGTGCCACTGCAGATTTCTTTTCTTGAAGGCATCTCGCATAAGTTGAGCTACAAGTGAACAACTTGCTGCTATTAGATCTGGAATGGAAACTCACATAAGTTGAGCTAATTTTTGTCCATATGAAAGCAGAGGACCATATGGTCTGTGGCCTTTTCATCCATATGGGTTTTGTCTCCGACCATCGTGTCGTGATGATTTTGCAGGTACCCCGAGAGGCCCTTGAGTTTGCCAGAATGTTGATTAACTTCCGTTCCGGAAAATTCGGGTACTCCATATGTCCTATTTACAGCAAAGGTCATGCTGAAATTTTCCGTGAATTTTAGCATGACTTTGCTAAAAATAGGACATATGGGGTACTTGCTACTAATGCATGGGCCGGGGTATCTTAGTACTTAATTAAGTAGGATCAACCACCCCTTTATTCTTGCTGCATTAAACCATAGGTGGCAATAGAGCCAAGTGATTAGGCCCAACTTAGAATTCTCCTTAGCATCGATAAACCGTAGATGATAAACCCAACATAGGTGGCAATAGAGCCAAGTGATTAGTGCCAAGTGATTAGGCCCAACCTAGGGTGCCTCGGCATCGATAAACCCTAAATGATGAAAACTTAACTTGGCTGCCCCAGATGCCTCGGTGTCAATGAGAACCTAAATGACGTACGCTTAGGCTTTTAGGGTGCCTCAGCGTCGACAAACCCTAAATGATGAAAGCTTAGGCTTTTAGGGCGCCTCAGCGTCGACAAACCCTAAATGATGAGACCATGATCTTGTTCCTTGACAATAAACCAACTTTTTGACCAAACTTTTTTCCTATTTAGAGCGAAACATGGCCCACAACGATGAGGCCGGTGGTTCGGGCGGCAAGCAATTCTGGGAGCTGTCCCAGGAGATGGAGGAACAACCTCACCGCTATGAGGACGCCGCGGAAGACACCGATCCTGACTACACAACCCCTAGTGGCGTCGGGGATGACACCACTGATGGTGCCGCCGAGGATGCCACCACTGATGATGGCGGTGCACACACAGATGGCAGCCAACCGAAGAAGCAAAGGAAGGACCGGTGCCCGAATGCGCTCCGCACCCTCAAGGAGGAATTTACTCAAGTGGACTCCGACAGGCATCCAACGGAGCCCAAACATATAGTCAAGGGGTACTCGTTTCAGCTCGGGTGCATTCTCCGGAGCACCGTCTCGATCAACACCGAGAACCTTAGGCATAAGGACCACGGGAATTTCCGCAACCTCCTCTTCACGAAGCTGCACGAACGATACAAGTTCCCCGCCGAATTTGAAAATGCACGCCTCTCAGGGAATAAAGTGAACAGTGCTGCCCTCATGAGGATGAGCACGGCCCTGTCTACTTGGAGAAGCACTGTGAAGAGAATGATTGATAAACGTGATAGTTATGAGAAGATCAAGGCGAAAATTCCTTCAATCAGCGAAGATGACTACAAGGAGTTCAAGATCAAGTGCGAGAGCAGCGCAACCTCCGAATCAAGTCAGTGGGGGAAAGAAATGCGGGAGTTGAACTTAGGGGAACACAAACTCGGTCCCGACGGTTACAGAGTGGCGGAGCCTATATGGGACAAGGAGGACGCGGAGCATGCCGAGCAAGGCCTACCGCCCTGCTTCGAGAAATACAGTGGTGACAAGCAGACCAGGAACTTTGTCAGGGCCCGATACAAGGAGGACCCGATAACAAAGGAGCTTACCACGGATCCGAAGACCAGGGTGCTTGAGCTTGTTCTGGTAAGGAATACACCCCCGCGTAATTAGCTCCATATGGTTGCACTCTAATTAATCACCAATATTTCTAAATGGTTCATGTTCCTTCCGCAGGAAACTGAAAGCAGTAGCGCGGGATCGTCTCAGAGCCCCCCTTTCGACACCCCTTTAAATAGGGCATTGAACGTAATGAAAAAGAAGGATAAGCTCATTAAGCCGACGTCAGCTGGTCGTGTGGCCGGCAAAGGCTTGTCCACAAAATGGGGGTCATACTATACCGCTGGTGTGCGGAAGGAGAAAAAGACCAGCTCGGAAAGCCAGACGCGCGAGGTTGAAGCACTCAAGGCACAAGTGGCGCGGATTACGGAGCTTGTCCAAGAGCAAGTGGAACAACAACTGGGAACGAAGCTTAACGCCATGGTGCCTACGTTGATTCATGGGCTGACGACGTGGATTGCAGGCGGCCAACAGGGTCCTCCCCCGGTTCCCAGCTACTCGGCCAGCAACTCGCACAGCGCGCAGGCGGCGCCATTGGTGTCTCCGGCGGCGGCACCATTGGTGTCTCCGGAGGAGGCAGTATTCGTGTCTCCAACGCCAGCACGGGAATTGGAGCTTAATGCACCCGGGTGTACGCCGGCCGGCACCTCGCCAGCAAGCGCCCACTCCGTCAGTTGCACGCCCGCCGTTGGCGGTGCCTCAACATTTGCCGAGCTCGACGGCATCACGGTAACTAAGCCTCTCGGCCGATGACTTCATCTCCTTGCATTTGACTGGGCATCCCTGATGCCCTGTACATGTTTTCGCAGGGCGCCGCCGATGTTCCTTGCACTCTTCTGCACTTCGTGGGCGCCGAGTTGGTCGATGTCGCCAAGGGCAGAATCGTTCAACCGGGCAACCCCATGTTCCATGGTAATCCGATGCCACCCATAGTGTATAGGGTTGAAGTGGTTCGGGTGCTGCCAGGCTGCGACGAGCTGTTACCTCCGATTCGCCCCGCTGGGGCCGACGAAGAAGATGAGATGACCCTCAGCACCTGCGTAAATTGGCCCCTGCTTTGGCCGAAGAGCCAGATTCGTTTGGGGGCGGGGGACACCAACCCACAAACAAGATTGCCAGTCGTGCCGGCGCCAAGCCATGGCAAGAACGCCGCAACGCTACCGGACCTGCCGGACATCCCTGTGCCGGACATCCCTATGGCACAGGATACGGACATCCCAATGGCACAGGATCCGGACGACGACGACAACAACGACGGTACATTTACCAAAGTCGATAAGAACTTTGTCGAACATGGGTATGCTGATGAGTTCTGCGGGCCTCTTTCTCAAGAACCCAACCAAGACGAATGCAATCTAGCTGGTACGGCGGAGAAATCCAATTGCAACAGGCGTCGTCTGGCGTTCGGTTCTCAGGAGACGCCTCCAGCTCCCGCCTTCACCGAGCCTCAGATAGCTGAGGTGCGAAATATTATTAGCCCTAACACGCTCAAGAAGGCGGTCTGTGAGCAGAACTCGGTCCAATTACAGGAGATCAAGAAGAAGGGATAGAAACGAAAGACTAACAAGGGCGCCGGTGCGAGCCAGCCGGCACCGAGTTCGATCCATGCTCAGGATGGGGCACCTTCACCTAAGGATATCTCAAGGAGGGTGCATGTGGCGGGTAGGGAGATGCTACCGCCAAATACGCTCAATGCTGCAACCGGTGCTATGCGGAGTCTGCACGACAGTGTTCTTTCTTTGGAGAAGTGGCGTCTCAGAGAGAATGATGTGGCATACCCGGTTTTCGTGGCCAAGGTGCCAGAGGGCAAGGGCTTTGTGGATGGCGACATCGGGGGTACGATTGTCCTACGGTTTGATGACATCTTTGCTATGTTTAACCTTCATCCGCTTCACTACACCTTCATTCGGCTGTTTTCGCTGAGTATGGAGATGCGGATCATTAGAGACAAGACCCCGGACATCGTGATAGTCGACCCCTTCTACATGCGTTCCAAGCACTTGAGCAGCGCTGGGGACCGCCAAGTTGCGAGTTCACACCTCGAAGGCGTCATTCTGGCAAACCCAGATAAGGATAACTTCCTTGTGGCTTACTTTCCCGAGTAAGTCATCCCTTAACCGCCCCTAACATATGATTTCTTAGATTTTGATCGTTCTTTTTTTTCTAACATTCCGTGTTCTGTGCAGTGACACACATTGCACACTCATCCTCTTAAGCCCGAAATATTCCATGGCCATGTATTTCGACCCGAACCGTAACTCCAAGATAGACTACACAAATGTCAAGAAAGTTCTTGATGATGTTCTCCCCGGCTACGCCAAATTTGGAGGCACCTTCACCAGGGCAGTTCATAAGTATGGCAAGCACACCTTCTCACACAATACGAATTTCTGCTGCGTCAAGCAGCGGCCTGGCGGTCATAAGGATGCCTACTATGCCTCCATCACATGCGGGCGATCGTAAGGGACCATCATCACCTTCTGCTACCAGATAGTTTCAAAGATTGGGCCGCGAGGTTGTCGGCAACCTAGGACGCGGACCTCAGACAAGAATTCTTTCGCATCCAGTCGGAGTTTGCGGACGTCATCCATCAAGATGTCCTTCATACCTTGGGGCAGTTCTACCTCAGATATCAACCGTCCAACAATGAGATAGATGGAACGCTACAAATGCAGGGTGACAACGACCGCGATTTCATGACCATCACGACAGACGACGGCTTCATCCACGCTCCTGTCCGATGAGTCGAGTCGAAAGTAGTGATGTGTAGTTCTGAAACATTGATTGGCTCATGTTGTAATTAAACTTTAATGAATTCGTATGTCTCCTTGGTTTGGACAGTCATTCAACTTAGATGTAATCGATGCTATTTATTAGTAGGATAATGAATCGTGCTATTAATGTCTTGCTTTTCTCTTCCTATCCTTTTGTTGCATACTTACATATTGCTTATGTATTGTCTGTTGTCTGTTGTTTGGCTTGTGCATAGAGATGCCGTCATATGTCATGTACAAGGGTAAAGTTCCCGGAGTCTACGACGACTGGGAGGAGTGTCGGAGACAGGTTCACCGTTTTAGCGGTAACAGTTACAAAGGGTACACCACTAGGGCGGAGGCCGAATCTAGATACGCCCGCTATCTAGAGGGAGAGAGGAGGGAGCGTTGGAGGAACCAGATGAAGACCAATTTGATCGCGATGATGCTCATCGTGATGACCGCAGCTCTATTTTATGTGATGGTAGTTTAGATGATCGATATCGACTTGTAATGTGAAGACAAACTCGATACTCGCGGTCTTGAGACTTGTAATGTTTTATCTTTGTTCGGTCTTTCGAATTCGGAGACTAATATGATGAATTGTATTCGGAGACTAATCTTCTATTGTATTCGATGAATCTGCTGTTGCTGTGTGCTGCTGTCTATATTCTGTCCAATAATATATTTTGTAACCTGTGCAAAAATCAGAAAAGCAAAAAAAACCCAAATATTCATACTAATGGCACATCACCACAAGGTGCGCCATTAGTATGCCAAAGGATACTAATGGCGCATCAAGGCAGAGTGCGCCATTAGTATGACAAAGCACATGGTTACATATGGCCCCCCGGGAGGCATACTAATGGCGCATGGTGTTACATACTAATGGCGCACTGCCTGGTGCGCCATTAGTACACCAGATACTAATGGCGCACCAGTGGTGCGCCATTACTAAAAAATACTAGTGGCATGGTACTAATGGCGCACCGGTAGTGCGCCATTAGTAGGCAAAACCGGTGTGCCATTAGTAGGCCTTTTCCTAGTAGTGGACAAGTAGAGGCCGGTCCACCCTGTACCTACATATGTGCACCATGCACACATTCAATGATTATCGATTCGTGCAATCTCATTCTTCCTTATTAACACATTGGACCACAATCACTAGGATCCTGAGAATAGCTGGCGGTCGAGAAAAAATGATTAAGCTCACTGGAAGATCGGGATAATGGATTTTTTTTGTAATCTAGCGAATGCGAGCCATTAGGATAACTAAGCATTAAACCAGACTATATTTCATTATAGCCTGGAGCTTGATCTGACTCGCCCTCCCCATCGCGCCCTCGTCCCCCTTGCGCCGCCCCCGTGGGCGACCGCGGGGGGAGGGGGGAACCCTAGTCGCACTCTTCCTCGAGCCCTCCCGCCTCCCACCCTCTTCGCTGCCGTCCGCAGTGCCACCAGGCAACGCCTGGCCGGCAGGGCGGCGACGAGACTTCTTCCCCTTCAAGCATCTCCACCGGCGTGGGACGACTGGATTGCGAGGAGCCGCTGGGTTTGCTGGGGTCCGGAGGCGCGGAGGCTGGACTACCCTTGTCAACGTCGTGCGCGGTGCGGCGGCGGCGAGATCCCATCGCGCGGTGTGGTGTTGGCTACGTGGCCGGCGCGGGGTGACGGTCTTCGCCGATGGCTGTGTCGGATATCTGATTCGACGCCTGGATATCTACTATGGATGTCTTCTCGACCCCATGGCGATCTCATCTATGTAGGTTTCGATTCTTGTCCCGTTGCCGGATCCGGAGCAGACGAAGGTTTGGTGGTATAGGATGGGGGCCAGAGGAAAGTTTGGTCGGCTGGACTGTTCCAGCATCGGCAACGTCCCTCAAACGTTGTTACCCTTCCTGGAGGCGAAACCGAGGTCCCTCCTATCCACCTCCGAATACCTCCGAGAGGAAAGTCCTAAATTCAGATGCACATCGTAATCTCCATGGAGGCGCCATCTTGGGTGGCTCAGTTGTTCGGGCAGAGGTGCTAGGGGTGGTGGACTCCGCGTAGCTCCAACAGCAGCGACGGTGTGGAGGTTGGTAGGAGGAGCGGCGTTGTATCTACCGCATCGATGACGACGAGTATTAGAGGCATGGTGCAGCTGCATATCAACGACGGATGCGGCTGGATGGACGAGCGCAGGGCGGTGGAGCTGTTTGGCGCCATAGTGGCGTCGACGGCAGCAAGACCGGGCAAGGTTGATGCAGCAGTACAACACTGAAGATGGATTGGTGGCAGGTGGCTGCGGCGGCCTCATACTCGACACGTGTCCTGGTTGAGGAGTGCGCCGGACTGGTGGGTGCCCCATACCTGGCAGGCGTCCTAGTTGGGACCTTAGGTGTTAGATGTTAGGTTTGGATGTGAGGTCTGTTTGGTATTAGGCCCAGACTATCAGCGTCCCTTCATCAACTGGTTAGGAGTAGCGACATATATTGCCTAGATGGTGCCTTTAGTCCTACTGTTGTATGACTTTCTACGGTCTTGTGTGAACAATTAATAAAGTGGCTGCATACATCGTCCAGATGTAGAAGCCGGGGGTCCTCCTCCTTTTATAAAAAAAGAAATCATTATAGCCATGACTATTGCTTTTCTTAGACTCGCCGCACCCACTCTTGCCTAGCCCTAGATTTGAGTCTAGCCCTGTTGTAACACACCTGCCGGGCATAAAAAGGGTCATACGCAAAGCAGTTTCTTATACAAAACGCGACTGAAACATCGAAAATATTTCTAGCGCTTTTGTTTTGGCCATTCTATCTTTCTATCTATTTGAGCAAAGGAAAATGAGTTCAGGAGTGTTCAGTCAAGATCAAATTTCTGCAAGTTCCAGTGTGGGCTTTGAAGCACCTAGCCCATCGGACAATCAACCATTTCATTCTATGGGCGGCCTGGCTAAAATCAGAGTTTGCCGGAGTGACAACCCAATTCGAAAGCACACAAACCCAATAGAGTTTTTCCCGAGGTGATGCCATTAAGGGGGAAGAGTGTTGAATACCAAAAGGGCGACGTTAGGCGCCGGCGCGCCGGCCCAACGGTTGGACCGGTCAAGCCCTGGCTGCCCGATTCAGCATTAAAGACCGTCAGATCTGTTCCCCGCTTCATCCTCCTCACGAGTCGTTTTCCCACAGAAAAACTTGCA
>NC_041385.1:808570312-808584434 GCF_002162155.2 Triticum dicoccoides
GAAATAACGACTGAGCTTGAAGCACCACCGCAGCGTTCCTCGTCGCCGATGGGCACCCTCGCCGGCCGTCCTCGTCGCTGGTCGCCGCCCTCGTCCCCGGTTGCACCCATGCAATAGACCCTCTGGTTGCAGCTCCGCATGGTGATGGTTGTAGCTCGGTGGCGATGCAGCACCGCCATGCCGTCGGCCCGCAGCTCCCCGGTGTTGCTGCTCACACCATCATCGGCAGGCCTTACCGATTGATGCTTTTTTCCATGTCGCTTGAAGCTTTTTTTCACGATGGTTGAAGTTATTTTCATGGCTGGTAGCTTTTTCCCCATGGCCATTGAAGCTTTTCATGGTCGAAGCTTTTTCACAGGTTGATTGAAGCTTTTCCCGCACCGCTCCAAGAGTTGTTTCATGCTTGAAGCTTTTTATTCATGATTTTTGATGCAACAGGCAACGGGGAGAGCTACCACCGGCACCTGATTTTGCTACAACCAGGAAGACGACGAAGTGTGGCCGGCGATGACGCGTTGCAAATTTGTTGCGACCAGCAGTGGAAAAGCTACCACCGACGACCGAATTTGCTTCGACTGGTGTGCGGTGGTGTGGCCGACATGCGGTGGTGCGACGAGCGGCGACATGGGCTTCCAGCGGGCGAACATAGAGCTACTGATGCGCTTTTTTGCTACCACCGTGGTGACCGCATCCTACGAGCGGTGCCGCGACGAGGAGCCGCCACCTCGACAACGGTCGTTGGAATCGGCGATCCATCTCGCAGATGCTGCAACCGCCGGGGAAAAAAGCTTCAACCATCAGGGACATAAGATGCATGCTTCCAGCGGGCGAACGGGAGCTGCAAATGGGACAAGGGGGCGCGCGCATGGCGGAGGGTGCCAGCGTCGCAGCCGGAGACGTGTATGCTGGCGGTGCCGGCGGGGGCTGATGCCTGGTGATGCTGGTGCCCCCTGACGCACTAGTAGAAAGGGGGGCATTGGTCCAGGCCGGGTCAGCCCATTAGTCCCGGTTCAGTCCAGAACCGGGACCAATGGTGGCATTGGACCCGGTTCGTGAGCCCCGGGGGCTGGCCGGGCCATGTGGGCCATTGGTCCCGGCTCGTCTGGACCTTTTGGTCCCGGTTGGTGGCACGAACCGGGACCAATGGGCCTCGCTCCTGGCCTACCACCATTGGTCCCGGTTGGTGGCTTGAACCGGGACCAAAGGCAGCCCTTTAGTCCCTGTTCGTGCCACCAACTGGGACTAAAGGATTGGTCCTCGTTGAGTAGTTTTTTATATAGTTTTTTTCTTTTCTGCTATTTTATTTTTTTCTATTTTTTTCTGAGTTGTAATAAGTCATTAAAAATAAAAAAAGGGGCGCACTGCTCGTTAATTAGCTTCAAGCCTTTCGGAATAGTGTAAACTGCACTGCACATAGCTTTGTGCAGTCTACCCTATTCCTCAATGCTTGAAGCTAAGCAACGTGCATGTTAGCATTGAGCCTCTTCTACATTATCTCTGCACTCAGGGTTTATAAACCACTGCGAGTGCCTCCCGCTTGGCGAGGTGGGACTAAAAAACAGCTGCAGCAAGAATCAACTAAAAAACTCTTTTACCGGTTCATGCCACGAACCGGTACTAAAAGGTCGCCTTAAAACCTGTACCAAATAAAATGCATTTGTAACAGCCTTAGAATTGGTACTGAAGTAATCAACTAAAAAGCTTTTATAAACCTCTAGTATTATTGAAACTAAAATTATATAAAATTTCGTTACAAACTTTAATAGAAAAAATAATTATCATAAAAGAAAATAAATAAGTAATTATAATTCTATTCAAAACATTAAAAGCAAAACAAATTATCATAAAAGAAAATAAATAAGTAATTAGATTTTGTTACAAACTTTAATAGCAAAACGAATTATCATAAAAGAAAATGAATAAGTAATTAGAATTCTATTCAAAACATTAAAAGCAAAAAGATTTATCATAAAAGAAAATAAATAAGTAATTAGAATTTTGTTACAAACTTTAATAGCAAAAAAATTATCATAAAAGAAAATAAATAAGTAATTAGAACTTTGTTACAAACTTTAATAGGAAAAAGAATTATCATAAAAGAAAATGAATAAGTAATTAGAATTCTGTTCAAAACATTAAAAGCAAAAAGAATTATTATAAAAGGAAATAATTAATCAATTAGAATTTTGTTACAAACTTTAATAGCAAAAATAATTATCATAAAATAAATAAAGCAAAAAAGAAAACAAGAAAGGGAGAAAATAAAAAAATTGCCACCTACTTGGCCACCACGGCCTGAATACGACTAGAAACCTTATTGGCCCAGGATTCAGGTCTGCAGACTGCCCAGTAGGCCCACCGGCAGAGACACAAGTTTAGGCCAGTAGGCCTGCAATAGTGAGGAGTTCAAATGGAAGGGCAGAGTTGCACTTATAAACAGGTGCGACAGCTCCTCAGCTAGTGAGGTGGGACTAAACATCCCACTGCACCGTCACTAGTAGAAAAACACCCATTAGTCCCGGTTCGTAAGGGTCTTTAGTCCCGGGGTCGTTACTAATACCTCCACCCATTTGTCCCGGTTCAAACATGAACCGGGACAGATGTGCCTCCACGTGGCCGGTCTGCCGAGCCCAGTCAGGGGGGCCTTTGGTCCCGGTTAGTGGCTCCAACCGGGACCAAAAGTTTATGTTTTTTTACAAATGTGGCTGCTTTAGGGGTTTTGGGGGTTATTTTTAGGTTGTTATTAGCTAGCTAATAGAGAGAAGTGTAATCTCTTATATCTTCGTCCTTGGTTTATCAACGCTGCTGCTATGTTCATTTCACCCGCTGATATAACATGCTCATACATGCACATCATACATCATCATATATAATAACAAGTCCTATGCATCATCATACAACTTCTACTTGTTATTAATAATAAGTCATACGATCATCATGTTGGGGAACGTAGTAATTTCAAAAAATTTCCTACGCACACGCAAGATCATGGTGATGACATAGCAACGAGGGGGGAGAGTGTTGTCCATGTACCCTCGTAGACCGTAAGCGGAAGCGTTAGCACAACGCGGTTGATGTAGTCGTACGTCTTCACGATCCGACCGATCCAAGCACCGAACGTACGGCACCTCCGAGTTCAGCACACGTTCAGCTCGATGACGATCCCTGGGCTCCGATCCAGCAAAGCTTTGGGGATGAGTTCCGTCAGCACGACGGCGTGGTGACGATGATGATGTTCTACCGGCGCAGGGCTTCACCTAAGCTTCGCGACGATATGACCGAGCTGGAATATGGTGGAGGAGGGGCACCGCAGACGGCTAAGGAACGATCCGTAGATCAACTTGTGTGTTATGGGGTGCCCCCTTGCCCCCGTATATAAAAGAGGGAGGGGGAGGTGCGGCCGGCCCCCTTGGGGTGCGCCTGGAGGAGTCCTACTCCCACCGGGAGTAGGACTCCCCCCTCTTGCCTTGGTGGAGAAGGAAAGGGGGGAGGGGAAAGAGGAAAGGGGGGCGCCCCCCCCCCCCCTTCCTTGTCCTATTCAGATTAGGGGGGAGGGGGTGCGCAGCCTGCCCTGGCCGGCCCTCCTCTTCTCCATCATGGCCCACTAAGGCCCATTAACCCCCGGGAGGGTTCCGGTAACCCCCCTGTGTTCCGGTAAAATCCCGATTTCAACCGGAACCTTTCCGATGTCCAAACATAGGCTTCCAATATATGAATCTTTATGTCTCGACCATTTCGGGACTCCTCGTTACGTCCGTGATCACATCCGGGACTCCGAACAAACTTCGGTACATCAAAACTTATAAACTCATAATAAAACTGTCATCGTAACGTTAAGCGTGCGGACCCTACGGGTTCGAGAACTATGTAGACATGACCTAGAACTATTCTCGGTCAATAACCAATAGCGGAACCTGGATGCCCATATAGGTTCCTACATATTCTACGAAGATATTTATCGGTCAAACCGCATAACAACATACATTATTTCCTTTGTCATTGGTATGTTACTTGCCCGAGATTGGATCGTCGGTATCCAATACCTAGTTCAATCTCGTTACCGGCAAGTCTCTTTACTCGTTCCGTAATGCATCATCCCGTAACCAACTCATTTGGTCACATTGCTTGCAAGGCTTATAATGATGTGCATCACCGAGAGGGCCCGGAGATACCTCTCTGATAATCGGAGTGACAAAATCCTAATCTCGAAATATGCCAACTCAACATGTACCTTCGGAGATACCTGTAGTACTCCTTTATAATCACCCAGTTACGTTGTGACCTTTGGTAGTACCCAAAGTATTCCTCCGGTAAACGAGAGTTGCATAATTCTCATAGTTACGGGAACATGTATAAGTCATGAAGAAAGCAATAGCAATATACTAAACCATCAAGTGCTAGGCTAACGGAATGGGTCATGTCAATCACATCATTCTCCTAATGATGTGATCCCATTAATCAAATGACAACACATGTCTATGGTTAGGAAACATAACCATCTTTGATTAACGAGCTAGTCAAGTAGAGGCATACTAGTGACTATATGTTTGTCTATGTATTCACACATGTATTATGTTTCCAGTTAATACAATTCTAGCATGAATAATAAACATTTATCATGATATGAGGAAATAAATAATAACTTTATTATTGCCTCTAGGGCATATTTCCTTCAGTCTCCCACTTGCACTAGAGTCAATAATCTAGATTATATAGTAATGATTCTAACACCCATGGAGTCTTGGTGCTGATCATGTTTTGCTCGTGAGAGTGGCTTAGTCAACGGGTCTGCAACATTCAGATCCGTATGTATCTTGCAAATCTCTATGTCTCCCACTTGGACTTGGTCCCGAATGGAATTGAAGCATCTCTTAATGTGCTTGGTCCTCTTGTGAAATCTGGATTCCTTTGCCAGGGCAATTGCACCAGTATTGTCACAGAAGATTTTCATTGGTCCCGATGCACTAGGTATGACACCTAGATCGGAAATGAACTCTTTCATCCAGACTCCTTCATTTGCTGCTTCCGAAGCAGCTATGTACTCCGCTTCACATGTAGATCCCGCCACGACGCTTTGTTTAGAACTGCACCAACTTACAGCTCCATCGTTTAATAAAAACACGTATCCGGTTTGCGATTTAGAATCGTCCGGATCAGTGTCAAAGCTTGCATCGACGTAACCATTTACGACTAGCTCTTTGTCACCTCCATATACGAGAAACATATCCTTAGTCCTTTTCGGGTATTTCAGGATGTTCTTGACCGCTGTCCAGTGATCCACTCCTGGATTACTTTGGTACCTTCCTGCCAAGCTTATTGCTAAGCATACGTCAGGTCTAGTACATAGCATTGCATACATGATAGAGCCTATGGCTGAAGCATAGGGAACATCTTTCATTTTCTCTCTATCTTCTGCTGTGGTCGGGCATTGAGTTTGACTCAACTTCACACCTTGTAGTACGGGCAAGAACCCTTTCTTTGCCTGATCCATTTTGAACTTTTTCAAAATTTTATCAAGGTATGTGCTTTGTGAAAGTCCTATTAAGCGTCTTGATCTATCTCTATAGATCTTGATGCCCAATATGTAAGCAGCTTCACCGAGGTCTTTCATTGAAAAACTTTTATTCAAGTATCCCTTTATGCTATCCAGAAATTCTATATCATTTCCAATTAATAATATGTCATCTACATATAATATCAGAAATGCTACAGAGCTCCCACTCACTTTCTTGTAAATACAGGCTTCTCCAAAAGTCTGTATAAAACCATATGCTTTGATCACACTATCAAAGCGTTTATTCCAACTCCGAGATGCTTGCACCAGTCCATAAATGGAACGCTGGAGCTTGCACACTTTGTTAGCACTTTTTGGATCTACAAAACCTTCTGGTTGCATCATATACAGCTCTTCTTCCAGAAATCCATTCAAGAATGCAGTTTTGACATCCATTTGCGAAATTTCATAATTATGAAATGCAGCAATAGCTAACATGATTCGGACAGACTTAAGAATCGCTACGGGTGAGAAAGTCTCATCGTAGTCAACCCCTTGAACTTGTCAAAAACCTTTTGCAACAAGTCGAGCTTTATAGACAGTTATATTACCATCAGCGTCAGTCTTCTTCTTAAAAATCCATTTATTCTCAATGGCTTGCCGATCATCGGGCAAGTCAACCAAAGTCCATACTTTGTTTTCATACATGGATCCCATCTCAGATTTCATGGCCTCTAGCCATTTTGCGGAATCTGGGCTCGTCATCGCTTCCTCATAGTTCGTAGGTTCATCATGGTCAAGCAACATGACTTCCAGAATTGGATTACCGTACCACTCTGGTGCGGATCTTATTCTGGTAGACCTATGAGGTTCAGTAGAAACTTGATCTGAACTTTCATGATCAATATCATTATCTTCCTCACTAATTGGTGTAGTTGTCACAGGAACCGGTTCTTGTGATGAACTACTTTCCAATAAGGGAGTAGATACAGTTATCGCATCAAGTTCTACTTTCCTCCCACTCACTTCTTTCGAGAGAAACTCCTTCTCTAGAAAGGATCTGATTTTAGCAACGAAATCTTGCCCTCAGATCTGTGATAGAAGGTGCACCCAATAGTCTCTTTTGGGTATCCTATGAAGACACATTTCTTCGATTTGGGTTCGAGCTTATCTGGTTAAAGTTTCTTCACATAAGCATCGCAGCCCCAAACTTTAAGAAACAACAACTTTGGTTTCTTGCCAAACCACAGTTCATAAGGCGTCGTCTTAACGGATTTTGATGGTGCCCTTTTTAACGTGAATGCGGCCATCTCTAAAGCATAACCCCAAAACGATAGCGGTAAATCAGTAAGAGACATCATAGATCGCACCATATCTAGTAAAGTACGATTACGACGTTCGGACACACCATTTCGTTGTGGTGTTCCGGGTGGTGTGAGTTGCGAAACTATTCCGTGTTGTTTCAAGTGTAGACCAAACTCGTAACTCAAATATTCTCCTCCACGATCAGATCGTAGAAATTTTATTTTCCTGTTACGATGATTTTCTACTTCGCTCTAAAATTCTTTGAACTTTTCAAATGTTTCAGACTTGTGTTTCATCAAGTAGATATACCCATATCTGCTCAAATCATCTGTGAAGATGAGAAAATAACGATATCCGCCGCGAGCCTCAACATTCATTGTACCACAAACATCAGTATGTATGATTTCCAACAAATCAGTTGCTTGCTCCATAGTTCCGGAGAACGGTGTTTTAGTCATCTTGCCCATGAGGCACGGTTCGCAAGTACCAAGTGATTCATAATCAAGTGATTCCAAAATCCCATCAGTATGGAGTTTCTTCATGCGCTTTACACCGATATGACCTAAACGGCAGTGCCACAAATAAGTTGCACTATCATTATTAACTCTGCATCTTTTGGTTTCAACACTATGAATATGTGTATCACTACTATCGAGATTCAATAAAAATAGACCACTCTTCAAGGGTGCATGACCATAAAAGATATTACCCATATAAATAGAACAACCATTATTCTCTGATTTAAATGAATAACCGTCTCGCATCAAACAAGATCCAGATATAATGTTCATGCTTAACACTGGCACCAAATAACAATTATTTAGGTCTAAAACTAATCCCGATGGTAGATGTAGAGGTAGCGTGCCGACCGCGATCACATCGACTTTGGAACCATTTCCCACGCGCATCGTCACCTCGTCCTTAGCCAATCTTCGCTTAATCCGTAGTCCCTGTTTCGAGTTGCAAATATTAGCAACAGAACCAGTATCAAATACCTAGGTGCTACTGCGAGCATTAGTAAGGTACACATCAATAACATGTATATCATATATACCTTTGTTCACTTTGCCATCCTTCTTATCCGCCAAATACTTGGGGCAGTTCCGCTTCCAGTGTCCAGTCTGCTTGCAGTAGAAGCACTCAGTTTCAGGCTTATTTCCAGATTTGGATTTCTTCTCTTGAGCAGCAACTTGCTTGCTGTTCTTTTTGAAGTTCCCCTTCTTCTTCCCTTTGCCCTTTTTCTTGAAACTGGTGGTCTTGTTAACCATCAACACTTGATGCTCCTTTTTGATTTCTACCTCCGCGGCTTTTAGCATCGCGAAGAGCTCGGGAATAGTCTTGTTCATCCCTTGCATATTATAGTTCATCACGAAGCTCTTGTAGCTTGGTGGTAGTGATTGAAGAATTCTGTCAATGACACTATCATCAGGAAGATTAACTCCCAGTTGAATCAAGTGATTATTATAACCAGACATTTTGAGTATATGTTCACTGACAGAACTATTCTCTTCCATCTTGCAGCTATAGAACTTATTGGAGACTTCATATCTCTCAATCCGGGCATTTGCTTGAAATATTAACTTCAACTCCTGGAACATCTCATATGCTCCATGACGTTCAAAACGTCGTTGAAGACCCGGTTCTAAGCCGTAAAGCATGGCACACTGAACTATCGAGTAGTCATCAGCTTTGCTCTGCCAGACGTTCTTAACGTCGTCAGTTGCATCAGCAGCAGGCCTGGCACCCAGCGCTGCTTCCAGGACGTAACTTTTCTGTGCAGCAATGAGGATAGTCCTCAGGTTACGGACCCAGTCCGTGTAATTGCTACCATGATCTTTCAACTTTGCTTTCTCAAGGAAAGCATTAAAATTCAACGGAACAACAACACGAGCCATCTATCTACAAACAAACATAGACAAGCAAAAATACTATCGGGTACTAAGTTTCATGATAAATTTAAGTTCAATTAATCATATTACTTAAGAACTCCCACTTAGACAGACATCTCTCTAGTCATCTAAGTGATCACGTGACCCAAATCAACTAAACCATGTCCGATCATCACGTGAGATGGAGTAGTTTCAATGGTGAACATCACTATGTTGACCATATCTACTATATGATTCACGCTCGACCTTTCGGTCTCTGTGTTCCGAGGCCATATCTGTATATGCTAGGCTCGTCAAGTATGACCTAAGTATTCCGCGTGTGCAACTGTTTTGCACCCGTTGTATTTGAACTTAGAGCCTATCACACCCGATCATCACGTGGTGTCTCAGCATGAAGAACTTTCGCAACGGTGCATACTCAGGGAGAACACTTCTTGATTATTAGTGAGAGATCATCTTAAAATGCTACCGTCAATCAAAGCAAGATAAGATGCATAAAGGATAAACATCACATGCAATCAATATAAGTGATATGATATGGCCATCATCATCTTGTGCTTGTGATCTCCATCTTCGAAGCACCGTCGTGATCACCATTGTCATCGATGCGACACCTTGATCTTCATCGTAGCATCGTTGTCGTTTACGCCATCTATTGCTTCTACGACTATCGCTACCGCTTAGTGATAAAGTAAAGCAATTACAGGGCGTTTGCATTTCATACAATAAAGCGACAACCATATGGCTCCTGCCAGTTGCCGATAACTTCGGTTACAAAACATGATCATCTCATAAAATAAAATATAGCATCACGTCTTGACCATATCACATCACAACATGCCCTGCAAAAACAAGTTAGATGTCCTCTACTTTGTTGTTGCAAAATTTTACGTGGCTGCTACGGGCTTTAGCAAGAACCGTTCTTACCTACGCATAAAAACCACAACGATAGTTCGTCAAGTTTGTGCTGTTTTAACCTTCACAAGGACCGGGCGTAGCCACACTCAATTCAGCTAAAGTGAGAGAGACAGACACCCGCCAGCCACCTTTAAGCACAAGTGCTCGCAACGGTGAAACCAGTCTCGCGTAAGCGTACGCGTAATGTCGGTCCGGGCCGCTTCATCTCACAATAGCGCTGAACCAAAGTATGACATGCTGGTAAGCAGTATGACTTGTATCGCCCACAACTCACTTGTGTTCTACTCGTGCATATAACATCAACGCATAAAACCTAGGCTCGGATGCCACTGTTGGGGAACATAGTAATTTCAAAAAAATTCCTACGCACACGCAAGATCATGGTGATGACATAGCAACGAGAGGGGAGAGTGTTGTCCACGTACCCTCGTAGACCGTAAGCGGAAGCGTTAGCACAACGCGGTTGATGTAGTCGTACGTCTTCATGATCCGACCGATCCAAGCACCGAACGTACGGCACCTCCGAGTTCAGCACATGTTCAGCTCGATGACGATCCCCGGGCTCCGATCCAGCAAAGCTTCGGGGATGAGTTCCGTCAGCACGACGGCGTGGTGACGATGATGATGTTCTACCGGCGCAGGGCTTCGCCTAAGCTTCGCGACGATATGACCGAGGTGGAATATGGTGGAGGGGGGCACCACACACGGCTAAGGAACGATCCGTAGATCAACTTGTGTGTTATGGGGTGCCCCCTTGCCCCCGTATATAAAGGAGGGAGGGGAGGTGCGGCCGGCCCCCTTCGGGTGCGCCTGGAGGAGTCCTACTCCCACCGGGAGTAGGACTCCCCCCTCTTGCCTTGGTGGAGAAGGAAAGGGGGGAGGGGAAAGAGGAAAGGGGGGCGCCGCCCCCCCCCCCTTCCTTGTCCTATTCGGACTAGGGGGGAGGGGGCGCGCGGCCTGCCCTGGCCGGCCCTCCTCTTCTCCCTCATGGCCCACTAAGGCCCATTAACCCCTGGGAGGGTTCCGGTAACCCCCCGGTGTTCCGGTAAAATCCCGATTTCATCCGAAACCTTTCCGATGTCCAAACATAGGCTTCCAATATATCAATCTTTATGTGTCGACCATTTCGGGACTCCTCGTTACGTCCGTGATCACATCCGGGACTCCAAACAAACTTCGATACATCAAAACTTATAAACTCATAATAAAACTGTCATCGTAACGTTAAGCGTGCGGACCCTACGGGTTCGAGAACTATGTAGACATGACCTAGAACTATTCTCGGTCAATAACCAATAGCGGAACCTGGATGCCCATATTGGTTCCTACATATTCTACGAAGATCTTTATCGGTCAAACCGCATAACAACATACGTTATTCCCTTTGTCATCGGTATGTTACTTGCCCGAGATTTGATCGTCGGTATCCAATACCTAGTTCAATCTCGTTACCGGCAAGTCTCTTTACTTGTTCCGTAATGCATCATCCCATAACCAACTCATTTGGTCACATTGCTTGCAAGGCTTATAATGATGTGCATCACCGAGAGGGCCCAGAGATACCTCTCTGACAATCGGAGTGACAAAATCATAATCTCGAAATACGCCAACTCAACATGTACCTTCGGAGATACTTGTAGTACTCCTTTATAATCACCCAGTTACGTTGTGACGTTTGGTAGTACCCAAAGTATTCCTCCGGTAAACGGGAGTTGCATAATTCTCATAGTTACGGGAACATGTATAAGTCATGAAGAAAGCAATAGCAATATACTAAACGATCAAGTGCTAGGCTAACAGAATGGGTCATGTCAATCACATCATTCTCCTAATGATGTGATCCCATTAATCAAATGACAACACATGTCTATGGTTAGGAAACATAACCATCTTTGATTAACGAGCTAGTCAAGTAGAGGCATACTAGTGACTATATGTTTGTCTATGTATTCACACATGTGTCATGTTTTCGGTTAATACAATTCTAGCATGAATAATAAACATTTATCATGATATGGGGAAATAAATAATAACTTTATTATTGCCTCTAGGGCATATTTCCTTCACATCATCCTCATAGTCATCGAACCCAACCCTACATAATTGTTCTTAGCACATGATCATGAGTATCAGGTAGGACCTAAACACCCTTAAGGTAAAATAGCATAAAACAATATACACCCTGACTCTCCATTATGAAGAATGGCGATCATCCTGTCTCCAGTTCTTGCCCTTCGATGCTTGTTGCTTCCAAGAAGCTCCTTACGACTGTCCATACATTTTTTCCATTCTTTGATTGTCATGTCTCCACTTCTTTTAGAAACCCGGTATGGACAGTTGAGATTTTTAGGACGACCTGTTTGTATCTTCAAAACATGAAGGCTACCATGCGTATACATCAGATGAGGCACACAATCATTCGGGATTATCTGTTGAAAAACATAGTATAACTTCGTAGTTAGCAATGATGTACTAGTTTTAGAAGTGTGCAAAAAGATCACGGATGTCGTAATAGTAAAAAAATCTTACCAGGGTATCTCCATGGTAGTTACCGTAGTTCAACACGTGCACTAGTGGCACGTATTGACCATAATGTTGAGGAGTTTGATTGTAGATATTGTAATTCTCAAGATCAGTACAAAATGCGACCAGATGATTTTTCTCCTGATAAGTTAATTTGGAGCCTTCGGTGTAGTACGTTCTGTCTACCATCTTCCGCATATTCTTTGAAGAATGAAAATAAGCTGTCAATGGAGATAAGTTGTCAACTATTTTGAAATAAACAATATAAATTACTTAATAACTATGTTAAGCTCACATGGGGGAAGAATTGGAGGTGTATCCACAAGGACCCAAATCGAAGGTCTCTCTTGCTCGATTATAGGATCAACAAGATCCATGGTGACAGGCATACCCTCATCAAGACCATACATCTTGCAAAGTGCTTCCCAATTTTTGCAACCAAAATGGGTTACACTCTGAGTATTGTATAGCTTTACTTGAAAATCCACACTATGAACGGTACTTAGGATAATTTTTTTTGGTTTCGAAACTTTCATGGTCTTCAAAACCCATCCTCTCCAAGACATAGCGTCTTGCAAAGCATGGGATAAGCTAGTCGAATTGGAAAAGATGAAAAATATTGTCATGATTAAAATAGTTGAAGTCATGAGTAATTAAGAAAAAAACTATTGTCATCGGTTGTGTACCGTATGAACATCGAAGGTCTCCTCGAGCTTAATGCTGAAGCGACGATCTTCGTCTAGCTCAATGAACCTGTCGCAGATACCTCGATCGTCGTGGCACCAGTCGCACTCCCCCGGACGGTTTTCGTCGTCCGAGTACGACACTTCCGGCCTATGTTCATAATTCAAATATTAAACTAGATTATTAATCACGGGTTGACTATCGGTGATGTACGTAGCTCCTCCTTTCATTCCCGAGTGCATTATTCCATCAAATTGTCTAGCACACGGGAATGAAGGAGAACTTATCCAATATGAGCATTCAATAAGCAAAGCCAAATAATAAAATAAGCAAAACCAAATCATAAAATAAAGTAGTATTCAAATTAGCATGCATTCAATAATTATAAGCAAAAGTACATCATCTCTTGGTGTCCGTACATCGTCGAATATTGTCACTAATATAGCATCACTAATACAACTAGAACCATAGCGCCTGACGGGTATCGACGCGGGCGGTGGACACCCAAAGATAAGGAACCATCACAGGATCATAGCTCTAGTGAGATCCCTGAAGAACCTGCCAGGTATTGTCGAACCTGCCCTCCAATGCAATCATGTAGCGACGGACGTGCTCGTCCTCCTCGCTGACACGGTGACGTACCACCTCTGCGGTGTCCGGAAGCCTCGGCACCGTCACTGGCCCACGCGACCGCCACCAAACAAGGATCGGGTCAACAATGGGCTGCCTCCTTACCAACCTACGTCCCCCGGAAGGTAGCACCTCCCAATACCAGCCCGGCAGAGCCCAGTCCCGAACATGGCCCTGATCAAGCAAGCCTTCAACGCCGAGTTGACGACGACGAGGATGCGGGATAGGCATCACCGACGTCGATGCGGGAACTACTTCTATATATAGTTAAATAAAGTAGTTTTATTAATTAAATCAACTAGCTAGTTCAACTACTAAACACTTACTATAAATAAATAAAGTAGTACTTAGTAAAAACAAACTACTTCTATATATAGTAAAATAAAGTAGTTTATTAAATCAACTAGCTAGTTCAACTATATATGAAGCAGTTACTATAAATAAAATAAAGTGGTACTTACTAAAAATAAACTAGTATTTTTCTAACTAATTATATTAAACACTTTCTCTTCTTATTTTTTTCATTTTTCTAAATACATACTATGAACAAAAAAATCATTAAAATTCTATAAACAAAATTACAACAGAAAAAAATCATAAAGATTCTATGAACAGAAAAAAATCATAAAAATTTGACATATTCAATCTTTGCATATATATGATAAAAAATCTATGAACT
>NC_041385.1:808585261-808587325 GCF_002162155.2 Triticum dicoccoides
GGCGGCAGGGGACGGCGTCGGGGCGGGGCGGCGACGGCGTCGGGGCGGGGTGGCGACGGCGAGGTGGCGGCAAGGGACGGCGCACGGCGTCGGGAGAGATCGAACTCGGGGCGGGGCGGCAGTGCTACTTATATAGCAAAGGCTTTTGTCCCGGTTCGTACGGCAAACCGGTACCAATGCCCGCCTTTTTGTCCTGGTTTGAGCCACCAACCGGGACCAAATGCCTCTTTTCGGCAGCCTAAAGGGCGGGAAACGAGGACCTTTGGTCCCGGTTGGTGGCTCCAACCGGGACAAAAGGGGGGCATTGGTACCGGTTGGTGGCACCAACCGGTAGCAAAGAGGGGCATTGGTACCGGTTGACACCACCAACCAGTACCAATGGACCCGTCGAATTTTAGATCCTTATTTTTAATGACTTATTACAACTCAGAAATAAAAAGAAAAAAAATAAATATAGCAGAAAAGAAAAAAAAACTATATAAAAAACTACTCAGAAATAAATAGAAGCAAAAATAGTTGTGATTAACTTTACTTAAAAAATGAGCATAGATGCTTATTTTTAATGACTTATTACAATTCAGAAATAAATAGAAGAAAAAATAGTTGTGATTAACTTAACTAAAAAATGACCATAGATGCTTATTTTTAATGACTTATTAGAACTCACAAATAGAAAGAAAAAAATAAATATATCAGAAAAGAAAAAAAATATATAAAAAACTACTCAAAAATAAATAGAAGCAAAAATAGTTGTGATTAACTTTACTTAAAAAATGAGCATAGATGCTTATTTTTAATGACTTATTACAATTCAGAAATAAATAGAAGAAAAAATAGTTGTGATTAACTTAACTAAAAAATGAGCATAGATGCTTATTTTTAATGACTTATTACAACTCAGAAATAAAAAGAAAAAAATAAATACAGCAAAAAAGAAAAAAACTATATAAAAAACTGCTCAGAAATGAGCATAGATGCGCTTATAGAGAAAATTCAACCTAAATTCATAATAAATTTCTACTAATTTTAGAGAAATTCAATATGAATTTCGATTAAATTTCCTGTATAAGGGCATCTATTTTCATTTTGAGAGGAGCTCAACAAAGGGAGAGAGGGAGAGGCTTATAAACCGGTCTGATTCCCCTTCGGTTGGCGAGGTGGGACTAAACTCTGACCGCAACGAGGGCCAACCCTTTAGTACTAGTTGGTGGCATGAACCGGGACTAAAGGACAGCCTTTGGTCCCGGTTCAAGCCACCAATAGGGACCAATGGTGATGGGCCAGGAGCGAGGCGCATTGGTCCCGGTTCATCCCACCAACCGGAACCAATAGGTCCAGACGAACCGGGACCAATGGCCCACGTGGCCCGGCCGGCCTCCGGGGCTCACGAACCGGGTCCAATGCGCCCATTGGTCCCGGTTCTGGATTGAACCGGGAATAATGGGCTGACCTGGCCTGGACCATTACCCCCTTTTCTACTAGTCCGTGCCAGCGCAAGGCCTTCAGTCCTGGTTGCTGGTTCGAACCGTGACTAAAGGGGTGCATTGGTACCGGTTGGTGGCACCAACCGGGACCAATGCCTCTCTTTTGTCCCGGTTTGCGGCACCAACCGAGACCAAATGTCTCTACTTCCCGCCCTTTGGGCTGCTGAAAAGAGATCTTTGGTCCCGGTTGGTGCCACCAACAGGGACTAAAGGTCGCATTAGTCCCGGTTTGTCTCACGAACCGGGACCAATGATCTGCCTATGTATTTGACACTCGCCAAAATTTCGTTCAATTCGTTCTTCCCCGCCCCGACGCCGCCAGGCTGCCCGTCCGTCTCCGGCTCACCGTCGCCGTCGCCGGCCCGCCCCGCCCCGATCGACGCCGTCGCCGCCCTGCCCTTGCTCGTCGTCGCGCCGCCCCGTGCCGCCCTGCCCCTGCCCGTCGCCGCGCCGCCCCGGCCCTGCACGTCGCCGCGCCGCCCCGTGCCGCACCTCCCCGCCCCGCGCCGCACCCCGCCGTCGCTGTCGCTGTCGCCGTCGCCGTCCCTGACATCGTCGCCGTGACCGACACCGTCACCGT
>NC_041385.1:808588225-808606524 GCF_002162155.2 Triticum dicoccoides
CTATTGTAATTTAGATGTCAATTCTTTTTCATATTGTGTAAGTAATTTAGATGTCAAATTTTTATGATTTTTTTCTGTTGTAATTTAGATGTCAATTTTTTTTCATATTGTGTAAGTAATTTAGATGTAAAAATTTTATGATTTTTTTCTGTTGTAATTTAGATGTCATTTTTTTCATATTGTGTAAGTAATTTAGATGTCAAATTTTTATGATTTTTTTGTTCATAGAATTTTTATGATTTTTTTCTGTTGTAATTTTGTTAATATAATTTTAATGATTTTTTGTTCATACTATTTTCTTTGTCAATTGATTGTGTATGTATAGGAAAATTAGTTAGAAAAATAATAAAACTATAGTTAAACTAGTTTATTTTTAGTAAGTACTACTTTATTTTATTTATAGTAAGTGCTTCATATATAGTTGAACTAGCTAGTTGATTTAATAAACCAATTTATTTTACTATATATAGAAGTAGTTTATTTTTAATAAGTATTACTTTATTTATTTATAGTAAGTGCTTAGTAGTTGAACTAGTTGATTTAATTAATAAAACTACTTTATTAAACTATATATAGAAGTAGTTCCCGCATCGACGTCGACGATGCCTATCCCGCATCCTCGTCGTCGTCGACTCGGCGTTGGAGGCCTGCTTGATCAGGGCCATGTTCGGGACTGGGCTCCGTCGGGCTGGTATTGGGAGGTGCTACCTTCTGTGGGACGTAGGTTGGTGAGGAGGCAGCCCGTTGTTGACCTGATCCTTGTTTAGTGGCGGTCGCGTGTTCCAGTGACGGTGTCGAGGCTTCCGGACACCGCGGAGGTGGTACGTCACCGTGTCAGCGAGGAGGACGAGCATGTCCATCGCTACATGGTTGCGTTGGAGGGCAGGTTCGACAATACCTGGCAGGTTCTTCAGGGATCTCACTGGAGCTATGATCCTGTGATCACTCGTTATCTTTGGGTGTCCACTGCCGCGACGATACCCGTCGGGCGCTACGGTTCTAGCTGTATTAATTAGCGATGCTATATGTATGATAGTATTCGAGGAGTATTCGATGATGTACGGACACAAGAGATGATGTACTTTTGGTTATAATTGAATGCATGCTAATTTGGATACTAATTATTTTACGATTTGGTTTTGCTTATTGAATGCTCATATTGGAAAAGTACTCCTACTTTGAATGCTAAAATTGAAGATCACTCTATGCAGAAATCTATGAGCCCCCTCCATTATCCACGCCGTCGTGGGGGTAGCTTCTCCTTCATTCCCATGTGCTAGAAAATTTGTTATAATAATGCACTCGGGAATGAAAGGAGGAGCTACGTACGATCACCGATAGTCAACCCATGATTAATAATAATGATCTAATTTAGGTTTTTTAGTACATATATTTAATATTTGAATTATGAACTTAGGCTGGAAATATCGTACTCGGACGACGAAAACCGCCCAGAGGAGTGCGACTGGTGCCACGACGACCGAGGTATATACGACAGGTTTATTGAGCTAGACGAAGATCGGCGCTTCAGCATTAAGCTCGAGGAGACCTTCGATGTTCATACGGTACACAACGACGACAATTTTTTTCGTAAATAAGCACGACTTCAACTATTTTAACGTGTATTTTTCATCTTTTCCAATTCGACTAGCTTATTCCATGCTATGCAAGACGCTATGTCTTGGAGAGGATGGGTTTTGAAGACCATGAAAGTATGGAAATCAAAAAAATTCTCCTAAGGACCCATCATGGTGCGGATTTTCAAGTAAAGTTGTACAATGCTGAGAGTGTAACCCATTTTGGTTGCAAAAATTGAGAAGCAGTTTGCAAGATGTATGGTTTTGATGAGGATATGGTTGTCACCATGGATTTTGGTGATCCTACAATCGAGCAAGACAATATAAACATTTGGGTCCTTGTGGATACACCTCCAATTCTTCCCCCATGTGAGCTTAACATAGTTATTAAGTAATTTATATTGTTTATTTCAAACTAGTTGACAGCTTGTTTCCATTGACAGCTTATTTTCATTTTTCAAAAAATGTGCGGAAAATGGTAGACAAAACCCACTACACCGATGGCTCCGAATTAACTTATAAGGAGAAAAATCATCTGATCGCATTTTGTACTGATCTTGAGAATTACAATGTCTACAATCGAACTCCTCAACATTATGGTCAATACGTGCCACTAGTGAACGTGCTGAACTACGGTAACTACCATGGAGATACCCTGGTAAGATTTTTTACTATTACGACATCCCTGCATCTTTTTGAATACTTCTAAAACTAGTACATTATTGCTAAGTACGAAGTTATTACTATGTTTTTCAACAGATAATCCCGAATGATTGTGTGCCTCATCTGATGTATACGCACGGTCGCCTTGATGTTTTCAACATACAACCAGGTCGTCCTACGAATCTCAATTGTCCATACCGGATTTCTAAAAGAAGTGGAGACATGACAATCAAAGAATGGAAAAAATGTATGGAGAGTCGTAAGGAGCTTCTTGTAAGCAAAAGGAGGCGAAGCGCAAGAATTGGAGGCAGGATGATCTTCATTCTTCATAATGGAGAGTCAGGGTCTATATTGTTTTATGCTATTTTACCTTAAGGGTGTTTAGATCCTACCTGATACTGATGATCATATGCTAAGAACAATTATGTAGGGTTGGGTTCGATGACTATGAGGATGATGATCATATGACTTGTTATTAATAACGAGTAGAAGTTGTATGATGATGCATGATTAGTAGGACTTGTTATTATATATGATGATGTATGATGCGAGCATGCATGAGTTATTATATATCAGCGGGTGAAATGAACATAGCAGTAGCTAGCGTTGGTAAACCAAGGACAAAGATATAAGAGAGGACACTTCTCTCTATTAGCTAGCTAATAACAACCTAAAATTAACCCCCAAAACCCCTAAACCAACCACTTTTTAAAAAAGAAAAAGAAAAACCTCAGCTGCTGACATGTGGAAGCCTTTTGGTCCCGGTTCATGTCACCAACCGGGACCAAAGGCCCCCTTGCCTGGGCGGCTCGCAGTGGCCACGTGGAGGTCCATCTGTCCCGGTTCGTGTTAGAACCGGGACTAAAGGGTGGAGGCATTAGTAACGACCCTTAGTGCCGGTTTAAGAACCGGGACTAAAGGCCCTTACGAACCGGGACAAATGCCCCCTTTTCTACTAGTGACGTCCGCGTCGTGGGGAAGAAGAAGGTAAGGGAGAAAAAACGATTGGAAAAGAGCGCTCCCGTCGCCTGTCACATACTCGCACGATCGAGCAATCAAACGTCCCGCGCACGTCCGGCCAAAAGTTCGGCCGGCGTGCCGGGTGTAAACATTTACCATACCAAAAACACATTATCTGGCGAAGTGTGCTCTCTCTTTCTTGAGAGTGGTGGCTATGTTTCGTTGTTGCGGTTGTGGGATATATTTCTATTTAACCTACGGTTATTCAGCAATAAAGTGGCTATGCTAACCCTAAAATAAAGTTTCGCCAAAGGAGGTACGAGGCAAGTACTCCCTCCGTTCCAAATTACTCGTCGTGGTTTTAGTTCAAATTCTAAAACCACGACGAGTAATTTGAAACGGGGGGAATTCTAAAACCACGACGAGTAATTTGGAACGGAGGGAGTACTAGCCAAGGTAGGGTTTCACTTGCGTCCTCCGCCTGCATTGGACCAGGATCACCAGGATACCAATAATAGTTTGCGGCAGAGGAAAATGATTATGCTCAGTGGAATGTATGGATAATGAATTCTTTTTGTAATCTAGCGAATGGGAGCCATTAGGATATATAACTAAGCAATGGTTAGCAGTGCGACCCTCACCTAGGCACCTCGTTTCTAATCCTAATCTACCACTAGATCATCGAAGGCGCGCGTTGCCGTGCCCATTAATTTTGGTGCTATTATGTTAATGATTGATGCAATTATATGTGACCGTAGTTGTTTTAATCATAAGATATTATTATCACATTATATACGCAAGGGAAACACTTTAATCATACAAAATATATAGTTTTTGCCTTAATTTTGAGACCTGAAATTTATATTGGTTTTGCGTCTGTTTATGTTGACGTGAGAATGTTAATAATAGATGGGAAAAAAACATCTAAGTTGATTAGTATTTTTGTAGGGATATGTTAGATGATAGGAAGTCTGGTAATAGTTTGATTTTTCATAAGAATAAAGGATTCTCGGCCGCAGAAGGGGGAGTAGGCAAGACAGGAAAATAAAAAAAAATGTGGGTACTCATTACTGTAGGGACAACTATATCAGCTACAGTACAGTGACCGGCAATTTTGTTTCCCAATAACACTGTAAACACTGCCTACAGTCCATATATAACTCTAGACGGCTTCTGCTCCAGTTACTGAGCTTCGGCTGTGCCTCCTTCCTATAGCTTGTCATTTAATGTTCAGTTAAACAACAAGTGTTATCTTCCCATCCCAGCTCAAAAAGTGATATCTTCGCATGGAGCACATTCTACAGAATATAATGCTCGTCTCTGTAGACATGGTCAAGGTACTGCTCATTTATTATCAACTTCACTGCTACCAAAATTCCGTTGACCCCCGCTGCAGAACAGAAATAGAATGAATTCTTAAAAGAAAGGACTGCAAGCTTTGCAGTTTACATGTAAAAGCATCTAACATATCCCTACAAAAATACTAAATACTAAATACCATTTGTGCTATTAGGGGTTACATAAGAGAAGAACATCCAGGAACTGCTGCGATTCAATTTCGCGGCGGCAGAAGCCAGCAATAAGAACTATTAAGAAAATCACTCTAAGTTTTTAGTCTTAAATGGAATTATATCATCCGCCATCTCAAAATACTCGAGCAAAAAATGCCAGTTCAAAGAGATAAAGATATAACATCCATGCAAACCTTGGAAGTTAACAGGGTCAAATGCACAGAAAGGCAGCAATATTCAACCTTTTGAACCCATGCAGCTCCCCTTCATATTCAACCGATGCATCGAATGAAACTACAATACCATTATTATCACCAGACAAACTTCATTCATCCAAGTGGCTGGAAGCACCATGGCCATCTTAAATTGTTGAGTGAATTCCACTTTTTACCCCATATTTATACATTTGTGACACTAATTACCCCTTCGAGTGAAAATTCGTCTAGAATACCCCTTTTGAAATCTTTGGACCCTTGTTTTTTGATGCGTGTCCATCAGGTAAGGTGTGAGGTGACGCCCTGTATCCAAAAACATGTGGACGGCCACAAGGAGTGGAACAGATAGACAAGAGAAGCTTGGACAAGATCGCCAATGATGCCCTCCGATCCTTACAGTTTTTTTACAAATCAATGACGCAACATGCCGATCCTATCGACCATAAACAAACAAAATGTAAAACTGGGGTAAAACCGTGTTAAAAGTCTTCAAAATCTGACATTTCGATAAAAGTTCCGCTAAATAGGGTAATATGTGTCACAAATGTACAACTACAAGGTAAAAAATGGAATTCACTCTAAATTGTTCAAGTGATCAGGGCCAATATGGTTTGCGAGGCTACAGTCTGTGAACATTGTTATTTCATTTGTCAATCGAGTGACTGGAAGCATTGTGTATTACTATATCTATGTGCTTGCCAAACTGTGTATATTGCCATTATTCTCTCGAAACATATAAATGAATGATTAGCTCTTCTTCAAAAAAAATTAGAGGCAAGCCCAGAATATACAAAATATCTGATATCCAAAATTGGAGAATGATAGACTCATCTTCCATTAGTTTGTAACAGGAACAACTGTTTAACCAAGTGAAAACAGTCCCACATAGATGTCTCGATACTTTAGAACAATATACTTTAGTTAATAGCTTAGCAGAAACAATAGATATGCAGTCTAGCTGCAGGTTAGATACATATCAGAAGTGCTTCCGTACATAAATTAAATCATAGATTTTATCATTTTCTCGTTAGCTTCTTTTGTAGCACCCAAACAAATTGAATTTGGGGTGTAGTACTCGATTTATCTATACCACTTCAATCTGCTCAGCATTCACATGATGATAATTAATAATAAGACCTCTACTTTTATCACGTATCCTCTCTCAAATGCCCCGCTCTATCTGTTCTATACTACTTTGTTTTCAGTACAATTCTCCTTCTTTTGTAGTGTTACTTACTTTCATAAAAAATGGAACATTATAAGTCTAATATAATTCCAGGTCCAGGGAACTTTGCAGATATAAAATCACAGTAAAATCACTTCATTGAACTGGACGGCCCATCTCCTCTCCCCTATTTATTGAGGCTATGTATGATCTGCCATATCACATTTTTCCTCTTCCTACAGCAACAATGCAGATGACATGATATTTTTGGTAAATAATTTTGTACAAAGGCTGTTTGATAGAGCAATGTGGACAGGACACAACGTATGGTTGACCGTGTAGTCCTACAGATTCAGCTTTTTTTTATGCAACCAAGAAGAATCGTCCAAAGGATCAAATTAATAAGCAAAAATTATGTCAGGATAGTTAAGGAGAAAGGGAATTGTATCTTCACCTTGGTTGTCCTTTCATCATCAAACGCCGGCCATCCATTCATGAGACAATTACAGAAAGGCCAGGAGTTTTCGTACACCTGAAGATAAAGATACTATGTTCAGTAAAACTAAAATGCTCTGACACCCTATAGTGAGAGTAATTTTTTATCCCTGCAGAGTACTCATAATCTATTCCCTATACTTTCTTTTGCTCAAATAATAATCCAAACATCAAGGTAATCTGAATAATTTTTTAAGTTGGTAGAATGACAAATACGGAGAGTGTATACACGAATTGTATAACAGATCGAAATAACCTTCATGGAAATTGGAGCAGCCAGAATTCAGTTAAATGATAGATCATTATACACTATGAACTTAATAGGATCAACCTAATAACTGAACATTACAGGTATGGCAAATCCTAGTTTATTTCCACAATCTGGAGCACCTCGATTTGTGGGGTTTCTCATGCATTATTTTTTGCTCAATCATCAATGCAGAGGAACGTACATGAGTTCTATGGCTAGTCAATATTTAGTGATGGTAACTTGATCACGCATCATAAAAAAAAACCCAAGCATCATTAGGGAGACTGCAAGAATATTTATGAGAATGAACCTCCAAGATTGACCAGACCAGGATGAACACTATCTGCACAAAATTCAGATTGAAAACACATTATTACAATGAGATCATTGGGTGAAAAGAGGGGATTGCAAGGAAATTGTGCAGGAAAAACGAAGATAAAGGGGTAACCTAGCCAAGAATTATAGTTGTCATTCTGCTGTCTGGTTCTGTGGTTCAGAAGGGAACGTGAGAGTGTGAGGCGCTGAGGCGACAGCACCAGGCTCCCAAATTCGTTGACGGATAGCTTCCCGCCTCCAACCTACCTGCCGCATCATCTGTCCAAACCTGCCGCCTCGTCTTGCATGCCATAGATGAGCAACCGCTCGCCCTCGTGGTCGCTGGATGTTGGGCGTTTGCGGCCACCGAATTTACTTTAGAACCTATCACCGAGCAGTAAGAAGAGGAGGCTTAGATCATGAACGGAAGAACAGGGGAACGTTGAATTCGAAAGAGGATTAAGATTTCTAAGCCGGATAAAGAGAGAAGGGTAGCCTTTACCTGGTTGATTTGGAACATCATAGTCGCAATCGCCATGGTGCACAACGCCACGGAGAGAGCAGTTGCTGCTGTCGCCGTCCTCGCCCATTACTACGTGAGTTCCTGTGGGATGGGCATCTCCAGTCGCGGTGAAAATCGAAGTAGGGGCACCTTCGCTCGAAGTCGTTTTTGCCGGCGGCGTCAGGAGTCTCAGGGCATCTCCAGCCGTTGGCCCCCCAGGGGGCGTCTAAAAGCGCCGCCTGGGGGTGAGCCGGCGCAAAAAATGACCCTGGGGGCGATTCAGTCCCCAGCCGTCGGCCCCCAGGCGCCGCCCTCAGGCGCGTATAAAAAAAAAAGAACGGCCGTTCCGAGAAGTTATGATAGAAAGTAGTTAAATTTCGGCTAAACATGGCAAATTTCGGCGAAATTCGCGCATTTTCATTACATTAACCTAATCTAAAAAAGAAAGGGGCTGAAGTCGTCGCCGCCATCGTCGTCGTCGGCCTTCTCCTCCTTGACGCGGCGCCCCTGCTGGACCCGGCGTCGCCATGGCGGGCTGGCGGCGGCGCGTCGTCGTCGTCGTCATCGTCGTCGCTGTCGCGTAGGATGACGACCCCGTCTTCATCGCGGCCGCGTCGGCTCTCCTCGAAGCGGCGCAGGGCGGCGCGCTGGCGCTCCTTCACCTTCTCCCGGCGTGCCTTCTCCATCGCAATGGAGTCCTGGCGCGCCCATTCTAGGGCCGCGTCATCGTCGTCGAACTCCGTCTTCACCGGCGCCAGCCCCGGCTCCGTCTTCACCGGCGCCAGCCCCGGCTCCGTATTGGGCTTGACGAAGCACGGAGAAGCCGACGAGGAGGAGGCGCGCCGGCCTCCCTCGTTGATGACGATGCCGGCGCTGCGAGCGCGCCGGCCGAGCGGCGACTCCGCCGCGGGCTCGGCCTTGACGCCGAGCAGGGCCGGAGTGCCGGAGGAGTGCGACGAGGATCGGGAGGAGGAAGAGGAGGAGGAGGACCCGAACCTCCTTGGCGCCCATGGCCTGACGCGTCGGTGCTGCGCCGGGGGGTACGCCAACGGCGGGTCGTTGCCGCCCTCGAGGTACGTGAGCACGCCCTCGAGTGTGCGGTCGGGGACGCCCCACCAGAGGTGGCGCCCCTCGCTGTTCTGGCGGCCGCCGAGCACCGGCGCGCCGTTGGTGGAGCCAATCGTTGCTTCTGGCGGCGCTCGAAATACGTCGCCCAGGCCGCGTGGTTGTCGGCGGCGTACTGGGGGAGGGAGAGTTGGGCGTCGGTGAGGGACGCGCGCACGATCTCGACCTCCTCGGCGAAGTACTTCGGCTTCGCCACGGCGTCGGGCAACGGGGGAATGGGCACTCCCCCGGCGCTGAGTCTCCACCCCGTCGGCCCGGCGCGCATGTCCGGCGGCGCCGGGATGTTCGCCTGGAACAGGAGCCAGGACTCCTGTTCGCGGAGCGAACGGCGGCCGAAGCCGTTGGCCGCCGCCTCGTCTCCGGGGAAGCGTTCTGCCATGGCGACGGCGGGGCTGGGCGGGGCTGGGCGGCGGCGCTCGGGAGAGGCAGGGAGAGGGAGGGGCTGGACGGCGGCGGGGGCGGGGCTGGTGTGGGCACAGGCGAGTGCAGGGCGCCGGCTTTTATAGCCGGGCCGCGCCCGTGTGTACGCGTGCGAGGGAGGAGAGGCGTCGGCGCGCCACCCCATGAAGCGCCGCCCGTGAGGAATCAATGGCAAGGCTGACCGGCGGCAGCCTTGCCATTGATTCCCCGCGGGAACCGAGGCCGTTGGGGGAAGACGAGGCGCCGAGTCACTGACGCGGCTGGCCCGCGTCTTTTTCGCGCCAAAACAGCTCGCCCCGGCACCCCCGGGCGCCCCCCAGCGCGCCGGGTTCGGGCTGGGTCCGCCGGCGCTGTTTTCGGCCCAAGCCGGCGAAAATCGGGCTCCTCGGGGCGCGACTGGGCCGTTTTTTCGGCGTCGACGCGAAAAAATCGCCTGGGGAGGCCTTCCTGGAGGCGCGGCTGGAGATGCCCTTAGCCAAGGAGATGTCGGGGAGCGGAGGTGGCGCTGCGAGAGAGGGCGTGCAGTTGAACAAGGTGGGAGGAGGTCGAGCAAGGTTGTTACATGGGCCTTGTGCGGTGACAGCCCAGTTAACTTCACGTCTTCGATTTTTCTACGGGAGTAGCGGCCCTTAAGGACAGCTAGCCCAGTTTGCAACTTACAATTAGATCGGACGGCCAGAAACGACCAGTCTATGTCATCGGACGGTCCAAATCGATGGATGCGTGAGAGGGCCGGAAAAGTGCTCGGTTATAATGTTCTAAATAAATAAATTTTATATGTTTTTATTTACCAGAAGGCGAGATCTCTAGAAAAAAATATACTAGTACATGTCAGTTCTATAAGATGTATAAATTTATCCCTGTGTATGAATTTCCGAGTACGATGGATAAGTTGTACTCCCTCCATTCCACAATGTAGTGCTTCCTCTATCCACGTGCTTCAACTTTGACCGTAAATTTAACTGCCAAGACCGATTGCGGCGGGAGCAAAAATTATATCAGTGAATTCGTATTCGAATGGAGTTTTCAATTATATAATTTTTTCTCCCGCCGCAGTTGGTCTCGTTGGTTAAATTTATGGTCAAAGTTGGACCTCGGGAAGCGCGGGCGCACTATATTTTGGAATGGAGGGAGTATAATATAAGATATATGTATATAAAAGTGGGAGCATTATACTGGGAATTTTCTCGTGCCTCACCTAACAGGGTGTATTGTCTGTATATAATATAAGATGTATGTATATGATGTATGAATTTCTGTAAACGACCAGAGTTGCCACAAGTTTTCGACCAACGTGGTGATTTCTTCGTGCTTTCGTAATATATGGAATACATGATATAGGTCTTAGGGCATCTCCAACATCGACCCTCAGGCCATCCATCCACAACCGTCCAAACCGAGGAAGCCATCCAACACGGTTCCATATCCGTCCGCAGCGTGGTTCGGACCCAATTTCTCCCTGTAAACCGGAGACAAACGCGCCCGCTTCTGACCGCCCTAGCTCGTCCCTCCCGCTTGTTCCTTCTGATGATGCGCCACTTACGGTGCAGCATTCATGCCGACACAAAGCGCACGGAGGATGGCATCGATGCCATGATGTGATTCGAGCAAGGGAGGGTGGCGCTGACCGATGCGACCTCTCGGCAGCCGACACTTCAATACGGACACAGTTTCTCGAGGAACCAACTCCGGCCGCGGCGCCACATTGAAGCGGCTGACCGGCCCTTCGCATGACCTGGTCGCGGCTATATAAACCGCGGTCTGGCACTGTCCACATCGCATTCTCCTCCTCCTCCTCCTCCTCCTCCCCTCTCCCCGCCCATCTCCCTCCCACATCTTCGTCGATAGGCAAGTTCAGGGTGTCAGCACTAGCAGGCAGTTCCGGGGCGAGATCTGGCGGATCGTCGCGATGCTGCGCTCGAACTCTGGGGCCGTCGTCCTCATCGGTTCCCGGCTCCTCGAAGAAGGCGGAGATCGTCACCTCCTCTGGCGATGAGGAGGACCAATAGCCACCGCTGCAGTTCGCGCCAGCGGTGCCAGGCCAGGTCTACGTCGCCACCAACATGGAATCCGAGGAGCAGATGAAGCTGATGCTCCATCGCACTGTCAACCATATCAATGGCCCGACTCCGCCACCAGGGACGCTCCTCCCCGTGAAGCCGGAGCCGGCATCCCCTCCCCGCTCTCCGTCGCTGTGCAGCTGCAACGTCCAAATAAGATGCTCTGTGAAGGACGAGCGGCTCTCATTGCCACCCCTGTGTGTCAAGAAGGAGCGTCTCTCGCAGCCGTCTCGACGCATTGTCAAGGAGGAGCACCGCGCACTGCTGCACCTGCCCAAGGCGCACGATCACATTGCAAACTACATTGGCAGCGGCGGGGACGACGACAGCTGTTCGTCATCCCGGGGGGGCCATTACAGTGTAGGAGTATGCCAGCCGGGAGCAGCGCTGGCGGGAGATAGGCGCAACGCCGTGCTCCGGTCCTAGTTCGCGGACTCGGACGTCCCGCCACCACACTTCACGACGGACCCGGACCTGGCATACACCTGGGCCGTGGACCGTTCCGTCATGTCGTCGGGGACAACAAGCGTCGTCTCTGCCGCCTCGAGGGGGAGATGGCCAGGTACGTCGAGGAATGATCCCTCGCCTAGATCAGCGCCCGCAACAACGCCTCCTCCAATGACCGCCAGTCTCACCCCCAGCTCACATCCTCGGTGGTCGTGACCGCACTGCGCACGACACATGAGGAAGTGGAGGGATCATCCACGAGAAGCCATGCCGCGATGCCGCCACCTTCCGCCGCCTAAAGCCCGCCGCCGCCGCCGCCACCGCCGTATCGGGCGCTGATGACAGAGGAGGAGCCGTCGGCCAGCCCGGCATGGCCTACTAGGTCACCGTCAAGTATAGGATAGTTTAGGGTTTTATTTTAAGGATTTTAGTTCACCGGACGAAATATCGTCCGGTTTTATGTACAAATTATCATAGTTTCAATGAAATCCGCCGTGTTTATATCAAAATTTGCCCAGCTTGATCGAATTTCATCCAGTTGGTTCGAGTTGCTGTCAAAATTTATGTTGCTAGCATTGGATGGTGGCCTCCCGCATCCATGTCTGCGGACTGGACCCTTGTCCGCGGACAAATGCAGGAGGAATTTTGCGGGTTGCCGTTGGAGATGCCCTTAGTAGTTAGGAACCCAATGGATCTCCGGATTGTTGGTCAAAGAAGATTCATATGAAAAGGTTGGAAAGCACAATGATACAAGTGCAAAAATAATGAGAGAATTCATACTATCATTAAAGGGTGTTGCAAAAGTAGAAAACATTGCAACGGTAAAAAGAGAAAACCACATGGGGAATCATGAACTTATTTTTAATTCTAAAGGGTCGACAAACTTGCAATCACTGATTTGCTTAGCCACCATAACAAACTAACATCCGAGCGCCGAGCTCCTCATGATCCCACTGTTGCTCATGGACTGAAACTTGACAATTCCCACTAGTAGAAAAAGGGTCAAACGTGAAGCACATTAGTGCCGGTTTGTATTTGAGCCGGCACAAATGTATACATTAGTGCCTGTTCCAACGGCTAGCCGGGCCGCTCTCATTAGTACCGGTTCGTGGCTAACCTTTAGCACCGGTTCGTGCCATGAACCGGTACTAATGAGAGTGGTGGCAGGATGTTGTCAGTCTGGGCCCCCTCCAGCACCGTTAGTACCGGTTCGTACCACGAACCGGTACTAAAGGAAGTCCTACATAAACCCTTCGTCCACCCGAGCTCGCTCTGTTCTTCCCCTTTCCCCTCTCCTCTCTGTTCTTCCCCTCTTCCTCTCGAGCTCATCACACATTTTGCCCAAAATTTGTCAAGATTTGAAGGCCCCCATCCATTCAAATGATCACAAAGGTTAGCAACTTTGTCCTTTCATCTCTCATTGCTAGATTAGCTCTTGCAATGCTTTATATAGTTATTAATTTGTGAGTTTAGTAATTTGGGAGGAAATATATATATGTGCTAGTATTTGATTCATATGCAATTTGAGGATAAAATAACACTTAGTTTGCATATGTAGGTGTGGTTTACTTAGTGCCTTCTTAATCTCCATCCTAACCACCGTCGATCGCCCGCACCGTCCCGTCGCCGGCACCACCTTGTGGTGAGCCTCTTGTTCATGAAATTTTATATAAAAAATTGATGTTTGTGTGATTTGGATATATAGTTACTCGTATAATAATTATCTTACCCGTACGTTATTTGTTATACATAGTGCCATGGTTTTGATATCCGTCCCGTCGGCCCTCGTCCTTGTTATGATTCAGATATGGTATATTCTCTTCTAAAACTATTTTTTGCATTTCGTGTTTATGACAAATTATGCCCATCAAGTTGACATAGATATTTTTATCTAGGAGGTATGTGAACCGGAAATTCCAACCGACCCTATTGTCGAGAGGTTAAATTTAATTGAAAGAGAAAACGAGTACTTGAAAGAAAAATTGAAAAGAATTGAGGGGGAGAAGATGGAATTGGAGTTGCATGTTGCCGATGTCGTTGATGATCACAAGATCAAGAAGGAGAAAATGCGCTTGAAGATTAGAAAGATTAGAAAATATGCCATCGATAGTGAGGCTTGGTATCATTATGCTGTTGGATCAATTGTTACCTTAGTTGCGATCTTGATCGCATTTGTTGTTGCATTTAAATGCTTTAGCTAGAGAGTTATTTGTTTGTTGCATTTAAGTGTTGTATGAACTTTCTGTATGAACTTGTATTAATTTGGTCTATTCAGTGTTGTGTAATGAAGATGAGCCGGCAATGGATGTACGATGACCGATGCTCTCCCCAGTTTGTTGAGGGCGTGCATACTTTTCTGCTTGCGGCTGAGGCAAACAAGCGGGCGGATGGTTTTATGCCTTGTCCATGTGCTGGCTGTAAGAATGGTCGCAATTACTCTACGTCAAGAACCATTCACGTCCACCTGTTTGAGTCTGGTTTCATGCCCCACTATAATGTTTGGACCAAGCACGGATAAAGAGGGGTTATGATGGAAGACAATGAAGAAGAAGAGGACGACGACAGCTATCCTGGCCATGGGTTCCCTGAATACGATGATACAACAATGGGGGAATAAGCTGAGCCGGCAATGCAGGAAGAAGCTGAAGAAGAGGCATCAGATGAGCCCGTTGATGATCTAGGTCGGGCCATTGCTGATGCAAAGAGAAACTGCGCAAGTGATTTGGAGAAGAAGAAGTTGCAGCGCATGTTAGAGGATCACAAAAAATTGTTGTACCCGAATTGCGTAGGTGACAAGAAAAAGCTAGGCACCACACTGGAATTGCTGCAATGGAAGGCAGAGAATGGTGTATCTGACAAGGGATTTGGAAAGTTGCTGGTAATGATAAAGGATATGCTTTCAAAGGACAACGAATTGCCTGAGAGTACGTACGAAGCAAAGAAGGTTGTCTGCCCTCTAGGGTTAGAGGTGCAGAAGATACATGCATGCCCTAATGATTGCATCCTCTACCGCGGTGAGTACGAGGATTTGAACGCTTGACTGGTATGTGGTGCATTGCGCTATAAGATCAGCCGCAATGAGCATGGTGATGTCGAGGGCGAGCGCCCCAGGAAAAAGATTCCTGCCAAGGTGATGTGGTATTCTCCCATAATACCACGGTTGAAACGTTTGTTCCAATACAAAGAGCATGCCAAGGCGATGCGATGGCACAGAGAAGACCGTAAGAAAGACGGAAAGTTGAGAGTACCCGCTGACGGGTCGCAGTGGAGAAAAATCGAAAGAAAGTACGGGAAGGAGTTTGCAGATGACGCAAGGAGCGTATGGTTTGGTCTAAGCGCAGATGGCATTAATCCTTTTGGGGAGCAGAGCAGCAACCATAGCACCTGGCCTGTTACTCTATGTTTGTATAACCTTCCTCCTTGGTTGTGCATGAAGCGGAAGTTCATTATGATGCCAATGCTCATCCAAGGCCCTAAACAACCCGGTAACGACATTGATGTGTACCTAAGGCCATTAGTTGAAGAACTCTTACAACTGTGGAATGGAACAGGTGTACGTGCATGGGATGAGCACAAACAGGAAGAATTTGACCTAAAGGCATTGCTGTTCGTGACCATCAATGATTGGCCTGCTCTCAGTAACCTTTCAGGACAGACAAACAAGGGATACCACGGATGCACGCACTATTTGGATGATACCGACAGTATATATTTGAAAAGTTGTAAGAAGAATGTGTACCTGGGACATCGTCGATTTCTTCCGAGCAGGCATCTCGTAAGAAAGAAAAGCAAGCATTTCAAAGGTGAGGCGGATCACCGGACGAAGCCTCGCCACCGTACTGGTGCTGATGTACATGATATGGTCAAGGATTTAAAGGTGATATTTGGAAAGGGTCCTGGCAGACAACCTGTTCCAAAGGATGCTGACGGACGCGCACCCATGTGGAAGAAGAAATCTATATTTTGGGACCTGCCATATTGGAAAGACCTAGAGGTCCACTCCGCAATCGACGTGATGCACGTGACGAAGAATCTTTGCGTGACCCTGCTTGGCTTCTTGGGCGTGTATGGGAAGACAAAAGATACACCTGAGGCACGGGAGGACCAGCAACGTATGCACGGAGAAGACAGCATACATCAGGGTCATGCAAGCTACGCTCTTACCAAAGAAGAGAAGGAAATCTTCTTTGAATGCCTGCTTAGTATTAAGGTACCATCTGGCTTCTCGTCGAATATAAAGGGAATAATAAACATGGTAGAGAAAAAGTTCCAGAACCTAAAGTCTCATGACTGCCACGTGATTATGACGCAACTGCTTCCGGTTGTATTGAGGGGGCTTCTACCGGAAAACGTTCGATTAGCCATTGTGAAGCTATGTGCATTTCTCAATGCAATCTCTCAGAAGGTAATCGATCCAGAAATCATACCAAGGTTACAGAATGATTTGGTGCAATGTATTGTCAGTTTCGAGTTGGTGTTCCCACCATCCTTCTTCAACATCATGACACACGTCCTAGTTCACCTGTGCGAAGAGATTAACGTTTTGGGTCCTGTATTTCTACACAATATGTTCCCCTTTGAGAGGTTCATGGGAGTCTTAAAGAAATATGTTCATAACCGTGCTAAGCTAGAAGGAACCATCTCCAAGGGCCATCAAAATGAGGAGGTCATTGAGTTTTGTATTGACTTTATTCCTGACCTTAAGCCGATTGGTGTTCCTGAATCGCGGCATAAGGGCAGACTGGATGGAAAAGGCACGCTAGGAGGGGAACAAATAATATGTATGGACGGACATTCTCTCACTGAAGCACACTACATAGTTCTACAGAATTCCGCCTTGGTGGCTTCGTATATGGATGAACACAAGAATTTGCTACGCTCCAAACACCTGGAGCGGTCTGATGACTGGATTACACGTGAACAAACCAGGAGTTTTGCTAGCTGGTTGCAGACACGTACCATGGATGACACCTATATTGAAGATGACATGTACTTGCTGTCCCAGTTACCATCTTCGAATATAATGACTTTCAAAGGGTACGAGATAAATGGTAATACATTTTACACGATTGCCCAAGATAAGAAGAGCACCAACCAAAGCAGTGGTGTCCGCTTTGATGCAGAAACCAAGATGGAAAGGAAACATATGATGGTTATATACAGGACATATGGGAACTTGACTATCGACGTGGTTTAAAGGTCCCTTTGTTTCGGTGCAAATGGGTCAATATGACACGAGGCGGGGTAACGGAAGACCCGCAGTACGGAATGACAACAGTGGATCTCAACAATCTTGTGTATGCAGACGAACCATTCGTCCTAGCCAATGATGTGGCACAGGTTTTCTATGTGAAGGACATGTCTACCAAGCCAAGAAAAAGAAAAGATAAGGAAGCGTATGCATCGTACGATGAGCCAAAGCGGCAAATAGTTCTTTCTGGGAAGAGAAACATCGTGGGAGTGGATGACAAGACAGACAAGTCAGAAGATTATGAAAAGTTTGATGAAATTGCTCCATTCACAGTGAATATTGACCCGAGCATCCCGTTAAATGACGAAGATTTTCCATGGTTACGGCGCAAAGGGACACACGCGAAGAAAAAGTTTCACACCCAAAGATCTGGGATGTGATCGGCTTCACTAGCTATCATCACTTTCTTCTGTGTTTTGCACCGAGAGGGGAATCTCTGTAATAGTTAGGGTAGTTATGTGTTTTGGCATTTGAAACGCGAAGAAATTTTATGTGCAAACAAATTCATACTAATTTCAAATAATTCAAAATTTAAACTATTCAAATTTTAAAACTACGGGCACTAACAGAAAAAATAGCAGAAAAGAAAGAAAAACTATAGCTGAAAAGAAAAAAACTATATAAAAAAATACTCAAAAATAAATAGAAGAAAATAAATATAGCAGAAAAGAAAAAACTACTCAGAAATAAATAGAAGAAAAAATAAAGCAGAAAAGAAAAAAAAATTATATTTGCTATTTTTCAATCGTTTACAAAATGACCGTGAAATTGAAAATCACTACAAAATGAACTCTGAAAATGTTGAATTTTGGCAAACTAGATGAAAAACTACTCACAAATAAATAGAAGAAAATAAGTATAACAGAAAAGAAAAAACTATACAAAAAACTACGCAAAAATAAATAGAAGAAAATAAAGCAGAAAAGAAAAAAACTATAAAAAAAATTGGGGCGCTGCCCTGTGGGCCTGATAGGCCACAGGTGTGTAATTACAGGCCTTAAAGGCCCAGCAGACTCACAGGGCAGCGCGCAGAGTTTAGGCCCACAAGCCTGCTAGCTATATAGAGGAGTTCGAAGTGGTAGCCGTGGCTGGGTTTATAAACCAGTGCGGCTGCCCTTCGCCCGGCGAGGTGGGACTAAACTTTAGGGTGGCAGCGCGCCCCCTTTAGTACCGGGTGGTGGCACAAACCGGTACTAAAAGGGGGGCCTTTAGTACCGGTTTGTGCCACCACCCGGTACTAAAGGGGGTCGCTTCCCGCCGCTTGGCCTGGCCAAAACAGGCCTTTAGTACCGGTTGGTGGCTCCAACCAGTACTAAAGGTGCCTTATATATATACCACAGCTA
>NC_041385.1:808606905-808614755 GCF_002162155.2 Triticum dicoccoides
CGCCGTCCCCGTCCCCGTCGCGCCGTCCCCGCCGTCGCCGCCCCGGCCGTCGCCTCGCCGTCGCCTCGCCGTCGCCGTCGCCCGCTGTGAGCTCTCCCCCTCTAACCCCTCTCCCTCGCCCCCGGCGGCCACCATGGGCGCCGCCCCTCCACGAGTCCATACACACACACACACACAAGCATGCATGAACACACACACACACGTACGTATGTATTTTGTATGTTTAATTAGTTTAGATTATTTAGTGTTTAATTAGTATATACGTATTTTGTATGTTTAATTAGTTTAGATTATTTAGATTATTATTTTTTCACTATTATATATGTATGAATGCATGTTAGATGGATATAATTAGCGTTTAATTAGTATGGAAATTTTTTATATAATGTTGTTTTTCAGTTTTTTAATGGATGTATAGAAGTTGTGTTTTCTGTTTTTAGTGTTAGATGCTTAATTAGTATGAAATAGTATATAGATTTTTGAAATAGTAGAAATGTTAGAAATTTTAGTTATCAAAATCCAATCATTAAAAAAATATTACTTTTTGCAGGCATATAACTAGTATTTGTTCTAGACGATGCCCGGCCCGCATCCTCGCCGTCGACCCGTCCGCGACGACGTCCAGCCGACCCATGTCCGGGACTGGGCTCCGCCGGGCTGGCACTGGGAGGTGCTGCCTGGAGGGGCGCGCCGCTTGATGAGGAACCCGGCCCCGGGTCCCGTCGTCGACCCTGATCTCGTTTGGTGGCGTTCGCGTGGGCCAGTTTCGGCGTGGAGGGACCCGGCCCCTCCGGAGGTGGTACGTCGCCGTGTCAGGGAGGAGGACGAGCACGTCCATCGCTACATGGTTGCGTTAGAGGGCGGCAGGTTCTCCAATACCTGGCAGTATCTTCGGGGATCTCACTTCAGCTATGATCCTGTGAGGGTTCCTTCTCTTTGGGTATCCACCGCCCGTGCCGCAGGAACCGCGAGTGTCCTAGATTCTTCTGTAGTATTCGATCTTTAATTAGCTAGCCAGTGATGTACTATTCAATATTATATATTATTCGAGACGATGTATTCGAGATTATATCTATTATTCTAGACGAAGTATTCGAGATTATATCTATTATTCGAGACGATGTAATTTGAATGCTAAATTGTTTTATATTTCTTTTCAATTAGTTAAATAAAAGCTATGGCAGACAATACCGACAGAGAGGGAGAACAGACCATGTTCGATATGATACGCGGGCCAGATGATGATCAGAATAAAGATTATGACGGCTCCGAATTTCTAAACAACACCGGAGAGGGTGATATGATATTCGATCACGACGACCGAATTGATGAAGTCATGAACTACGATTATGACGATGACGAAGAACATGTTGATCCTGAAACAACAAAGACCGGCGAGGTATATATATTTATATAAGCAGGTATCTGGTGATCATCACATGTTTTAAATGACTTGAAGATATATTAACGAATCGATCTTTGTTCTTTCAACCATCCGGATCGAGCAAATCTTCAGGCAAAAGGACGAAACGAGGCCCGAACAAAAAGTTGAAGGAGGGCGTAAAGTACAATATCGAGGCAGTCAGACCTAATGGTGAACCATTAGCGCCTAAGAAGATTGCGGACAAGTTCATTCGTCAGTGCGGACTTCTTGTGAAGGACCAACTCCCGATCTCCCTTCAAGAATGGAGAGAGCCAGCAAAATACAAAAGACAAAAAGGCAAAGAGGACGCTGCTCCACGTCCAGATGTTACTTTTGTCGACAAGAATCAAAAAGATCTGCTTTGGGATACTCTCATGGACCATTTCACCCTACCAGATCATTTCACAGAAGCAGATGTGCAGAAAGTCCAGGACGCTGCTCTTAGGAAGATGGCGGTTGCATTCAAGAACCACAAGAATCGTGAATGGGACAAGTACGTCAAGGGAGGAAGGAAGACTCCAGTATTCGAGGGAACACTAGAGAACCAACGTGCTCATTTGGACGATTTCGTGAAATTCAAGGATTCGGAATTAGCTAAGGGACAGTCAAGAATAAACAAGAAGAATGCCGAAAAAAGGATAAGTTCCATAAGCTGGGGCCAGGTGGCTATGCGGTGGCAATGCCTAAGTGGGATAAGTCTGAGAAAGAGATGGAGGATGCAGGTGCCACTCCGGTTACTAAGAGCTGGCCCCCCAGGGTCAGGACTTGGTTCTATGCGCATGGGGGGGAGTTGGACCCAAAGACAGGCAATGTTTCGACGAGGGCAAGTCTGAAGGGAGCCGAAGATGCGATACTTGTTGCAATAGAAGAGGCACGATCGGGGGTGTTCGAGCCCAACAGAGAGAACGACGAGCTTACGCGTGCCCTGGAAAATCCTGAACACCCGGGAAGAACACGAGGCAAGGGCGCTATTCAGTGGTATGAGGGGTTTTCAGACTGGAACACCGACTACAGAACCCGTGCGAGAAAGAAGATTGCGGAGGAGAAGAAGAGGAAGATGGAGGAGGAGCAGAGGAAGCGGGACTATGAACGCCTTCAAGGCCTAGAAGCAAGTCAAGCGGAATTGGTAGTCAAATTCCAGCGGTAGCAGGAGCAAATCGACTCACTTACCCAGCAAAGGGGGTCTCAGCAGCTGCAGCAGCTAGCGAATGATCCAGCATTGGATAGCACCGCCCCATCCATGCCGAGAAGCAGCGTGGGTTCTGCCCCGGACGATGCAATGCTGGGTAGATACCCTGTGGATGACATCACGGAGAACACTAGCTGCGAGCTACACATCAAAATGAAGAACATATCCATGAAGGTGGCAGACGCCGTTACTTTTACAAATCCCCCCGAGGCAACCTTCCATTGCAACCCGATTCCAGCGGGCTAGGCTCGTGTCTTGGTTGATGAGGTGGTGGACCCATATTCGGAGCTAGAGATTGACTATCCTGGAGGTGACGACGAGCGCTTTCTCGGAGACGCCAAACATCGTATCATCCTATGGAAAAAGGATTGCATCATCTTTCGAAGGCCACCGACACCGCGTCAGCCGACTCCTCGTCGAAGTCCGCCACCGAGTCAGCAGTCTCCCGCTCTTGCAAGTCCACCAAGTCCGGCAAAGTGTGAGGCCACTCCTCCTCCTAGTCCGGCAAAGTGTCAGGCCACTCCTCCTCCTCCAAGTCCGCCACAGCGTCAGACGTCAACTCCTCCTCCAAGTCCGGCACAACCTCAGGCCACTCCTCCTCCAAGTCCGGCACAACTTCAGGCGGCCACTCCTCCTCGTCCAACTCAGCCCCGTCAGCCGTCTCCGCCGCCTCAGCAATCATAGAAGAGACACCCCGCAGCTATGGTGCGTAGCGGTACGAGTCGAGGTAGTACAGGAAGTACAGGCGGAGGCAAGCGATATAAATATGATCCAAGCCTCACGCCTCTTCCGCAGAGGGCTTATGACAGGTCCGAGGAGGAAATCGCAGCCATATCAAAGTCCGAGGTGGAAGCCCATTTTGCACCGAAACCGCCACCGCCACCAAGGGAGAAAGTGCCTGAGGAAACGATTGACCACTTTATTCGTATGGCTCAACCACCAGCTCCCCAGCCTGTTGACACAGACTATGAGCGCCACATCAGAAAGTTAAATCGAGCATGTCTACGTAAGGAGGCGAGCTCGGGATCGAGCAAACAAGAAGCAGCTGTCAAAAAATGCGGGAAAACCATTCTCCAGCTGGGAGAACAGGCGGCGCAATCGATCCCCTCGCTTGTTATGCCAACAACACGTGACAGTACGCGCGCCCAATATTATTGTGGGCAAACAGTTTACGTTCCTGAGGTGGGCAATGTGGTAATAACGGAGGAGCATATAATGCATGCTGAAGTTCTCAAAATCAATGTTGGACAACTCCTTGAGATTGAGCCCATGCCTGTGCTTAGAGAGGATGAAATAAAATGGAAATATGTCCGGGGCCAACCTTTGGTCGAGCCAGACAAGGTCAAGAACCTCCCAACGAGAATGTATGAATTGCATGAATGGTACATGAACATTACCAAGATTTCCGATCGATTGTCCCTCATGGTGAATGTCAAGAAGGAGCATTACTACCATGAGAAAGTTGTGTCCATTGAGTATTCTGAACTGTTTCAGTTATACAATCAAGACGCACTTGACAAATCTATCGTCACTTGCTATTGTCTGTAAGTGATTTCTTTCTGTAATTTAAGTCTCAAGCTAGCTGTAGTGATCCTTTTGATCAATCATTACCTGTAATTATCCTCACTATATTCTTTTCTGTGGTATTATATGCAGGATGAAGATGTATGAAATGAGAAAAGGTGGACGCTATGGCATTGGGTTCATTGACCCAAACACCGTTAATGAATACACATGGAAAATAGATGCACGTCATGAAAAGGCCGTAGAGGACAGCATGCTAGAGTTCTTGAAGCGCCTCAAATACAATGAAGATATACTACTTCCTTACAACTTCCAGTGAGTCACACTGTCTTATACTACAAATTCTCTGTTTTTGCCTACTAGCTAGCTTCATGTTTTTGCTTACATATGCCCGCTTAATTAAGACATGCAAACGTGTGTGCATGCAGATTTCACTGGGTCTTGTGTATCATTAAAGTTGACGCCAGAACAGTTGAAATACTGGACTCACTACTCAAAGAAAAAACTGACTATAACATCTTGTTTGGGATAGTCAACAGGTAATTTCAATCATTATTAACTGTATATCTCGGCCTATTTAGTTCGTCATTTCATGATATGAACTATTTAATAACCCCTTTATTCATTTTCTTTGTCGGCGGGCAGGGCTTGGGCAAGGTTCATCAGCGTCACGGAAGGCGAATGAAAAAAAAAGCTTCAATGGGGAAGACCCAAGGTATGTAATTAAGTAGTACTAGCTAGCTAGCTAGCTACCATCTCTTTAATTATCATGCTCGATTAATTATTATCTGATCAAATTCCATTCTCGTAAAGGCCCCGAAGCAGGCGCAGGGGACTGATCTATGTGCATTCTGCGTTTGCGAGAACATTCGCATGATGGCGTCCGAAAGGAGCAGATCTCAAAGACAGGAATGGGTACGCTTGTCAAAACACTATTCATAATTTTTACACCATTATCGGTATCTAGTCACACAACTAATACACATGCATATTGATCTCCTTCTTAACAGTTCAGAGAGGTGCGGGCGAAGCTCCTAGAAACGGAGCGCGTAGAAGCACTTCAAGAGGAAATAGCGGGATTTTTGCTCGATCAGGTCATAAATCCGAAGGGAGAATACTATTACCCGCTACCTCCCTCATGAAAACCACTTCCAATTGTCATCGTGCTCCGAAGGCACCAATTAGGCTAATGCCACTGGCTCCGAAGGCAACATGCATATGTAGGAGAAATTGTATATAGCTATACATGTGTGTATGTGTGAATTAATTAATATGATGGTTTGTGAGACATTGATGATATATATATGCATGATTGGTTCTACTAGAAATTCTATATATATATATATATATGCATAACGTGTACAATGTGTAGTATCGTAAAATACCAGCAAACGAAAAAGAATTAAAATGGAAACACAAAATTAAATAAAAAAGAAATCATAAAACTAAAAAAACCCCAAACCTTATAGTACCGGTTGGTCTTACCAACCAGTACTAAAGGGCTCCAGGCCCCTGGAGCTGGCTCGTGCCACGTGGTTTCCCTTTAGCACCGGTTCGTGCTGAACCGGTACTAAAGGGGGGGGGGGCCTTTAGTACCCACACTTTAGTGCCGGTTATGGAACCGGCACTAAAGGGCCTTACGAACCGGTGCTATTGCCCGGTTCTGCACTAGTGTCCCACCTAAGCGGTTGAAACCTAATTACTTTTGTCTGGTGCCATCACAAATGCAACATATGACTTAATGAGGAGATGCATTAGGTTTCAGTGGTGGAGGGCTTGGTGCTGGCGGAGGTCGTGGAAGACTAGGAGTCTACGAAATAGGTGGCACAAGACTTGACAACCTCGACATGGGAGGTGGCAGTCTTGTTGAGGGGTGAGTGACGATCGACTAGGTGAGGACGGCGGTGGTGGTGGAGGGTTCATAGTTACTCCCTGCGTCCGGGTTTATTAGGCCCAGTGACCACTTTGACAGGACCAAGGCAGTGCTTGAAAGAAGAGCTTGAGCTGAAATTGGCCAATTAGAAGGCTCTGTTCTAGCTAAGGGCCTGTTTGGGAATACTCCGCTTCACCAAAATCAGGTTCGCTCCACTAAATTCACTTTGGAGCAGTTTCATACAAAAGTTGTAGTACTACCAAAGAGAATGTTTGGCTTCCATCTAGCTCCAGCTTCAAGAATGTGAAATTTGGTGGAAAGGAACTATTTGATTGGTTGAGAGGGGAGAAACGAAGGGGTATCCACTAACTGGTGGCAGTGGTGGGTAATTTCCACCCAACTCCAGCTTCCAGAGTTTTTTGGAGCACCCCCTAAAGAGCTTCCTAAAAAACTGGGAGTTGTACCCTGAATTCTAATTTTTTTGCGGAGTGGCATATCGTGGAGCTACCCTGTTTGGCTCGTGTTTTCTGGAGCGGAGCTGAATTTTAAGGAGTAGAGCAGTCCCAAACATGCTCTAAATTAATGAGCCGCAGCAGCAGCTTACATGCGCGCATGCAAACGCCATAAACAGCCTACGCAAGAAACAAGGCACGGCTGGGGCGGCTTGCAGGTAAAGGCTAGCATGCACTGGCTTGGATGCACGGCTCATAACTGCACACGCGATTAACAAGGCATGGCATGGGAATCAGAAACGGTAAAATACTGCAATTGTAGCAGGTTTAGTGTGCGCGGCCTTATAATTCGGCACGAGGCTTCATGGCTAGGAGGCCCTTTAAACCCGAACGGAGGGAGTATCAGCCCTGGTACTATCTAGGTGGATGATGGGGGCATGATATTATCTGGGTGAGTGGTGAGGGCCTTGATAGTAGCTAGGTGGACGGGTGGGGCCTAGAGATTATGGCGGTGGGGCATTTGATATTGTATGGGTAGACGGCGGGGGCCTTGATAATATTTGGGTGTGTGGAGGGCTTGATATTATCTGGATGGCCGGCTGAGGCTTTGACCGCATTTGGGTGGGCGGTGGACGCTTTGATAGTATCTGGGTGGGTGGGGGGTTTGAAATATTCTGGATGGGCAGAGGAGGCCTTGATAGTATCTGAGGCGATGGAGGCCTTGATAGTATTTGGGGCGGCTGTGGGCTTGGTAACCAAGGGGTGGGCGGCGGGGGGCTTGATATTGTCGCGGTAAACACTGGCGATGGAGGAGGAGGTGTTGGGTTCGGATACCCGTACCCTGCTTCACACGTAGGCGCCATGGAGCCTAGCAGCGCAAGCACTACGACAATCTTGGCCATCGTCGTCATGGGTTGTGCCTTGCGGGTCTGTGTAAGACTCTAGGTACTTACCATGGCCATATATAGGTATAGCATACTGTTAACTCCAAGATGAGAGATACAGACGCCAGCAGATGCACCGAACGCTGGTTGCACAACGGGTCAAGCAGTTGACACCCCTCGGTAGTCCAAAGTAAGACAAAGTCTCTGTTTGACACCACGTTCAGCATTAATTGTCACAGTGACCGCACGAGCGATGTTCTACCACGAGTAGAAAAAGGGCCTCTTGTCCCGGTTCGTAAGGGCCATTTGTCCCGGTTTTTGAACCGGGACTAAAGTGTCGGTACTAATGCCCTAGACCTTTAGTCTCGGTTCTTACACAAACCGGGACAGATGGGCCTCCACGTGGCTGGTGCGGCGAGCCCAGGCAGGAGGCCCTTTGCTCCCGGTTGGTGGCACTAACTGGGATCAATAGGCATCCACGCGTCAGCATTTCAAGGGCTGGGGT
>NC_041385.1:808614928-808669487 GCF_002162155.2 Triticum dicoccoides
GGGGGGTTAGGGGGTTTTGGGGGGTTAATGTAGGTGTTTCATATATTGTGTTAGCTAGCTAATTAATAGAGAGAAGTGTCCTCTCTTATCTCCGTGCTTGGTTGACGCTACGTACTATACGTATAGAGAGGACTAGACACGCTAGCTAGTAAGCAAATGAAGGAAACAGAAGATCGTCATGAACATATGCATGTAGAGAGAACTGATATCAACCACCTCTCCTTATCTGAGAGATTGGTCGAACAACAAGTTCTCGTATATCTATCCAACGCTACTGGCTATATATATATATACAATATAAGTATCTCTTACAATATAATCTCCTAATTAAAAACGAGCGGATCAGAGTCCACATGGTATTCTCCGTCTTTAGCGATCACGTGGTCAAGAAAGAATGCCACAAATTCCTCTTGAATTCCCCGCATACGATCTGGTGGTAGGAGTTCATCCCGCATCCGAAATATGTAATTTGAAGAAGGGGGTCAATACATATATATGAATAAATGAAACTGAACACAAATGATGATAATAAATAAAAATTGTGAATATTATTATTTACGCACTTCATATTGTTTGTCAGAGTAGCCCCGCTCACAGGTAGTGTGGCGAATGGACTCGCAAATGTAGTATCCACAGTAATCATTCCCTTGTTCCTGCCACAACCACTTTACAAGAAATAGAGGTCAATCAAACTGATAATTAGCAAGCATGCTAAATGGTATTGATGAAACTAGCGCTTGAATCACTAGGAGATGCATGGAACATGCTACTATAGTACTTACTTTCGGATGTCTAAATTGCATATTCTTCGGCAGTCCCGGAGTTTTTGAGGTGAATTTTTTTCCAAACCCTGCCAGACGAAGAAAACAATTACTTGATATCAGGAAATGAACAAAGTCGCCGATATGGTGCGATAATGATCGATTTAACTTACATCTCTAGAATTTCAGTCATGTACGCATACTCCTTGGGATCTGATGGCCCACAAGTGTAGGGGATCTATGATAGTCCTTTTGATAAGTAAGAGTGTCGAACCCAACGAGGAGCAGAAGGAAATGACAAGCGGTTTTCAGTAAGGTATTCTCTGCAAGCACTGAAATTATAGGTAATAGATAGTTTTTTGATAAGATAATTTGTAACAGGTAACAAACAATGAAAGTAAATAAAGTGCAGCAAGGTGGCCCGATCCTTTTTGTAGCAAAGGACAAGCCTGGCAATTTCTTATAATGAGAAAAGCGCTCCCGAGGACACATGGGAACTATCGTCAAGCTAGTTTTCATCACGCTCATATGATTCGCATTCGATACTTTGATAATTTGATATGTGGGTGGACCAGTGCTTGGGTACTGCCGTTACTTGGACAAGCATCCCACTTATGATTAACCCCTATTGCAAGCATCCGCAACTACAAAAGAAGTATTAAGGTAAATCTAACCATAGCATGAAACATATGGATCCAAATCAGCCCCTTACGAAGCAACGCATAAACTAGGGTTTAAGCTTCTGTCACTCTAGCAACCCATCATCTACTTATTACTTCCCAATGCCTTCCTCTAGGCCCAAATAACGGTGAAGTGTCATGTAGTCGACGTTCACATAACACCACTAGAGAAGAGACAACATACATCTCATCAAAATATCGAACGAATACCAAATTCACATGACTACTAATAGCAAGACTTCACCCATGTCCTCAGGAACAAACGTAACTACTCACAAAGCATATTCATGTTAATGATCAAAGGATTATTAATATGCATTAAGGATCTGAACATATGATCTTCCACCAAGTAAACCAATTAGCATCAACTACAATGAGTAATAAACACTACTAGTAAACCACAAGTACCAATTTGTGGTTTTGATACAAGATTGGATACAAGAGACGAACTAGGGTTTTGAGAGGAGATGGTGCTGGTGAAGATGTTGATGGAGATTGACCCCCTCCTGATGAGAGGATCGTTGGTGATGATGATGGTGATGATTTCCCCCTTCCGGAGGGAAGTTTCCCTGGTAGAACAGCTCCGCCGGAGCCCTAGATTGGTTCCACCAAGGTTCCGCCTCGTGGCGGCGGAGTTTCGTCCCGTAAGCTTGCCTCTGATTTTTTCCAGAGTGAAAGCCTTCATATAGCAGAAGATGGGCACCGGAGGGCCAACAGGGGGCCCAGGAGACAGGGGCGCGCCCAGTAGGGCGCGCCCCCTACCCTCCTGGCCAGGGTGTGGGCCTCCTCCGGTTCTTTCTTTGCCCAAAAATTCTTATTAATTCCAAAAATGACTTTCGTGGAGTTTCAGGACTTTTGGAGCTGTGTAGAATAGGTTTCCAATATTTGCTCCTTTTCCAGCCAGAATCCCCGCTGCCGGCATTCTCCCTCTTCATGACAAACCTTGTAAAATAAGAGAGAATAGCCATAAGTATTGTGACATAATGTGTAATAACATCCCATAATACAATAAATATTGATATAAAAGCATGATGCAAAATGGACGTATCAACTCCCCCAAGCTTAGACCTCGCTTGTCCTCAAGCAGAAGCCGAAATCAAAAAATATGTCCACATGTTTAGAGATAGAGGTGTCAATAAAAATAAAATAAGGACATGAGGGCATCATGATTATTCTTAAAATAGCAACATATATAGATTTTGTCATATGATTTCTCATGCTCAAGTAACAATCTATTCACAATGTCAAGTATGGTTCAAAAACTTTATTGAAAACTAGCAAACTATAATATCAGTCATTGAAGCAATTGCAATTTATCATAACATCAGAAAGAGTCAAGAATAGAGCTTTTCAGCAAGTCCACATACTCAACTATCATATAGTCTTCTGCAATTACTAACACTCACGCAATACTTGTGGTTATGGAGTTTTAATCGGACACTGAGAAAGATAGGGGCTTATAATGTTGCCTCCCAACGTATTCACCTTTGTGTGATGTCAACAATAATAGCTCATACTAACTTACATCCAATTGGATATATATATCAAGATCTTTCCAACACGAGGTGCTTGCCAAAGGATGAAATTAGAAAAAGGAAAGGTGAAGATCACCTTGACTCTTGCATAAGGTAAAAGACATAAAGTAAAAGATAGGACCTTCATAGAGGGAAATAGAGGTTGTCATGTGCTTTTAGGGTTGGATGCATAAAATCTTAATGTAAAAGAACGTCACTTTATATTGCCACTTGTGATATGAACCTTTATTACTTCCATATCACACGATCGTATAAAGCTTATTTTCTCTGCACTAATAAGTCATACATATTTAGAGAGCAATTTTTATTGCTTGCAACATGACAACTTACTTGAAGGATCTTACTCAATCCATAGGTAGATATGGTGGACTCTCATGGCAAAAACTGGGTTTAAGGATATTTGGAAGCACAAGTAGTATCTATACTTGGTGCAAGGAATTTTGGATCGCATGAGAGGGAAAGGCAAGCTCAACATGTTGGGAAGATCAATGACAATATATTTTAACTGAGATGTGTCAAAACATAAACCATTACGTTGTCTTCCTTGTCCAACATTAACTCTTTAGCATGTCATACTTAATGAGTGCTCACAATCATAAAAGATGTCCAAGATAGTATATTTATATGTGAAAACCTCTCCTTCTTTATTACTTCCTATTAATTGCAGCGATGACCAAAACTATGTTTGTCAACTCTGAACAACTTTTATGCCTCATACTTTTTATATGTGAAGTCATTACTATCCAAAAGATCAATATGAACTCTTTTATTCTTTTATTCTTTCTAGTTCCTCAAGATCATAGCAAGATAGCAAAGCCCTTGACTCAACACTAATCTTTATTATAGATAGCTCACGGACTCGATTACATAAAGAGATCACAAAGCAAAACTCAAAGCTAATTCATACCAAAACTTCAATCTACTAGAGCAAGATATTACTAAAAGTACCGAACTAAGTAAAACAGTAAATATAGGAGTGTGATGGTGACACGATACCGGGGCACCTCCCGCAAGCTTGGCAGTTGCCAAGGGGATTGCCCATACCCATGTGATTATGTCCTCGGAGGTGGTGAAGTAGGAGTTGTCGATGATGTAGGCTTGTGGTCTATCTTCCAAGTCATTGGTTCACCATCATAGAAGGATGATCGAGTCTCCGGGATCCTCAAATCTGCAGCCAAACTCATCCTCTCGAATCTATATTCATACTCACAGTTTTGGTTTGCAGGTCATAGATCTAGGCTTGGAGGTGCTTGATTTTCTCTTGAAGCTTGAATATGGTCTCCCCAATGATCTTGGCATCCAGCTTATGGTTGTTGTGAAGGAAATATGCCCTAGAGACAATAATAAAGTTATTATTTATTTCCTTATTTCATGATAAATGTTTATTATTCATGCTAGAATTGTATTAACCGGAAACATGATACATGTGTGAATACATAGACAAACTTAATATCACTAGTATGCCTCTACCTGACTAGCTCATTAATCAAAGATGGTTATGTTTCCTAACCATAGACATCAGTTGTCATTTGATTAACGAGATCACATCATTAGGAGAATGATGTGATTGACATGACCCATTCCGTTATCTTAGCACTTGATCGTTTAGTATGTTGATATTGCTTTCTTCATGACTTATACATGTTCCTACAACTATGAGATTATGCTACTCCCGTTTACCAGAGGAACACTTTGTGTGCTACCAAACGTCACAACGTAACTGGGTGATTATAAAGGAGCTCTACAGGTGTCTCCAAAGGTACATGTTGAGTTGGCGTATTTCAAGATTAGGTTTTGTCACTCCGATTGTCGGAGAGGTATCACTGGGTCCTCTCGGTAATGCACATCACTATAAGCCTTGCAAGAAATGTAGCTAAGGAGTTAGTTACGGAATGATGCATTATGGAATGAGTAAAGAGACTTGCCGGTAACGAGATTGAACTAGGTATTGGATACTAACGATCAAATCTCGGGCAAGTAACATACCGATGACAAAGGGAACAACGTATGTTGTTATGCGGTTTGACCGATAAAGATCTTCATAGAATATGTAGGAGCCAATATGAGCATCCAGGTTCCGCTATTGGTTATTGATCGGAAACGTGTCTCGGTCATGTCTACATAGTTCTCGAACCAGTAGGGTCCGCGCGCTTAAGGTTTCAATGACAGTTATATTATGAGTTTATGCGTTTTGATGTACCGAAGGTTGTTCAGAGTCCCGGATGTGATCACGGACATGACGAGGAGTCTTGAAATGGTCATGACATGAAGATTGATATATTGGAAGCCTATATTTGGATATTGGAAGTGTTTCGGGTGAAATCATGATTTTACCGGAGTACCGAGGGGTTACCGGAACCCCCCGGGGGCTTAATGGGCCATAGTGGGCCTTAGTGGAGAAGAGGAGAGGCAGCCTGGGCTGGGCCACGCGCCCCTTCCCCCTAGTACGAATAGGACAAGGAGAGGGGGGCGGCGCCCCCCCTTTCCTTCCTCTCTCTCCCTCCTCTTTCCCCTCTTCTCCAAGTCCAACAAGGAAAGGAGGGAGTCCTACTCCCGTTGGGAGTAGGACTCGCCATGTCGCACCTCCTCCCTGGCCGGCCGCCCCCTCCCCCCTTGCTCCTTTATATACGGGGGAAGGGGGCACCTCTAGATACAACAATTGATCTCTTGATCTCTTAGCCGTGTGCGGTGCCCCCCTCCACCATAGTCCTGCTCGATAATATTGTAGCGGTGCTTAGGCGAAGCCCTGTGATGGTAGAACATCAAGATCATCACCACGCCGTTGTGCTGACAGAACTCTCCCTCGACACTCGGCTGGATCGGAGTTCGAGGGACGTTATCGAGCTGAACCTGTGCTAGAACTCGGAGGTGCTGTAGTTTCAGTGCTTGATCGGTCGGGCCGTGAAGACGTACGACTACATCAACCGCGTTGTTCTAACGCTTCCACTTTTGGTCTATGAGGGTACGTAGACAACACTCTCCCCTCTCGTTGCTATGCATCACCATGATCTTGCGTGTGCGTAGGAATTTTTTTTGAAATTACTATGTTCCCCAACAGTGGCATCCGAGCCAGGTTTTATGCGTAGATGTAATATGCACGAGTAGAACACAAGTGAGTTGTGGACGATACAAGTCATACTGCTTACCAGCATGTCATACTTTGGTTCGACGGTATTGTTGGATGAAGCGGCCCGGACCGACATTACGCGTACGCTTACGCGAGACCGGTTCTACCGACGTGCTTTGCACACAGGTGGCTGGCAGGTGTCAGTTTCTCCAACTTTAGTTGAACCGAGTGTGGCTACGCTCGGTCCTTGCGAAGTTTAAAACAACACTAATTGGACGAAATATCGTTGTGGTTTTGATGCGTAGGTAAGAACGATTCTTGCTCAGCCCGTAGCAGCCACGTAAAATTTGCAACAACAAAGTAGAGGACGTCTAACTTGTTTTTGCACGGCATGTTGTGATGTGATATGGTCAAGACGTGATGCTATATTTTATTGTAAGAGATGATCATGTTTTGTAACCGAGTTATTGGCAACTGGCAGGAGCCATTGGTTGTCGCTTTATTGTATGAAATGCAAGCACCCTGTAATTGCTTTACTTTATCACTAAGCGGTAGCGATAGTCGTAGATGCAATAGATGGCGAAACGACAACGATGCTACGATGGAGATCAAGGTGTCACGCCAGTGACGATGGTGATCAAGACGCTGCTTCGGAGATGGAGATCACAAGCACAAGATGATGATGGCCATATCATATCACTTATATTGATTGCATGTGATGTTTATCCTTTATGCATCTTATCTTGCTTTGATTGACAGTAGGATTTTAAAATGATCTCTCACTAATTATCAAGAAGTGTTCTCCCTGAGTATGCACCGTTGCGAAAGTTCTTCGCGCTGAGACACCACGTGATGATCGGGTGTGATAGGCTCTACGTTCAAATACAATGGGTGCAAAACAGTTGCACACGCGGAATACTCAGGTTAAACTTGACGAGCTACCATATACAGATATGGCCTCGGAACACGGAGACCGAAAGTTCGAACGTGAATCATATAGTAGATATGATCAACAAAGTGATGTTCACCATTGCAAACTACTCCATCTCACGTGATGATCGGATATGGTTTAGTTGAATTGGATCACATGATCGCTTAGATGACTAGAGAGATGTCTGTCTAAGTGGGAATTCTTTAGTAATATGATTAATTGAACTTAAATTTATCATGAACTTAGTACTTGATAGTATTTTGCATGTCTATGTTGATTGTAGATAGATGGCTCATGATGTTGTTCCGTTGAATTTTAATGCGTTCCTTGAGAAAGCAAAGTTGAAAGATGATGGTGGCAATTACACGGACTGGGTCCATAACTTGAGTATTATCCTCATTGCTGCACAGAAGAGTTACCTCCTGGAAGCACCGCTAGGTGTACCAACTGCGCCAGCTACTGCAGACATTGTGAATGCCTGGCAGTCGCGTGTTGATGACTACTCTATAGTTCAGTGTGCCTTGCTTTACGGCTTAGAACCGGGACTTCAACAATGTTTTGAACGTCATGGAGCATATGATATGTTCCAGGAGTTGAAGTTAATATTTCAAGCAAATGCCCGGATTGAGAGATATGAAGTCTGCAATAAGTTCTATAGCTGCAAGATGGAGGAGAATAGTTCTGTCAGTGAACACATACTCAAAATGTCTGGGTAGAATAATCACTTGATTCAACTGGGATTTAATCTTCCTGATGATAGTGTCATTGACAGAATTCTTCAATCACTGCCACCAAGCTACAAGGGCTTCATGATGAACTATAATATGCAAGGGATGTACAAGACTATTCCCGAGCTCTTCGCAATGCTAAAGGCCGCGGAGGTAGAAATTCAAAAGGAGCATCAAGTGTTGATGGTCAATAAGACCACCAGTTTCAAAAAGAAGGGCAAAGGGAAAAAGAAGGGGAACTTCAAGAAGAACAGCAAACAAGTTGCTGCTCAAGAGAAGAAACCCAAGTCTGGACCTAAGCCTGAGACTGAGTGCTTCTACTGCAAGCAGACTGGTCACTAGAAGCGGAAATACCCCAAGTATTTGGCGGATAAGAAGGATGGCAAGGTGAACAAAGGTATATGTGATATACATGTTATTGATGTGTACCTTACTAATGCTCGCAGTAGCACCTGGGTATTTGATACTGGTTTTGTTGCTAATATTTGCAACTCGAAACAGGGACTACGGATTAAGCGAAGATTGGCTAAGGACGAGGTGACGATGCGCGTGGGAAATGGTTCCAAAGTCTATGTGATCGTAGTCGGCACGCTACCTCTACATCTACCTTCGGGATTAGTTTTAGACCTGAATAATTGTTATTTGGTGCCAGCGTTGAGCATGAGCATTATATCTGGATCTTGTTTGATGCGAGACAGTTATTCATTTAAATCAGAGAATAATGGTTGTTCTATTTATATGAGTAATATCTTTTATGGTCATGCACCCTTGAAGAGTGGTCTATTTTTATTAAATCTCGATAGTAGTGATACACATATTCATAATGTTGAAGCCAAAAGATGCAGAGTTGATAATGATAGTGCAACTTATTTGTGGCACTGCCCTTTGGGTCATAATGGTGTAAAACGCATGAAGAAACTCCATACTGATGGACTTCTGGAATCACTTGATAATGAATCATTTGGTACTTGCAAACCGTGCCTCAAGGGCAAGATGACCAAAATGCCGTTCTCCAGAACTATGGAGCGAGCAACTGATTTGTTGGAAATCATACATACTGATGTGTGTGGTCCAATGAATGTTGAGGCTCGCGGCGGGTATCGTTATTTTCTCACCTTAACAGATGATTTGAGCAGATATGGGTATATCTACTTAATGAAATACAAGTCTGAAACATTTGAAAAGTTCAAAGAATTTCAGAGTGAAGTGGAAAATCATCGTAACAAGAAAATAAAGTTTCTACTATCTGATCGGTGGAGGAGAATATTTGAGTTATGAGTTTGGTTTACATTTGAAACAATGCGGAATAGTTTCGCAACTCACGCCACCCGGAACACCACAACGTAATGGTGTGTCCGAACGTCGTAATCGTACTTTACTGATTTACCGCTATCGTTTTGGGGTTATGCTTTAGAGACGGCGGCATTCACGTTAAATAGGGCACCATCAAAATCCGTCGAGACGAAGCCTTATGAACTGTGGTTTGGCAAGAAACCGAAGTTGTCGTTTCTTAAAGTTTGGGGCTGCGATGCTTATGTGAAGAAACTTCAACCAGATAAGCTCGAACGCAAAAGATACTATTGGGTACACCTTCTATCACAGATCTGAAGGCAAGACTTTTGTTGCTAAATTCGGATCCTTTCTAGAGATGGAGTTTCTCTCGAAAGAAGTGAGTGAGAGGAAAGTAGAACTTGATGAGGTAACTGTACCTGCTCCCTTATTGGAAAGTAGTTCATCACAGAAACCGGTTCTTGTGACAACTACACCAATCAGTGAGGAAGGTAATGATATTGATCATGAAACTTCAGATCAAGTTACTACCGAACCTCGTAGGTCAACCAGAATAAGATCCGCACCAGAGAGGTACGGTAATCCTATTCTGGAAGTCATGTTACTTGACCATGACGAACCTACGAACTATAAGGAAGCGATGATGAGCCCAGATTCCGCAAAATGGCTTGAGGCCATGAAATCTGAGATGGGATCCATGTATGAGAACAAAGTATGGACTTTGGTTGACTTGCCCGATGATTGGCAAGCCATCGAGAATAAATGGATCTTCAAGAAGAAGACTGATGCTGATGGTAATGTAACTGTCTACAAAGCTCGACTTGTTGCAAAAGGTTTTCGACAAGTTCAAGGGGTTGACTATGATGAGACTTTCTCACCCGTAGGGATGCTTATGTCTGTCTGAATCATGTTAGCAATTGCCGGATTTTATGATTATGAAATATGGCAAATGGATGTCAAAACTGCGTTCCTGAATGGATTTCTGGAAGAAGAGTTGTATATGATGCAACCAGAAGGTTTTGTTGATCCAAAATATGCTAACAAAGTGTGCAAGCTCCAACGATCCATTTATGGACTGGTGCAAGCCTCTCGGAGTTGGAATAAACACTTTGATAGTGTGATCAAAGCATATGGTTTTATACAGACTTTTGGAGAAGCCTGTATTTACAAGAAAGTGAGTGGGAGCTCTATAGCATTTCTGATATTATATGTAGATGACATATTGTTGATTGGAAATGGTATAGAATTTCTTGATAGCATAAAGGGATACTTGAATAAAAGTTTTTCAATGAAAGACCTCGGTGAAGCTGCTTACATATAGGGCATCAAGATCTACAGAGATAGATCAAGACGCTTAATTGGACTTTCACAAAGCACATACCTTGATAAAGTTTTGAAAAAGTTCAAAATGGATCAGGCAAAGAAAGGTTCTTGCCTCTATTACAAGGTGTGAAGTTGAGTCAGACCCAATGCCCAGCCACAGCAGAAGATAGAGAGAAAATGAAAGATGTTCCCTATGCTTCAGCCATAGGCTCTATCATGTATGCAATGTTCTGTACCAGACCTGACGTATGCTTAGCAATAAGTTTAGCAGGGAGGTACCAAAGTAACCCAGGAGTGGATCACTGGACAGCGGTCAAGAATATCCTGAAATACCTGAAAAGGACTAAGGATATGTTTCTCGTTTATGGAGGTGACAAAGAGCTAGTCATAAATGGTTACATCGATGCAAGCTTTGACACTGATCCGAACAATTCTAAATCGCAAACCGGATATGTGTTTATATTGAACGGTGGAGCAGTCAGTTGGTGCAGCTCTAAACAAAGCATCGTGGCGGGATCTACATGCGAAGCAGAGTACATAGCTGCTTCAGAAGCAGCAAATGAAGGAGTCTGGATGAAGGAGTTCATTTCCGATCTAGGTGTCTGATACGTCTCCGTCTTATCTATAATTTTTGATTGTTCCATGACAATATTCTTCAACTTTCATATACTTTTGGCAACTTTTTATACTATTTTTGGGACTAACATATTGATCCAGTGCCCAGTGCCAGTTCCTGTTTGTTGCATGTTTTATGTTTCACAGCAAACCAATATCAAACGGAGTCCAAACGGGATAAAAACGGACGGAGAATTATTTTGGAATATTTGGGATTTTCCGGAGGAAGAATGAATGTGAAACGGTGTCCGAGGTGGCCACGAGACAGGGGGGCGCACCTGGCACTCTCGTGTTCCACCCGTAAGGCGGTTGATGCCCTTCTTTTGCCGCAACAAAGCTAATTTTATGAGAAAAATCTGGGCGAAAGATTCACCCCAATCGGTGTTACGGATCTCCGGATATTAAAGAAACGGTGAAGGGGTAGAATCTGAGAACGCAGAAACAGAGAGATAGATCCAATCTCGGAGGGGCTCTCGCCCCTCCTACGCCATGGGAGCTAAGGACTAGAGGGGAAACCCTTCTCCCATCTAGGGAGGAGGTCAAGGAAGAAGAAGAAGAAGGGGGCCCCTCTCCCCCTTACTTCCGGTGGTGCCGGAACCCCGCCGAGGGCCATCATCATCACCGCAATCTTCACCAACAACTTCACCGCCTTCATCACCAACTCGTCCCCCCTCTATGCAGCGGTGTAACCTCTCTCTTACTCGCTGTAATCTCTACTTAAACATGGTGCTCAACACTATATATTATTTCCCAATGATGTATGGCTATCCTATGATGTTTGAGTAGATCCGTTTTGTGCTATGGGTTAATTGATGATCGTGATTGGTTTGAGTTGCATGTTTTATTATTGGTGCTGTCCTATGGTGCTCTCCATGTCGCGCAAGCGTGAGGGATTCCCGCTGTAGGGTTTGAAATATGTTTATGATTTGCTTATGGTGGGTGGCGTGAGTGAACAGAAGCACAGACCCGAGTAAGTAGGTTGTTTACGTATGGGATAAAGGGGACTTGATACTTTAATGCTATGGTTGGGTTTTACCTTAATGAATCTTTAGTAGTTCCGGATGCTTGCTAGAGTTCCAATCATAAGTGCATATGATCCAAGTAGAGAAAGTATGTTAGCTTATGCCTCTCCCTCAAATAGAATTGCAATAGTGATTACTGGTCTAGTTATCGATTGCCTAGGGACAAATAACTTTCTCGTAACAAAAATCTCTCTACTAATATTTACTTTATTGCTTCTTTATCTAAACAGCCCCTAGTTTATATTTAAATGTTCTTTATTATCTTGCAAACCTATCAAACAACACCTACAAAGTACTTCTAGTTTCATACTTGTTCTAGGTAATGCGAACGTCAAGCATGCGTAGAGTTGTATCGGTGGTCGATAGAACTGGAGGGAATATTTATTCTACCTTTAGCTCCTTGTTGGGTTCGATACTCTTACTTATCGAAAACTGTTGCGATCCCCTACACTTGTGGGTTATCAAGACCTTTTTCTGGCGCCGTTGCCGGGGAGCAATAGCGTGGGGTGAATATTCTCGTGTGTGCTTGTTTGCTTTATCACTAAGTAATTTTTATTTGTTGTTCTATGTTGTTCTCTATCTTTAGTTATGGATATGAAACACGAAATACCAAAAAAATTAGGTGTACTTGCTACTCATAGAGATGGGGTAACTCCTAAAACTCTCGATTTTCACTTTGTCAAAGATATTATGTACTACTTTGATAATCCTGAGAAAACCCCATTCAATTTTATAATGGGAGACACATTGGATCAACGTGAATACTTTAGGGATTATCGCTTGACACAAAAAGGGAAACTATTATGGGATCAATTTATTATGTTGCCTTGGTATGCTCGGGATCTATGCTTGAGATATGATATTACTTGTTGTTCTAGGATGAAGGCTCCACACCTTCCCTTTTCATGCAAATTTAATGATGATAAAACCTTGGCTTCTTATGCTAATGGTATATATGATTACTATGATGTTGAAAAAATTGAAGAATTTGTTGCTTTTAAGGCTGCTTGTGAAATTGAATCTTTGTTTGAAAGTATGAAGCTTTAAATGATGATGTTTATAGGCCTGAAAATCTTGCTATACTTAGATATTGCTATGAAAATTATGAATACAATTACTATATTAATGCATTTATTGAGAAAGTCTCCGTTGTCTAAGAAGAGAATAATATTTTGCGGGAAGCTATGTATGAAGAAATTGATGAAACTGTGAGCTCACTGGATGAAAAAGATGATGAGGAGAGCGAAGAACAAAAGGGGGAAGAGCACCTTCCAATGAGAGTAACTCTTCAACTCATACATTGTTTAATTCCCCTTCGTGCTTATCGAAGGATGATTGCTATGATGATTTCTATGATCCCGTTGATTCTCTTGAAACATCCCTTCTTGATGATGCTTGCTATGTTTGTGGCCAAGACGCCAATATGAATTATGCTTATGGAGATGAACTTTCTATAGTTCCTTATGTTAAACATGAAATTGTTGCTATTGCACCCACACATGGTAGTCCTATTATCTTTTTGAATTCTCCCAACTACACTATATTGGAGAAGTTTGTGCTTATTAAGGATTATATTGAAGGGTTTCCTTTTACCGTTGCACATGATGATTTTGATGAATATAATATGCATGTGCTTGCTGCTCCTACTTGCAATTATTATGAGAGAGGAACTATATCTCTGCCTCTTTATGTTTCCAACACGATAGAATTGCAAGAAACTGCTTATACTATGCATTGGCCTTTCCTTGGTGTGCATGAATTGTTCTTTTATGACATGCTGATGCATAGGAAGAGATTTAGACTACGTCATTGCATGATATATATTACTTTGTGCTCACTACTAAATTACAAATCATTTTTAATTAAAATTGGCTTTGATATACCTTGGGATCCGGGTGGATTCATTACTTGAGCACTATATGCCTAGCTTAATGGCTTTAAAGAAAGCGCTGCCAGGGAGACAACACGAAAGTTTTAGAGAGTCATATATTTCTGTTGAGTGCTTTTATCTACTTTAAAAAAAATAAAAATAAAGAGGGGAACCTAAAACCTTTTCAAAAAGGAAAGTGAAAGTGAGAGAGATAAGCATTGTTGAAGTGGGAGAGCTCCTTGAACTTTGTTCATGCTCACGGAAACTTTGTGAATCTTAATTACAGAAACTTTTTCAACAAAAATAATTACCCCCTTGTACAATACCATTGTATTATAAAAATAATGTGCCAAGGTTTGCCTTTAGGATGTTTACAATGCTTGTTGGTTTGTACGGTGCAGGACAGAAACTTTGGCTGTAGTGCGCGATTTTATATTTTTATCTGGAACGTCAAACGGTTCTGATTCCTTTTGCACTGTCTTGCTGTACAACTTGTTTATTTTTCCTAATTTTGGTAGAATTTTTGGGGTACCTTAAGTATTGTGAATGTTCAGATTGCTACAGACTGTTCTGTTTTTGACAGATTCTGTTTTTGATGCATAGTTTGCTTGTTTTGATGAAACTATAAATTTATATTAGTGGATTAAGCCATGGAAAATTTATATTACAGTAGACATAATGCAAAAACAAAATATTAATTGGTTTGTTACAGTACTTAGAGTAGTGATTTGCTTTATTGTACTAACGGGTCTTACCGAGTTTTCTGTTGAAGTTTTGTGTGGATGAAGTGTCTAATCGAGGATGTCTCGATATGACGAAAAGGAAGAGAGGCAAGAGCTCAAGCTTGGGGATGCCCGAGGCACCCCAAGTAAATATTAAAGGAGACTCAAGCGTATAAGCTTGGGGATGCCCCGGAAGGCATCCCCTCTTTCTTCAAGAAGTATCGGTATGTTTTCGTATTCGTTTCTTTCATGCGATATGTGCAAGTCTTGGAGCGTCTTCTGCATTTAGTTTTCACTTTTCTTTTATGCACCATGCTGGTATGAGATAGTCCTTGGTTGACTTATAGAATTCTCATTGCACTTCATTTAAATCTTTTGAGTGTGGCTTTGTAGAATGCTTCATGTGCTTCACTTATATCTTTTGAAGTTTGGATTGCCTGTTTCTCTTTACTTAGAAAACTGCCATTTGTTAGAGCGTGGGCATATCTTTTATAGAAAGAATTAAACTCTCTTGCTTCACTTATATCTATTTAGAGAGATGGTAGGAATTGGTCATTCACATGGTTAGTCATAAAATCCTACATAAACTTGTAGGTCGTTGAATATGATATGTTTGATTCCTTCCAATAGTTTTGCGATATTAAGGTGGTGATATTAGAGTCATGCTGGTGGGTGGTTGTGGATTGTGGAGACACTTGTGTTGAGGTTTGAAAGTCCCGTAGGATGCACGTATGGTAATCGTTGTGTGACAAATTTGAAGCATGAGGTGTTTCTTTGGTTGTCTTCCTTATGAGTGGTAGTCGGGGACGAGCAATGGTCTTTTCCTACCAATATATCCCCCTAGGGGCATGCATAGTAGTACTTTGCTTCTAGGGCTAATAAACTTTTGCAATAATTATATGAGTTCTTTATGACTAATGTGAGTCCATGGATTATACGCACATTTACCTTTCCATCATTGCTAGCCTCTTCGGTACCGTGCATTGCCCTTTCTCACCTCGAGAGTTGGTGCAAACTTCGTCGGTGCATCCAAACCCCGTGATATGATATGCTCTATCACACATAAGCCTCATTATATCTTCCTCAAAACAGCCACCATACCTACCTATCATGGCATTTCCATAGCCATTCCGAGATATATTGCCATGCAACTTTCATCATCATCACATACATGACTTGAGCATTTATTGTCATATTGCTTTGCATGATCGTAAGATAGCTAGCATGATGTTTTCATGGCTTGTCCATTTTTTTATGTCATTGCTATGCTAGATCATTGCACATCCCGGTACACCGCCGGAAGCATTCATATAGAGTCATATCTTTGTTCTAGTATCGAGTTGTAATATCGAGTTGTAAGTAAATAAAAGTGTGATGATCATCATTATAGAGCATTGCCCCATAAAAAAGAAAGAAAAAAATAAAATAAAAGGAAATGCCAAAGAAGCCTAAATAAAAAAGGGGGCCAAAGAAGCCCACCCAAAAAGAGAAAAAAAGAAAAAAAGAAAAAGAAAAGGGGCAATGTTACTATCCTTTTTGCACACTTGTGCTTCAAAGTAGCACCATGTTCTTCATATAGAGAGTCTCCTATGTTGTCACTTTCATATACTAGTGGGAATTTTTCATTATAGAACTTGGCTTGTATATTCCAACGATAGGCTTCCTCAAATGCCCTAGGTCTTCATGAGCAAGCAAGTTGGATGCACACCCACTTAGTTTCTTTTGTTGAGCTTTCATACACTTATAGCTCTTAGTGCATCCGTTGCATGGCAATCCCTACTCCTCGCATTGACATCAATTGATGGGCATCTCCATAGCCCGTTGATTAGTCGCGTCGATGTGATACTTTCTCTTTTTTGTCTTCTCCATATAAACCTCCACCATTATATTCTATTCTACCTATAGTGCTATATCCATGGCTTGCGCTCATGTATTGCGTGAGGGTTGAAAAAAGCTGAAGCGCGTTAAGAAGTATGAACCAATTGCTTGTCTCGTCATCGGGGTTGTGCATGATGGGAGCATTTTGTGTGACAAAAATGAAGCATGGCCAAACTGTATGATTTTGTAGGGATAAGCTTGATTTGGCCTTGTTCTTTGGAAAAGACATGATTGCTTTATTTGTACGCTCGAAGTATTATTGTTTTTTATGTCAAATGATAGACTATTGCTTTGACTCACTCGTGTCTTAATATTCATGCCATGATTAGATATTTGATCAAGATTATGCTAGGTAGCATTCCGCATCAAAAATTATCTTTTTATCATTTACCTAGTCGAGGACGAGCAGGAATTAAGCTTGGGGATGCTGATACGTCTCCGTCGTATCTATATTTTTGATTGTTCCATGCCAATATTCTTCAACTTTCATATACTTTTGGCAACTTTTTATACTATTTTTGGGACTAACATATTGATCCAGTGCACAGCGCCAGTTCATGTTTGTTTCATGTTTTATGTTTCGTAGAAAACCAATATCAAACAGAGTCCAAACGGGATAAAAACGGACGGAGAATTATTTTGGAATATTTGGGATTTTCCGGAGGAAGAATCAACGTGAAACGGTGTCCGAGGTGGCCACGAGAAAGGGGGGCGCGCCCACACCCCCTAGGCACGCCTGGCACCCTCATGGGCCACCCGTAAGGTGGTTTATTCCCTTCTTTTGCCGCAAGAAAGCTAATTTTATAAGAAAAATCTGGGCGAAAGATTCACCCCAATCGGAGTTACGGATCTCCAGATATTAAAGAAACGGTGAAGGGGTAAAGTCTGAGAACGCAGAAACAAAGAGATAGATCCAATCTCGGAGGGGTTCTCGACCCTCCCACGCCATGGGAGCCAAGGACCAGAGGGGAAACCCTTCTCCCATCAAGGGAGGAGGTCAGGAAGAAGAAGAAGAAGGGGGGCCCTCTCCCCCTTGCTTCCGATGGTGCCGGAACGCCGCCGGGGGCCATCATCATTACCGCGATCTTCACCAACAACTTCACTGCCTTCATCACCAACTATTCCCCCCTCTATGCAGCGGTGTAACCTCTCTCTTACTCGCTGTAATCTCTACTTAAACATGGTGATCAACGCTATATATTATTTCCCAATGATGTATGGCTATCCTATGATGTTTGAGTAGATCCGTTTTGTCCTATGGGTTAATTGATGATCGTGATTGGTTTGAGTTGCATGTTTTATTATTGGTGCTGTCCTATGGTGCTCTCTGTGTCGCGCAAGCGTGATGGATTCCCGTTGTAGGGTTTGTAATATGTTTATGATTTGCTTATGGTGGGTGGCATGAGTGAACAGAAGCACAGACCCGAGTAAGTATGTTGTTTGCGTATGGGATAAAGGGGACTTGATACTTTAATGCTATGGTTGAGTTTTACCTTAATGAATCTTTAGTAGTTGCGGATGCTTGCTAGAGTTCCAATCATAAGTGCATATGATCCAAGTAGAGAAAGTATGTTAGCTTATGCCTCTCCCTCAAATAGATTTGCAATAGTGATTACCGGTCTAGTTATCGATTGCCTAGGGACAAATAACTTTCTCGTAACAAAAAGCTCTCTACTAATATTTAATTTATTGCTTCTTTATCTAAATAGCCCCTCGTTTATATTTACGTGTTCTTTATTATCTTGCAAACCTATCAAATAACACCTACAAAGTACTTCTAGTTTCATACTTGTTCTAGGTAAAGCGAACGTCAAGCGTGCGTAGAGTTGTATCGGTGGTCGATAGAACTTGAGGGAATATTTATTCTACCTTTAGCTTGTTGTTGGGTTCGACACTCTTACTTATCGAAAACTGTTGCGATCCCCTACACTTGTGGGTTATCAGTGTCATACCTAGTGCATTGGGACCAATGAAGATCTTCTGTGACAATACTGGTGCAATTGCTTTGGCAAAGGAAGCAGGATTTCACAAGAGGACCAAGCACATCAATTCCATCCGGGACCAAGTCCAGGTGGGAGACATAGAGATTTGAAAGATACATACGGATCTGAATGTTGCAGACCCGTTGACTAAGCCTCTTCCATGAGCAAAACATGATCAGGACCAAGGCTCCATGGGTGTTAGAATCATTACTGTGTAATCTAGATTATTGACTCTAGTGCAAGTGGCAGACTGAAGGAAATATGCCCTATAGGCAATAATAAAGTTATTATTTATTTCCTTATTTCATGATAAATGTTTATTATTCATGCTAGAATTGTATTAACCGGAAACATGATACATGTGTGAATACATAGACAAACTTAATATCACTAGTATGCCTCTACTTGACTAGCTCATTAATCAAAGATGGTTATGTTTCCTAACCATAGACATGAGTTGTCATTTGATTAACGGGATCAGATCATTAGGAGAATGATGTGATTGACATGACCCATTCCGTTAGATTAGCACTTGATCGTTTAGTATGTTGCAATTGCTTTCTTCATGATTTATACATGTTCCTACAACTATGAGATTATGCAACTCCCGTTTACCGGAGGAACACTTTGTGTGCTACCAAACGTCACTACGTAACTAGGTGATTATAAAGGAGATCTACAGGTGTCTCCAAAGGTACATGTTGAGTTGGCGTATTTCGAGATTAGGTTTTGTCACTTCGATTGTCAGAGAGGTATCTCTGGGCCATCTCGGTAATGCACATCACTATAAGCCTTACAAGCAATGTAGCTAATGAGTTAGTTATGGAGTGATGCATTACGGAACGAGTAAAGTGACTTGCTGGTAATGAGATTGAACTAGGTATTGGATACCGACGATCAAATCTCGGGCAAGTAACATATCGATGACAAAGGGAACAACGTATGTTGTTATGCGGTTTGACCGATAAAGATCTTCGTAGAATATATAGGAGCCAATATGAGCATCCAGGTTCCGCTATTGGTTATTGACCGGAAACGTGTCTCGGTCATGTCTACATAGTTCTTGAACCTGTAGGGTCCGCACGCTTAAGGTTTCGATGACAGTTATATTATGAGTTTATGAGTTTTGATGTACCGAAGGTTGTTCGGAGTCCCGGATGTGATCACAGACATGACGAGGAGTCTCCAAATGGTCGAGACATGAAGATTGATATATTGGAAGCCTATATTTGGGTATCGGAAGTGTTCCGGGTGAAATCGGGATTTTACCGGAGTACCGAGGGGTTATCGGAACCCCCCGGGGGCTTAATGGGCCATAGTGGGCCTTAGTGGAGAAGAGGAGAGGTGGCCTGGGCTGGGCCGCGCGCCCCTCCCCCGTAGTCCGAATAGGACAAGGAGAGGGGGGCGGCGCCCCCCCTTTCCTTCCTCTCTCTCCCTCCTCTTTCCCCCCTTCTCCAAGTCCAACAAGGAAAAGAGGGAGTCCTACTCCCGGTGGGAGTAGGACTCCCCATGGTGCGCCTCCTCCCTGGCCGGCCGCCCCCTAACCCCTTGATCCTTTATATACAGGGGCAGGGGGGCACCTCTAGATACAACAATTGATCTCTTGATCTCTTAGCCGTGTGCGGTGCCCCCCTCCACCATAGTCCTCCTCGATAATATTGTAGCGGTGCTTAGGCGAAGCCCTGCGACGGTAGAACATCAAGATCGTCACCATGCCGTCGTGCTGACGGAACTCTCCCTCGACACTCGGCTGGATCGGAGTTCAAAGGACGTCATCGAGCTGAACGTGTGATAGAACGCGGAGGTGCCATAGTTTCATTGCTTGATCGGTCGGGCCGTGAAGATGTACGACTACATCAACGCGTTGTTCTAACGCTTCCGCTTTCGGTCTACGAGGGTACGTGGACAACACTCTCCCCTCTCGTTGCTATGCATCACCATGATCTTGCGTGTGCGTAGGAATTTTTTTGAAATTACTACATTCCCCAACATGTTGGTGAACTCCGTGATCATCATCTGGCTGGCGTTGAGTCCACGCTCCACCATCCCTTGGCACTTGAAAACCTGTTGCTCCATGGATTCGAGCTTTGTCTCCACGCTTTCGGTATGCTTTGGTCCCTTCACATCACGGATGTGCAGCACCCCCTCACGCATCTCAATGGTTTGAGGGTGTTGCAGCACCTCCGCGAGATAGGGGTTGATAACCCTCTCGAAAAACTTGTCCTTGGGAGCGCTTGGAGACGTCATAGTGCTCTAGATCGGTCAGAAAAACAGCTCAAAACGAAAACAGAGGATATTTGCATGATACGGTGGTCAAAACCTTCGGGAGATTATATAAGGAATTTTACTGACCAAAATACGTATCGTGCAAGAAAATGGAGTCCGGGCGGTACACGAGGTGCCCACGAGATAGTGGGGCGCGCCCAATAAGGGGGGGCGTGCCCTCCACCCTCGTGGAGGCCTCGTGTCCTTCCCGGATTACTTCTTTCTTTCCAATATTCTTAAATATTCCAAAACGGAGAAAAATTGCCATTAGAATTGTTTTGGAGTCAGTTTACTTAGCGTACCACATACCTATTCCTTTCCGGAGTCTGAAACATTCTGGAAAGTGTCCCTTATGTATTCCTCTGGGGTTACGGTCTCAATAATATTAGTTTCAACATTGATAGGATTACCTGAGATATAATGTTTGATTCTTTGACCGTTCACAACCCTCGGACTTGTGCCTTCGAAGTTGTTGATTTTTATGGCACCGGAACGATAGACCTCCTCGATAACGCAAGGACCTTCCCATTTAGAGAGAAGTTTTCCTACAAAAAATCTTAAACGAGAGTTGAATAGCAACACATAATCACCTACGTTAAATTCTCACTTTTGTATTCTTTTGTCATGCCATCTTTTAACTTTTTCCTTGAAAAGCTTGGCATTCTCATAGGCCTGGGTTCTCCATTCATCGAGTGAGATAATATCAAGCAACCTCTTCTCACCGGCAAGTTTGAAGTCATAGTTGAGCTCTTTAATAGCCCAGTATGCTTTATGTTCAAGTTCAAGAGGTAAGTGACATGCTTTTCCATAAACCATCTTATACGGAGACATACCCATAGGATTTTTATATGCAGTTCTATAGGCCCATAATGCATCATCAAATTTCTTGGACCAATTCTTTCTAGATCTATTGACAGTCTTTTGAAAAATTAATTTGAGCTCTCTATTGCTCAACCCCACTTGACCACTAGACTGCGGGTGATAAGGAGATCCAATTCTATGATTAACATCATACTTAGCAAGCATCTTACGGAAAGCACCATGAATAAAATGTGAACCACACCATCAGTCATAAGATATCTAGGGACTCCAAACCTCAGAAAAAATAACTTCTTTAAGCATCTTAATAGAGGTGTTATGATTAGCACTACCAGTTGGAATAGCTTCTACCCACTTAGTAACATAATTAACAACAACTAAAATATGTGTGTAACCATTAGAGGCAGGAAAAGGTCCCATATAATAAAGGACCCAAACATCAAATGGTTCAATAACAAGAGAATAGTCCATAGGCATTTCTTGACGTCTACTAATATTACCAATTCTTTGGCATTCATCACAATACAAGACAAACTTACGAGCATCTTTGAAGAGAGTAGGCCAATAAAAACCGGATTGCAATACCTTATGTGCAGTTCTATCTCCAGCGTGGTGTCCTCCATATGATTCAGAGTGACACTTGCGTAGGATCTGTTCCTGTTCATGCTCAGGTACACAACGTCTAATAACACTATCTACTCCTTCTTTATAAAGGTGTGGGTCATCCCAGAAGTAATGTCTTAAATCATAAAAGAATTTTTTCTTTTGCTCGTATGTGAAACTAGGTGCTATAAATTTAGCAACAATATAATTAGCATAATCAGCATACCAAGGAGCAGTACAAGAAGCATTAATGACCGCTAATTGTTCATCAGGAAAGCTATCATCAATAGGTTGTGGGTCATCAAGAACATTCTCTAACCTAGACAAGTTGTCTGCAACGGGGTTCTTAGCTCCCTTTCCATGAATAATATGCAAATCAAATTCTTGGAGCAAGAGAACCCATCTAATAAGTCTAGGCTTAGCATCTTTCTTTTCCATAAGGTATTTAATAGCAGCATGATCAGTGTGAATAGTAACTTTGGAATCAACAATATAAGGTCTGAACTTATCACAAGCAAATACAACTGCTAAGAATTCTTTTTCCGTAGTAGCATAATTTCTTTGGGCAGTGTCAAGAGTTTTACTAGCATACTGGATAACATTCAATTTCTTATCAACTCTCTGCCCTAAAACAACACCTACAGCATAATCACTAGCATCACACATAATTTCAAAGGGTAAATTTCAATCAGGTGGCTGAACAATAGGTGCGGTGATCAAATATTTCTGAAGTATTTCAAATGCTTCTACACAATCATCATCAAAGACAAAAGGAATATCTTTTTGCAATAAATTAGTCAGAGGCCTAGCAATTTTAGAAAACTCCTTAATAAATCTCCTATAAAAACATGCATGACCAAGGAAACTTCTTATACCTTTTATGTCCTTGGGGCATGGCATCTTTTCAATAGCATGAACTTTAGCTTTATCAACTTCAATACCTCTCTCGGAAATCTTATGCCCCAAAACAATGCCTTCATTAACCATAAAGTTTCACTTTTCCCAATTCAAGACAAGACTAGTGTCTTCACATCTCTGCAAAAATCGATCAAGGTTGCTCAAGCAATCAACAAAAGAGGATCCATAAACGGAGAAATCATCCATGAATACCTCGCAAATCTTTTCACAAAAGTCAGAGAATATAGCCATCATGCATCTTTCAAAGGTAGCAGGTGCATTACATAAACCAAAAGGCATACGTCTATAAGCAAAAGTACCAAAAGGGCAAGTAAAAGTAGTTTTTGATTGATCCTCCGCTGATACATGTATTTGAGAGAAACCAGAATAACCATCTAGAAAGAAGAAATGTGTGTGTTTGGATAGTCTTTCTAGCATTTGATCAATAAAGGGTAAAGGGTAATGATCTTTCTTAGTGGCTTTATTTAATTTAAGGAAATCAATTACCATCCTATAACATGTAATAATTCTTTGCGGAATCAATTCATCTTTATCATTAGGAACAACAGTAATGCCTCCCTTTTTAGGAACACAATGGACATGACTTACCCATTCACTATCAGCAACGGGATAAATTATACCTGCCTCAAGGAGTTTTAGTATATCCTTTCATACCACTTCTTTCATCGATCTTAGGATTTAAGCGTTGTTGAGGATCTCTAACTGGTTTGGCATCTTTCTCCACTTTAATTTTGTGTTGGCATAGAGTGGGACTAATGCCCTTAAGATCATCCAGAGTATATCCAATGGCAACACGGTGCTTTTTCAGAGTTTTCAATAATCTTTCTTCTTCTTGCTCTGAAAGGTTAGCACTAATAATAACAAGATATATTTTCTTTTCATCTAGATAAGCATGCTTAAGATTATCAGGTAATGGTTTGAGCTCAAACACGGGATCACCCTTGGGTGGAGGGGGATCTCCTAGTATTTCAACAGGGAAATTGTGTTTAAGAATAGGACCCTGTTGAAGGAATACTTTATCTATTTCCCTTCTTTCATCCATAAACATATCATTTTCATGGTCTAGCAAATATTGTTCTAATGGATCAGTAGGAGGTACGGCAATAGAAGCAAGACCAATTATTTCATCCTTACTAGGTAATTCTTTATCACGGGGTTGTCTACGAAACTTAGCAAAATTAAACTCATGCGACATATCCCCTAAGCCAATTGTAACAATATCCTTTTCAAGATCAATCCTAGCATTAACAGTATTCGAGAAGGGTCTACCAAATATAATGGGACAAAAGTCATCTGTTGGGGAACCAAGAACAAGGAAATCAGCAGGATATTTGACTTTCCCACACAGGACTTCAACATCTCTAACAATCCCAACTGGTGAAATAGTATCCCTATTAGCAAGCTTAATAGTAACATCAATACCTTCTATTTCAGTGGGTGCAATATCATGCATAATTTCTTTATATAAAAATGAGGTATTGCACTAGCACTAGCACCCATATCACATAAGCCATGATAACAATGATCTCCTATTTTAACAGAGATAATAGGCATGCCTACAACAGCTCTATGTATCTTAGGATCGGGTTTAGCAATGTTAGCAGCCTCACCACCGTAATAAATAACATGCCCATCTATATCATCATCCAAGAGATCTTTAACCATAGCAATACTAGGTTAAACTTTAATTTTCTCAGGAGGGGTATATGTTCTAGTATTACTCTTACGAACAATAGTTGAAGTTTTAGCATGATCCTTTATCCTAACAGGAAAAGGTGGTTTCTCAAGATAAGTAGTAGGAACAATAGGATCATTATAAGTAATAGTATTTTCTTCAACTGTAATAGGTGCAACTACTTTTACTTCAATGGGAGAATTATATTTAAACCACTTCTCCTTAGAGAGATCAACGTGAGCAGCAAAAGATTCATAGAAAGAAGCTACTATCACAGAGTCAAGTCCATATTTAGTGCTAAATCCACGAAAAGCATCGGTATCCATAAAAGATTTAACACAATCAAACTTAGGTGTTATACCTGACTCCTTACCATCGTCGGAACCCCAATCTTCAGAGTTGCGTTTAATTCTTTCCAATAAGTCCCACTTGAATTCAGTAGTCTTCAGCATATAAGAACCAGCACAGGAAGTATCGAGCATGGTGCGATCATTGAGAGAAAGCCGAGCATACATTTTTTGAATAATCATTTCTCTTGAGAGCTCATGATTGGGGCATGAATATAACATTGACTTAAGCCTCCCCAAGATTGAGCGATGCTTTATCCTTCGTGAGGCCAAAAATTATATATGTAATTACGATCACGATGAACAAGATGCATAGGATAGAACTTTTGGTGAAATTCCAACTTCAATCGTTTATAGTTCCAAGATCATGTATCATCACATAGCATATACCATGTCAATGCATCTCCCTTCAAAGATAAAGGGAATACCTTCCTTTTTACAACATCATCTGGAGTACCTGCAAGCTTAAATAATCCACAAACTTCATCCACAAAGATAAGGTGTAAATTGGGATGCAATGTTCCATCTCCTGCAAAGGGATTAGCTAGCAATTTCTCTATCATACCCGAAGGAATATCAAAGTAAATTTTTTCAGTAGGTTCAGTAGGTTGAGGAGCAACTCTTTGCTCTACTGGTCGGGGTGAAGATACCCCTAACAAGCCCCTCAAAGGATTAGTTTCCATAGTAACAAGTGACAGAAAATTTCAGCACACTATAGAAATGTTTCCTTACCAAGTTCCACTCACCAAAGGCACTTCAATACCAGGCAACGGCGCCAAAAAAGAGTCTTGATGGCCCACAAGTGTAGGGGATCTATCGTAGTACTTTCGATAAGTAAGAGTGTCGAAACAACGAGGAGCGGAAGGAAATGACAAGCGGTTTTCAGTAAAGTATTCTCTGCAAGCACTGAAATTATAGGTAATAGATAGTTTTTTGAGAAGATAATTTGTAACGGGTAACAAGCAATGAAAGTAAATAAAGTGCAACAAGGTGTCCCAATACTTTTTGTAGCAAAGGACAAGCCTGGACAATTTCTTATAATGAGAAAAGCGCTCCCGAGGACACATGGGAATTATCGTCAAGCTAGTTTTCATCACGCTCATATGATTCGTGTTCGGTACTTTGATAATTTGATATGTGGGTGGACCAGTGCTTGGGTACTGCCATTACTTGGACAAGCATCCCACTTAGGATTAACCCCTATTGCAAGCATCCGCAACTACAAAAGAAGTATTAAGGTAAATCTAACCATAGCATGAAACATATGGATCCAAATCAGCCCCTTACAAAGCAACGCATAAACTAGGGTTTAAGATTCTGTCATTCTAGCAACCCATCATCTACTTATTACTTCCCAATGCCTTCCTCTAGGCCCAAATAATGGTGAAGTGTCATGTAGTCGACGTTCACATAACACCACTAGAGGTGAGACAACATAAATCTCATCAAAATATCGAACGAATACCAAATTCACATGACTACTAATAGCAAGACTTCACCCATGTCCTCAAGAACAAACGTAACTACTCAAAAAGCATATTCATGTTCATGATCATAGGAGTATTAATATGCATGACGGATCTAAACATATGATCTTCCACAGAGTAAACCAATTAGCATCAACTACAAGGAGTAATCAACACTACTAGCAACCCACAGGTACCAATTTGTGGTTTTGATACAAGATTGGATACAAGAGATGAACTAGGGTTTTGAGAGGAGATGGTGCTGGTGAAGATGTTGATGGAGATTGACCCCCTCCTGATGAGAGGGTCGTTGGTGATGATGATGGTGATGATTTCACCCTCCCGGAGGGAAGTTTCACTGGCAGAACAGCTCCGCCGGAGCCCTAGATTGGTTTCGCCAAGGTTCCGCCTCGTGGCGGCGGAGTTTCGTCCCGTAAGCTTGCCTCTGATTTTTTCCAGGGTGAAAGCCTTCATATAGCAGAAGATGGGCACCGGAGGGCCAACAAGGGGCCCAGGAGACAGGGGGCACTCCCAGTAGGGGGGGGGCACCCCCCACCCTCCTAGCCAGGGTGTGGGCCCCCTCCGGTGCCTTCTTTACCCAAAAATTCTTATTAATTACAAAAATGACTTTCATGGAGTTTCAAGTCTTTTGGAGCTGTGCAGTATAGGTTTCCAATATTTGATCCTTTTCCAGCCAGAATCCCCGCTGCCGGAATTCTCTCTCTTCGTGATAAACCTTGTAAAATAAGAGAGAATAGCCATAAGTATTGTGACATAATGTGTAATAACAGCCCACAATGCAATAAATATTGATATAAAAGCATGATGCAAAATGGACGTATCAGGATCTTTTAGTCTCGAGTCTAAGACGGTTACTAGTCCCTGCTCAAGCTTAATCTCTAGGAGAATATAGTGGAAGCTGCGCACGCATGCATAACTCATCAATTACATTACTATAACCTCGACTAATAAGGGAAACCGAATATGCACAAGACAGTAACACTCACTGGAACTCGTAAGGGAAGAGTATTATAGCTTTGTTTTGATTTAATACAAATGATTGTAGCAGCTTGGCCTCGGTATCTTTGGCCCGAAATTCAACCATATATGCATCTATGAGATTTGTGTTAATGAACCCAATATCACCGATTTTTCTTCTCTTCAATTCGGCAATCTTCAATCTGCATAATATAGTGAGGATAATTAAAAATACATGCAATGAAAGAGCTAACCTATATATAGAGACTTAATGATAGAAGTAGTACTATTTACAGGCAGTAGCAAGTGATCATTAGTTTATCGAGGGACTTTAGATTGAAAAACGCGAAGAACTCCTCAAATGGAACATTCAACAGTTCAATTCCAACGAGGTCATGCTGCTCTCTAACTCTCAGCGTCAAAATATTCCTCCCCTTAGACTCTCTGCAGGTTTTCATGTACCAATCATGGAATCTTCGCATAATCGTTGTTAGATATCTTTCATCTTTGACGAGAGGCTTCCCGTACGCGTATTTGTGTTTGTCCACCTCCAACAAATCATAATGTACATCGTCGAGCAGGTAATCTTCAAGATTGCTATAACCGGGCACCATCCCGCCCGGATCATTAGCGACGGTATCGCTAGACACCTGGAGCAGGGGGAACGATTGGTTCGCTTGTTCGCCGAGCTAGGCAACTTTTTTACCAACTCGTTGTTCTGCTAACCTTTGACCACAGAGAGTACTTCCTGACTGCGACGCTTCGATAAATGACTTTGTAAGAATGCGCTCATAGTTGCCTTTCGCCGGAGACTTTGGTGGTTTCTTTAGGGCAGCCAGAGTACGCTTCGCTTTTACCGGATCTATCTTCTCCTCCGGAGGTGGATGTTTCTTTGCTTTCACCTCTTCAAAGAAGTTATTCACTTTGGCTTGCACGATCTTCGTGTTTTCCTCCATGCTCCTCTCATATGGTAACTTCTCTGGAGTCTTTAGGGAAGGAACGAATCTGTATTGCCCCCCGACTCTGGCTGTACTACTAGACGCCAGAGCAGACGGAGCGGCTGCGGCTGTCTTTCCTTTCTTACGAGGCGGAGGAGAAGGACTAGGACGTGCCGGAGCAGCCGGAGCAGCGGCGGGTCTCTTGATCCTCCCTTGTTGACGAGGCGGAGAAGGAGGAGGCTGGCTGCTCGGGCGCGCCGATGCAGGCGGAGAAGGAGGCGGCGTGGCACAGCGGAGGGGCGGAGGGGCACGGCGGAGGGCCGGCGCTGACGCCGGCGGGGCATGGCAGGGGCACGGGACAGGGGAGGGGCGCGGGAGCAGGCTGGTGCTCACAGGGGGTGGTGGGGCACACTGGGCGGCGCGTCGAGGCCGGCAGGGGCGAGATGGTCGACGCCGTTGTCGGGGCAGAGGGCATCAACGACGGCGGCGGGGACATTGAGCAGCCTGACGGCGTCGGTGGCGGCGGCGACGTCGAGCAGCCTGACGGCGTCGGTGGCGGCGGCGACAACAAGGTGGAGCAGGGGCGTCGAGCGGCGACAACAAGAAGGAGCAGGGGCGTCGGGGGAGCAGAAGTGATGGATTTGGTAGAAACTGCTAAGTGTTTTCTTATATACCCAGGGCATTGGTACCGGTTTGTGGCACCAACCGGTACCAATTCCCCCCTTTAGTCTCGGTTGGTGCCACCAACCCGGACCAAAGGTCACTTTTCAGCAGCCCAATGGGCGGGAAGCAGAGGCCTTTGGTCCCGGTTGGTGGCACCAACCAGGACTAAAGGGGGGTGTCGGTGTCAAAACCGGCGGATCTCAGGTAGGGGGTCCCGAACTGTGCGTCTAGGCGGATGGTAACAAGAGACAAGGGAGACGGTGTTTTTACCCAGGTTCGGGCCCTCTCGATGGAGGTAAAGCCCTACTCCTGCTTGATTAATATTGATGATATGGGTAGTACAAGAGTGGATCTACCACGAGATCAGAGAGGCTAAACCCTAGAAGCTAGCCTATGGTATGATTGTTGTTCGTCCTACGGACTAAAACTCTCCGGTTTATATAGACACCGGAGAGGGCTAGGGTTACACAGAGTCGGTTACAATGGGAGGAGATCTTCATATCGTATCGCCAAGCTTGCCTTCCACGCCAAGGAAAGTCCCATCCGGACACGGGACGGAGTCTTCAATCTTGTATCTTCATAGTCCGGGAGTCCGGCCAATGGTCATAGTCCAGCCATCCGGACACCCCCTAATACAGGACTCCCTCAGTAGCCCCTGAACCAGGCTTCAATGACGACGAGTCTGGCACGCAAATTGTCTTCGGCATTGCAAGACGGGTTCCTCCTCCGAATACTCCATAGAAGATGTTGAACACAAGGATAGTGTCCGGCTCCGCAAAATAAGTTGCACATGTCACCATAGAGAGAATAATATTTGCACAAACCTAATCTGCTGACGTATTCCGCAGCGTGACATCACACCACGGCCAGGCCTTTATTCGAATCGTTTTACTGTTCCACCTTAGCGCGTTTAGCGAGGCGGTTTCCTTGGCACATCTTGTCGAAGAAGAGATCGTGTCCCCTTATTCCGGGATTCTCATCAATACAGGCGTGGGTAACCCAACCGCGCCATTAACCGCGGCGCTTGGGGGATAAGCGAGTTTTATTAGGCCGGTGGGGACTCGTAGTTTCGGCCGCCCATATAAGGGGATAAGAATCTACCCTTTCCATTTACGCCTTCTTCCTCCTTTGCTTATTCGTCCCTGCGCGCTCGAGCTCCAATGCCCAAGCCCGCACTTCGCACCCCAACCTTCTCCAATCATGTCCGGAGCGGGAGGTAGATGGATGGCCTCCTCCTTCATGGAGGGGAAAATCAAAAAGCTAAGGAAGGCTGGATACTTGTCTGACGACATCACGCACCATCTTCCAGATGAGGGCCAACTCATCCCCACCCCCAGGACCCATGAGAGGGTTGTTTTTCTTCCCCATTTCCTCCGCGGACTGGGTTTTCCTCTTCACCCGTTCGTCCGGGGGCTCATGTTCTACTACGGCCTGGACTTCCACGATCTGGCCCCAAACTTCATCCTCAACATCTCGGCGTTCATCGTCGTGTGCGAGGCCTTCCTCCGCATCTAGCCTCACTTGGGCCTATGGCTGAAGATCTTCAGGTTCAAGCCAAAGGTCGTGGGCGGCCGCCAAGCGGAGTGCGGAGGTGCCATGGTGGGCAAGATAGCCAACGTTACATGGCTTGAGGGCGCCTTCGTAGAGACCATCAAAGGGTGGCAATCGGGGTGGTTCTATATCACCGAGCCGCGTGACCCAGAATGGGCAGCGGCCCCCGAATTCCGATCTGGCATCCCCACACGGCTCACATCTTGGAAAGAGACGGGCCTGTTGTGGGGTAATTCGGCGGAAGTGACCGGACTTCAAACCTGCATCAAATACCTGATCGGCAGGAAGGTTAAACTTGTCACCGTAGTCCAGGTCATGCTCTTCCGCCGGATTCTCCCGTGTCAACGATGGTCTTTCCGCTTGTGGGAGTTCGACCCGGCCCAGCACCAGACTCTGTCCCGGCTCTTTGACACAAAGCACGAGGATGCCTGGAAGGTGTTATGCAAGAGCTCCGAGGTCTCCCCTCCCGTCACCGAGGATCGCTGAGTCTGCGCCAAGCGCCAAGCCAGCGCGGTGAGCTTTATTTTCCCTTTACGGGGTATTTGTTTTTCATAGATTTGATTCCATGCGGGATCTAAACCCCCATCTCTTTAATAGGACTGGCAGAAGAAGGCCGGACAGATCAACTATCCGGCTCCCTTGCCCGAAGACCCAGCGAACGCTCGCTTGACGAAGCTGCTGGTTCTGGCACCCCACGTGGTGTCGGAGAAGAAGGCCAAGAAGAAGGCCACGGGGACCCGAAAGAGTTCCCGACGCTTGGTGGTGTCGGATTCATCGCATGACAACCCCGAAGCACCCTCCGCCTCTGAAGACGACGAGGAGGAAGAAGAAGAAGCCTCTCCCCCTCCAACAGGGGGAGGAAAGAAGAGAAAGGCCGCCCCAACTGGGGAGGCCGGAGGGTCCAAGAAGGGAAGACCCTTCTGCCGGACTACGCCTCCGATGCCGAAGACGGTGGGGAGGAGTGGCCATCCAGGGTCAAGCCCCTGGAAAAATCGTAAGTGTCGGGTTACCCGAATGACTTATGGCGCTCCTCTATTATTCGGTAGCTTCTGACGCCGAATTTAATTATGCAGTCCGCCCAGAGCTCAGCTCGGCGAATCGTCGAGCGGCTCCCTGAATTCGTCGGATGTGAATAGTGCTTCACTTCCGACGGCCTCCTCCCCTCTCCCTACGGATGACGTCGAGGTGGAGTCCTAAAAAGGACTGAACCAGGAGGAGGTGGTCCTGGAGGCGCCTCAAGGCGACCTCCCGGACTCCAGGCCCAAAGGGGATAAAGTCCCTGAGGGATCTAAGTCCGGCCCCGGGCCGGACACTGCTCCGGAACCATCAATGGTTCCAGAGTCCGACAGGCGGCGACTTCCTAGGAAGGGCAAGCCTACGACGCCGGTGACCTCCGTCCATCCGGAGGCACTGGACAATTTGCTGGAGGTGCTTAACGGCGCCTCCATCGACGAGGAACACCGCACTGTTATGAGTGCGGTGATTCAGAAGGTGCAGTCCGCCAAGAGCGGGCTGATAGAAGCCTGTACAAGTCTGTTAACAGGCTTTGAGGTATGTGTTCAAAAACATATAAAAATGTTACCGCATAGACAGTAGCCCCTGATGCTCAGTTCGGCGTTCGGAAAGAAAAGCCGAGCTGAGGATCTAAAAAGATATACGCAGGAGTCTAATAAAAATATGTCAATATGGGAATGCAGGCTGCATTGCTAACCTCTGCCGCACTGACTGTGGAGGTCAATGCATTGAAGGAGAGCCTCGAGCGGTCCGAGAGCGAGCTCGGCCGTGCCAAAAAGCAGCTCGAGGACAAGGAGGGTATGTAGTACCGCATGTAAATGTATATAGAAATACTTGGTTGCAAATAATGACAGGACCAACGTAAATGTTGCAGGGGCCACGGCCGAGGTGGCGACCCTGAAGGAAGCAGTGTCCAAGGCTGAAAACAGTGCGGTCTTGGAGCACACCGAGCGAGAGAAGCAAGAGGCGCGGGTGACGGAGGTGCCGCAAGAGCTCCAGGCTCTTGTGGAGAAACACGAGAGTTTGGAGCGTGACTCGAAGGCTCGAGAGTCCGAGCTCGCCTTGGCTCTTGAAAGTGCCAAAACCGCTAAGGCCGAAGCCCAGAAGGCCCTCCAGGAGATCGAGGCAATGAAGAAGATAGCGGCGGGTAAGGCATTCTTTATGCAAAGCAAGAATATAAAAGTAAATTATCTGTTACTTACCCGAATTCGGAGCTCTCCAGGAGCGTTCGCCGATCTGCCCCATAGTGTATCTAATGCTGCCACATTCTACTGAGCGGAAGAGGGGAGCTCGACAGAAAAGGTGTTCTGGTCTCAGTATGTTGAGGCCGAACATCCGGTGCCCCTGAGCGACCAGCTGAAGCAGCTGGTCGAGCTCCACAAGGTGGCCGAACAGGCCATGAATGGCCTCATAGTTCGGCTATGGCCTAGAGAAGCCATGCCTGGGAGCTACTTCAGTCTGGTGCGGCAGCTGGTGGACGTGTGTCCGTGGATTGAGGTCGGCAAGCGCTCCATCTGTATTGAAGGTGCCCGTCGGGCCCTTGCCTGCTAAAGTGCACTGGGGCAAGCTAGACGCTGAGAAGCTTTTGACGGACGTGCCACCGCCGGGCAAGGAGTATCGCAAGCCCGAGATGTATTATAAGGGCGTCCTGAAGGGTGCCCGCCTTATTGCGGACGAATGCTCCAAAGATGTAATTTTTGAGTAGACTCGCATCTGTTATCCTGTACGCTGAAAACTTTGTGAAGGAAATATGCCCAAGAGGCAATAATAAAGTTATTATTTATTTCCTCATATCATGATAAATGTTTATTATTCATGCTAGAATTGTATTAACCAGAAACAATGATACATGTGTGAATACATAGACAAACATATAGTCACTAGTATGCCTCTACTTGACTAGCTCGTTTATCAAAGATGGTTATGTTTCCTAGCCATGGACAAAAGAGTTGTCATTTGATTAACGGGATCACATCATTAGGAGAATGATGTGATTGACATGACCCATTCTATTAGCCTAGCACTTGATCGTTTAGTATGTTGCTATTGCTTTCTTCATAACTTATACATGTTCTTGTAACTATGAGAGTATGCAACTCCCGTTTACCGGAGGAACACTTTGTGTCCTACCAAACGTCACAACGTAACTGGGTGATTATAAAGGTGCTCTACAGGTGTCTCCAAAGGTACATGTTGAGTTGTCATAATTTGAGATTAGGTTTTGTCACTCCGATTGTCGGAGAGGTATCTCTGGGCCCTCTCGGTAATACACATCACTTAAGCCTTGCAAGCATTGTAACTAATGAGCTATTTATGAAATGATGTATTACAGAACGAGTAAAGAGACTTGCCGGTAACAAGATTGAACTCGGTATTGGATACCGACGGTCGAATCTCGGGCAAGTAACATACCGATGACAAAGGGAACAACGTATGTTGTTATGCGGTTTGACCGATAAAGATCTTCGTAGAATATGTAGGAACCAATATGGACATCCAGGTTCCGCTATTGGTTATTGACCGAGAATAGTTCTAGGTCATGTCTACATAGTTCTCGAACCCGTAGGGTCCGCACACTTAACGTTACGATGACAGTTTTATTATGAGTTTATAAGTTTTGATGTACCGAAGTTTGTTCAGAGTCCCGGATGTGATCACGGACATGACGAGGAGTCTCAAAATGGTCGAGACGTAAAGATTGATATATTGGACGGATATATTTGGATACCGGAAAGGTTCCGGATGAGATTGGGAATATACCGGAGCTCCGGGAGGTTACCGGAACCCCCCGGTAAGTATATGGGCCTTATTGGGCCTTAGTGGAAAGGAGGGAGAAGGGGCAAAGGAGGGGGCGCCCCCCCAAGCCCAATCCTAATTGGGAGAGGGGCCGGCCCCCCCTTTGCGTCTTCCCTCCCCTCTCTTCCTTCCCTCTCGTACTCCTAATAGGAAAGGGGGGCCAAACCTACTTGGAGTAGGATTGCCCCCCCCTAGGGCGCGCCTCTCCCCTTGGACGGCCCCCTCCTCCTCTCCCCCTTTATATACGGGGGAGGGGGCACCCCTAGGACACACAAGTTGATCTACGGATCATTCATTAGCCGTGTGCGGTGCCCCCCTCCACCATATTCGACCTCGGTCATATCGTCGCGGAGTTTAGGCGAAGCCCTGCGCCGGAAGAACATCATCATCGTCACCACGCCATCGTGCTGACGGAACTCATCCCCGACGCTTTGCTGGATTGGAGCCCAGGGAACGTCATCGAGCTGAACATGTGCTGAACATGGAGGTGCCGTACGTTCGGTGCTTAGACCGGTCGGATCGTGAAGACGTACGACTACATCAACCACGTTGTCATAACGCTTCCGCTTATGGTCTACGAGGGTACATGGACAACACTCTCCCCTCTCGTTGCTATACCATCACCATGATCTTGCGTGTGCGTAGGAAATTTTTTGAAATTACTATGTTCCCCAATAGTGGTATCAGATCCTAGGTTTTATGCGTTGATGTTATATGCACGAGTAGAACACAAGTGAGTTGTGGGCGATACAAGTCATACTGCTTACCAGCATGTCATACTTTGGCTCAACGGTATTGTTGGATGAAGCGGCCCGGACCGACATTACACGTACGCTTACGCGAGACTGGTTTTACCGCCGTGCTTTGCACACAGGTGACTAGCGGGTGTCTGTTTCTCCAATTTTAGTTGAACCGAGTGTGGCTACGCCCGGTCCTTGCGAAGGTTAAAACAACACTAACTTGACAAGCTATCGTTGTGGTTTTGATGTGTAGGTAAGAACGGTTCTTGCTCAGCCCGTAGCAGCCACGTAAAACTTGCAACAACAAAGTAGAGGATGTCTAACTTGTTTTTGCAGGGCATGTTGTGATGTGATATGGTCAAGACGTGATGCTATATTTTATTGTATGAGATGATCATGTTTTGTAACCGAAGTTATCGGCAACTGGCAGGAGCCATATGGTTGTCGCTTTATTGTATGAAATGCAAACGCCCTGTAATTGCTTTACTTTATCACTAAGCGGTAGCGATAGTCGTAGAAGCAATAGATGGCGTAAACGACAACGATGCTACGATGGAGATCAAGGTGTCGCGCCGGTGACGATGGTGATCATGATGGTGCTTCGGAGATGGAGATCACAAGCACAAGATGATGATGGCCATATCATATCACTTATATTGATTGCATGTGATGTTTATCCTTTATGCATCTTATCTTGCTTTGATTGACGGTAGCATTTTAAGATGATCTCTCACTAATTATCGAGAAGTGTTCTCCCTGAGTATGCACCATTGCGGAAGTTCTTCGTGTTGAGACACCACGTGATGATCGGGTGTGATAGGCTCTACGTTCAAATACAACGGGTGCAAAACAGTTGCACACGCGGAATACTCAGGTTAAACTTGACGAGCCTAGCATATACAGATATGGCCTCGGAACACGGAGACCGAAAGGTCGAGCGTGAATCATATAGTAGATATGATCAACATAGTGATGTTCACCATTGAAAACTACTCCATCTCACGTGATGATCGGACATGGTTTAGTTGATTTGGATCACGTAATCACTAAGATGACTAGAGAGATGTCTGTCTGAGTGGGAGTTCTTAAGTAATATGATTAATTGAACTTAAATTTATCATGAACTTAGTACCTAATAGTATTTTGCTTGTCTATGTTTGTTGTAGATAGATGGCTCGTGCTGTTGTTCCGTTGAATTTTAATGTGTTCCTTGAGAAAGCAAAGTTGAAAGATGATGGTAGCAATTACACGGACTGGGTCCATAACCTGAGGATTATCCTCATTGCTGCACAGAAGAATTACGTCCTGGAAGCACCGCTGGGTGCCAGGCCTGCTGCTAATGCAACTAACGACGTTAAGAACGTCTGGTAGAGCAAAGCTGATGACTACTCGATAGTTCAGTGTGCCATGCTTTACGGCTTAGAACCGGGTCTTCAACGATGTTTTGAACGTCATGGAGCATATGAGATGTTCCAGGAGTTGAAGTTAATATTTCAAGCAAATGCCCGAATTGAGAGATATGAAGTCTCCAATAAGTTCTATAGCTGCAAGATGGAGGAGAATAGTTCTGTCAGTGAACACATACTCAAAATGTCTAGGTATAATAATCACTTGATTCAACTGGGAGTTATATCTTCCTGATGATAGTGTCATTGACAGAATTCTTAAATCACTGCCACCAAGCTACGAGAGCTTCGTGATGAACTATAATATGCAAGGGATGGACAAAACTATTCCCGAGCTCTTCGCGATGCTAAAAGCCGCGGAGGTAGAAATCAAGAAGGAGCATCAAGTGTTGATGGTTAACAAGACCACCAGTGTCAAGAAAAAGGGCAAAGGGAAGAAGAAGGGGAACTTCAAGAAGAACAGCAAACAAGTTGCTGCTCAAGAGAAGAAACCCAAGTCTGGACCTAAGCCTGAGACTGAGTGCTTCTACTGCAAGCAGACTGGACACTAGAAGCGGAACTGCCCCAAGTATTTGGCGGATAAGAAGGATGGCAAAGTGAACAAAGGTATATGTGATATACATGTTATCGATGTGTACCTTACTAATGCTCGCAGTAGTACCTGGGTATTTGGTACTGGTTCTGTTGCTAATATTTGCAACTCGAAATAGGGACTACGGATTAAGCGAAGATTTACTAAGGACGAGGTGACGATGCGCGTGGGAAATGGTTCCAAAGTCGATGTGATCGCGGTCGGCACGCTACCTCTACATCTACCATTGGGATTAGTTTTAGACCTAAATAATTGTTATTTGGTGCCAGCGTTGAGCATGAACATTATATCTAGATTTTGTTTGATGCGAGACGGTTATTCATTTAAATCAGAGAATAATGGTTGTTCTATTTATATGAGTAATATCTTTTATGGTCATGCACCCTTGAAGAGTGGTCTATTTTTATTGAATCTCGATAGTAGTGATACACATATTCATAGTGTTGAAACCAAAAGATGCAGAGTTGATAATGATAGTGCAACTTATTTGTGGCACTGCCGTTTAGGTCATATCGGTATAAAGTGCATGAAGAAACTCCATGCTGATGGGCTTTTGGAATCACTTGATTATGAATCACTTGCTACTTGCGAACCGTGCCTCATGGGCAAGATGACTAAAACGCCGTTCTCCGGAACTATGGAGCGAGCAACTGATTTGTTGGAAATCATACATACTGATGTTTGTGGTCCAATGAATGTTGAAGCTCGCGGCGGGTATCGTTATTTTCTCACCTTCACAGATGATTTGAGCAGATATGGGTATATCTACTTAATGAAACACAAGTCTGAAACATTTGAAAAGTTCAAAGAATTTCAGAGTGAAGTGGAAAATCATCGTAACAAGAAAATAAAGTTTCTACGATCTGATCGTGGAGAAGAATATTTGAGTTATGAGTTTGGTTTACATTTGAAACAACGCGGAATAGTTTCGCAACTCACGCCACCCGGAACACCACAACGTAATGGTGTGTCCGAACGTCGTAATCGTACTTTACTAGATATGGTGCGATCTATGATGTCTCTTACTGATTTACCGCTATCTTTCTGGGGTTATGCTTTAGAGACGGCCGCATTCACGTTGAATAGGGCACCATCAAAATCCGTTGAGACGACGCCTTATGAACTGTGGTTTGGCAAGAAACCAAAGTTGTCGTTTATTAAAGTTTGGGGCTTCGATGCTTATGTGAAGAAACTTCAACCAGATAAGCTCGAACCTAAATCGGAGAAATGTGTCTTCATAGGATACCCAAAAGAAACTATTGGGTACACCTTCTATCACAGATCTGAGGGCAAGATTTTCGTTGCTAAAATCGGATCCTTTCTAGAGAAGGAGTTTCTCTCGAAAGAAGTGAGTGGGAGGAAAGTAGAACTTGATGAGGTAACTGTACCTGCTCCCTTATTGGAAGGTAGTTCATCACAAGAACCGGTTCCTGTGAAAACTACACCAATTGGTGAGGAAACTAATGATATTGATCATGAAACTTTAGATCAAGTTTCTACCGAACCTCGTAGGTCTACCAGAGTAAGATCCGCACCAGAGTGGTACGGTAATCCTATTCTGGAAGTCATGTTACTTGACCATGATGAACCTGCGAACTATGAGGAAGCGATGATGAGCCCAGATTCCGCAAAATGGCTAGAGGCCATGAAATCTGAGATGGGATCCATGTATGAGAACAAAGTATGGCTTTTGTTGACTTGCCCGATGATCGGCAAGCCATTGAGAATAAATGGATCTTTAGGAAGAAGACTGACGCTGACGATAATGTAAATGTCTATAAAGCTCGACTTGTTGCGAAAGGTTTTCGACAAGTTCAAGGGGTTGACTACGATGAGACCTTCTCACCAGTAGCGATGCTTAAGTCTGTCCGAATCATGTTAGCAATTGCCGCATTTTATGATTATGAAATATGGCAAATGGATGTCAAAACCGTATTCCTGAATGGATTTCTGGAAGAAGAGTTGTATATGATGCAACCAGAAGGTTTTGTCGATCCTAAGGGATCTAGCAAAGTGTGCAAACTCCAGCAATCAATCTATGGTCCGGTGCAAGCCTCTCGGAGTTGGAATAAATGCTTTGATAGTGTGATCAAAGCATATGGTTTTATACAGACTTTTGGAGAACCCTGTATTTACAAGAAAGTGAGTGGGAGCTCTATAGCATATCTAATATTATATGTGGACGACATATTGTTGATTGGAAATGATATAGAATTTCTGGATAGCATAAAAGGACACGTGAATAAAAGTTTTTCAATGAAAGACGGTGAAGCTGCTTACATATTGGGCATCAAGATCTATAGAGATAGATCAAGACGCTTGATTGGACTTTCACAATGCACGTACCTTGATAAAGTGTTGAAAAGGTTCAATATGGATCAGGCAAAGAAAGGGTTCTTGCCTGTATTACAAGGTATAAAATTGAGTCAGACTCAATGCCCGACCACTGCAAAAGATAGAGAGAAAATGAAGGGAGTTCCCTATGCTTCAGCCATAGGCTCTATCATGTATGCAATGTTGTGTACCAGACCTGATGTGTGCCTTGCTATTAGTTTGGCAGGGAGGTACCAAAGTAATACAGGAGTGGATCACTGGACAACGGTCAAGAACATCCTGAAATACCTGAAAAGGACTAAGGATATGTTTCTCGTATATGGAGGTGACAAAGAGCTAGTCGTAAATGGTTACGTCGATGCAAGCTTTGACACTGATCCGGACGATTCTAAATCGCAAACCGGATACGTATTTTTATTAAATGGTGGAGCTGTAAGTTGGTGCAGTTCTAAACAAAGCGTCATGGCGGGATCTACATGTGAAGCGGAGTACATAGCTGCTTCGGAAGCAGCAAATGAAGGAGTCTGGATGAAGGAGTTCATTACCGATCTAGGTGTTATACCTAGTGCATCGGGACCAATGAAGATCTTCTGTGACAATATTGGTGCAATTGCCTTGGCAAAGGAATCCAGATTTCACAAGAGGACCAAGCACATCAAGAGACGCTTCAATTCCATCCGGGACCAAGTCCAAGTGGGAGACATAGAAATTTGCAAGATACATACGGATCTGAATGTTGCAGACCCGTTAACTAAGCCTCTCTCACGAGCGAAACATGATCAGCACCAAGACTCCATGGGTGTTAGAATCATTACTATGTAATCTAGATTATTGACTCTAGTGCAAGTGGGAGATTGAAGGAAATATGCCCTAGAGGCAATAATAAAGTTATTATTTATTTCCTCATATCATGATAAATGTTTATTATTCATGCTAGAATTGTATTAACCGGAAACAATGATACATGTGTGAATACATAGACAAACATATAGTCACTAGTATGCCTCTACTTGACTAGCTCATTTATCAAAGATGGTTATATTTCCTAGCCATGGACAAAAGAGTTGTCATTTGATTAACGGGATCACATCATTAGGAGAATGATGTGATTGACATGACCCATTCCGTTAGTCTAGCACTTGATCGTTTAGTATGTTGCTATTGCTTTCTTCATAACTTATACATGTTCCTATAACTATGAGATTATGCAACTCCCGTTTCCCAGAGGAACACTTTGTGTGCTACCAAACATCACAACGTAACTGGGTGATTATAAAGGTGCTCTACAGGTGTCTCCAAAGGTACATGTTGAGTTGGCATAATTTGAGATTAGGTTTTGTCACTCCGATTGTCGGAGAGGTAACTCTGGGCCCTCTCGGTAATACACATCACTTAAGCCTTGCAAGCATTGTAACTAATGAGCTAGTTATGAAATGGTGTATTACGGAACGGGTAAAGAGACTTGCCGGTAACGAGATTGAACTAGGTATTAGATACCGACGATCGAATCTCGGGCAAGTAACATACCGATGACAAAGGGAACAACGTATGTTGTTATGCGGTTTGACCGATAAAGATCTTCGTAGAATATGTAGGAACCAATATGGACATCCAGGTTCCGCTATTGGTTATTGACTGAGAATAGTTCTAGGTCATGTCTACATAGTTCTCGAACCCGTAGGGTCTGCACGCTTAACGTTACGATGACAGTTTTATTATGAGTTTATAAGTTTTGATGTACCGAAGTTTGTTCGGAGTCCCGGATGTGATCACGGACATGACGAGGAGTCTCGAAATGGTCGAGACATAAAGATTGATATATTGGACGGATATATTTGGATACCGGAAAGGTTCCGGATGAGATTGGGAATATACCGGAGCTCCGGGAGGTTACTGGAACCCCCCGGTAAGTATATGGGCCTTATTGGGCCTTAGTGGAAAGGAGGGAGAAGGGGCAAAGGAGGGGGCGCCCCCCCCCCCCCAAGCCCAATCCGAATTGGGAGGGGGGCCGGCCCCCCCTTTCCTTCTTCCCTCCCCTCTCTTCCTTCCCTCTCCTACTCCTAATAGGAAAGGGGGGCCAAACCTACTTGGAGTAGGATTGCCCCCCTAGGGCGCGCCTCTCCCCTTGGCCGGCCCCCTCCTCCTCTCCCCCTTTATATACAGGGGAGGGGGGCACCCCTAGGACACACAAGTTGATCTACGGGTCGTTCATTAGCCGTGTGCGGTGCCCCCCCTCCACCATATTCCACCTCGGTCATATCGTCGCGGAGTTTAGGCGAAGCCCTGCGCCGGAAGAACATCATCAACGTCACCACGCCGTCGTGCTGATGGAACTCATCCCCGACGCTTTGCTGGATTGGAGCCCGGGGAACGTCATCGAGCTGAACGTGTGCTGAACACGGAGGTGCCGTACTTTCGGTGCTTGGATCGGTCGGATCGTGAAGACGTACGACTACATCAACCGAGTTGTCATAACGCTTCCGCTTACGGTCTACGAGGGTACGTGGACAACACTCTCCCCTCTCGTTGCTATACCATCACCATGATGTTGCGTGTGCGTAGGAATTTTTTGGAAATTACTACGTTCCCCAACACTTTGTTCATATACGTTAAGCAACGCTTGTTAATTTAAAATATTACCTTCTGTGCGGCTGTTTATCAAATCTGAGAGATGCAAGTCGTCGGCTTCTACCCCTATGCCACGAGTGCTGGGGTGTTCGGGATAAACCTGAGCGCTCTTGTTCCCATTCTTGGGTCCATCTAGGGAGGCGCTCAGCATAACGAACCAGGTCGTCGGACTTATAATGCTTTATCACTCTCACTTAGCCATATAATTCTATAATTTTAAATTTCAGCGAAGCCCCTAGTATTCGGAAGACCGAGTTCGGGGCGCTATCCACACCTAGGCCGGATAAGTCTGGTTCCTCGCTCTAAGCGGCATAAGTCTTTAAGGACTCGAAAAACCTCGCGAACAGCGACTGGTCTCTCGCACTATCATGACGGTCAGTTTTAGCTTTCTCTACTGAGGTGTTAACCCAGCTCAACTGGGGCACAATCGCAGTAGTTCTCCCAGCGCTACCTTAGCCAACATTGCGGAACGTAAGGTACCAAAACATGGGAGCCGGGCAAACCCAACTATTGACCCAAGACATGATTCGGAGCCGATGCATATAGTGCTATAAGTTCGGGGTGCCGCACTCGTAAGAGTGTTCGGTCTTCTCACACCATGTTATGGGGTGCTTAAGCCCCTGGTGTATAGACCATACCAAAGTGTACGGTTGCATAATGTCATGACTGAGCATATTTGTATAAAAAATAGATGAGTACAATAATAGATAAGAGCTATGTATTGTTTAAAAAAAAGGCTTCTATGAAAGCAGAACGATAAAAATAGTGCGACAAGCAACAGATGGGATTATTTGACATGTCCCCCTCTAGGGGCGAGCTGCGGGACTTTAAGTAAAACAGGTATTAAGCTCGTTATAGGGACCACCTGGACATTTGGCGCGGCTTGTTCTCTCCCTGGCTGTTGCATCGTGTGTTCGACGAGTGTATTGCCGGACAGGCCTTCCGAATAGTTGGGTCCTGAAAGTATATAAAAAAGGAACGGCGGAATAGGGAGCCCCTTAGTGTGGTTGAGCCGCATTCTGGGTGTGCCGTAGTTGTGCGCCTCCCCTTATGCCCATGGTATTTCTAAAGCGTAATTATGTACGCGTGGTACCGTATCACCATCTGGCGAGGGCTGGGGTTGGGGCGGCACTGCTATGCTTGCTCAGAACGTGCCAGACGGCTTTGTTGTAGGTTACTTCGGGCTCGCTTGACGTTGTCCGGACGTTTAACACCTGGATTGGAGAATTGCCTTGAGAGGCTAACTCTGTACTTCCACCGCCAGGGCCGCCGTGTGCTCCTCCATTCGGAGAGAGCATTCGGTGTTTCCATTTACCGTGATGACTCCGCGAGGGCCTGGCATCTTGATCTTGAGATATGCATAGTGCGGCACCGCATGGAATTTTGCAAATGCGGTTCGTCCGAGCAGGGCATGATAGCCACTGCGGAATGGGACTATGTCGAAGATTAACTCTTCACTTCGGAAATTATCCGGGGATCCGAAGACCACTTCGAGTGTGACCGAGCCTGTACAGCTGGCTTCTACACTTGGTATGACGCCTTTGAAGGTTGTCTTTGTGGGTTTAATCCTCGAGGGATCTATACCCATTTTTCGCACTGTATCCTGATAAAGCAGGTTCAGGCTGCCGTCGCCGTCCATTAGGACTCTAGTGAGGTGAAATCCGTCGATGATTGGGTCTAGGACCAATGCGGCGAATCCGCCGTGACGGATGCTAGTGGGGTGGTCCCTTCGATCAAAAGTGATCGGGCGGGAGGACCATGAGTTGAACTTTGGGGCGACAGGCTCCAACGCATAGACGTCCTTGAGAGCACGCTTCCGCTCCCTTTTGGGGATGTGGGTTGCGCATATCATGTTCACCGTCCGCACTTGTGGGGGGAATCCCTTCTGTCCTCTGTTGTTCAGCGGCCGGGGCTCCTCCTCGTCATCGCTATGCAGCCCCTTGTCTCTGGTTTCGGCACTTAACTTGCCTGCCTGCTTGAACACCCAACAATCCCTGTTGGTGTGGTTGGTTGGTTGTTCGGGGCTGCCGTGTATCTGGCACGAGCGATCGAGTATCCGGTCTAGACTGGATGGGCCCGGAGGGTTTCTTTTGAATGGCTTCTTCCGCTGACCGGGTTTAGAGCCTCTAAATCCGGCATTGACTGCCGTATCCTCAGTATTGTCGCCGTTAATGCGGCGCTTATGCTTGTTGCGACGTGACCTGTCATTGTTGTCCTTGGTATCCGAATTGCCAGGGCTCTTGGTTATGTTATTGCTACGAGCTAGCCAGCTGTCTTCGCCCGCGCAAAAGCGGGTCATGAGTGTCGTGAGGGCTGCCATAGATTTCGGCTTTTCCTGTCCCAGGTGCTGGGCAAGCCATTTGTCTCGGATGTTGTGCCTGAAGGCTGCAACGGCCTCGGCGTCCGGACAGTCGACTATTTTATTTTTCTTGGTTAGGAACCGTGTCCAGAATTGTTTGGCCGATTCTTCTGGCTGCTGGATTATGTGGCTTAGGTCATCGGCGTCTGGTGGTCGCACATAAGTGCCCTGGAAGTTGTCAAGGAATGCGGATTCCAGGTCATCCCAGCAACTAATTGACTCTGCTGGCAGGCTGTTAAGCCAATGCCGAGCTGGTCCTTTAAGCTTGAGCAGGAGGTATTTGATGGCGTGTAGATCATCACCACGGGCCATGTGAATGTGAAGGAGATAATCCTCGATCCATACCGCGGGAACTGTTGTGCCATCGTATGATTCAATGTTGACGGGTTTAAAACCCTCGGGGATTTGATGATCCATTACTTCGTCTGTGAAGCATAGTGGGTGTGCGGCACCCCTGTACTGGGCTATATCGCGACGCAGCTCGGATGAGCTTGGTCTGTTGTATTCGGCCTGGCCGTATTTATCATATCCGGCATGATGGTTATCGTCGCGTGAAGTGGGGCGCCCACGCGATCCGTAGATCGATCTTGTTTGCCATGCCTTGTTCTCCAATATGTCTCGCAGGTCTGTTGCGTCTCCCCGCACTCTGGTATTTTTTGAGCGGTGTCGGGGTGCGGCTTGGATCGAGGGCCTGAAGGCCTCTCTGTCGCGGCCACGGGGTGGCCGATCGGGCGCATCATACGCTGGTGATGTAGGTTTAGTTGCTTCCTCCTCAAGTTGGGGTAGCAGCCTGCGCTTTGGGTAGCTCTTGGAGGGGCGTTCGAGTTTATACTCTTCGGCCACCAGGACTTCGGTCCATCTGTCGGCTAGCATGTCTTGGTCAGCTCTAAGTTGCTGCTATTTTTTCTTGAGTCTGCTTGCCGTGGCCATAAGCCTGCGTCTGAAATGCCCTTGTTCGATGGGATCCTCTGGTACGACGAATTCGTCATCGTCGAGGCTTGCCTCGTCTTCGGAGGGAGGCATATAATTATTGTCCTCGACCTCTCTGTCGGCCGCTCTCTCATGAGGGCTGGCTCCTTCGTCCTCCTGCACTGAATCATGCTGGAGGGCGATGTCTTCGGCACTGTCCGGCGTGTTGTTATCTCCAGTGCCAGACTCGCAGTTTTTATTTTGGCAGGGTTTAGAGCGGCGCCGCTGACGTCGGCGCTTGGGTTGATTCTTGGAGGGGTCGTCCTCCATTTTTTCATCGCCATCCCCTGCTTTGGGGGTGTCCATCATGTATATGTCATATGATGAGGTGCTTTTCCAGTTCCCTATAGGTGCTGGTTCTTGGTCGTCTCCTTCATCGGCGTCCATACCGTCGATGTCTTCGGAGTCGAAGTCGAGCATGTCGGTTAAATCGTCGACAGTGGCTACGAAGTGGGTGGTGGGTGGGTTTCGAATTTCTTCGTCGTCCGTATCCCAACCATGCTGACCGTAATTCGGCCAGGGCTCTCCTGACAAAGAGAGAGACTTTAGTGAATTCAGGATATCGCCAAAGGGCGAGTGCTGAAAGACATCCGCGGCGGTGAACTCCATGACCGGAGCCCAATCGGGTTCGATCGGAAGGGGTGCGGAATATGCGGAGTCCGGAACGGAGTCCGGCACCTTGGAGTCACGGGCCTTGCAAAGGACTAGGCTGGTATTCGGCTCTATCGCCGTAGAGATTGCGGCTCCCGGGGCGGCGTCCAACCGTCCATCCCCGACTAGCGCAGTCGGTTCCGAGCTAATGATCGGAGCGGACACCTGAGCGGCGCTCTGGGCGTTGTCCGGCGGCAGAGTTAAATCATGCCCATCGCGACAGTGCGGCGTGCTCGGCCATGGCTCGAATCCGTCGAAGATCAAGTCCCCACGGATGTCGGCTGTGTAGTTTAAACTTCCAATCCTGACCTGATGGCCAGGGGCGTAGCTTTCGATCTGCTCCAGATGGCCAAGCGAGATGGCCCGCAGTGCGAAGCCGCCGAATACGAAGATCTGTCCGGGGAGAAAAGTCTCACCCTGGATCGCGTCGTGGTTGATGATCGAAGAAGCCATCGGGCCTAAAGGTGACGAAATAGAGGAACTCTCAATGAAAGCACCAATGTTGGTGTCAAAACTGGCGGATCTCGGGTAGGGGGTCCCGAACTGTGCGTCTAGGCGGATGGTAACAAGAGACAAGGGACACGGTGTTTTTACCCAGGTTCGGGCCCTCTCGATGGAGGTAAAACCCTACTCCTGCTTGATTAATATTGATGATATGGGTAGTACAAGAGTGGATCTACCACGAGATCAGAGAGGCTAAACCCTAGAAGCTAGCCTATGGTATGATTGTTGTTCGTCCTACGGACTAAAACTCTCCGGTTTATATAGACACCGGAGAGGGCTAGGGTTACACAGAGTCGGTTACAATGGGAGGAGATCTTCATATCGTATCGCCAAGCTTGCCTTCCACACCAAGGAAAGTCCCATCCGGACACGAGACGGACTCTTCAATCTTGTATCTTCATACTCCGGGAGTCCGGCCAAAGGTCATAGTCCGGCCATCCGGACACCCCCTAATCCAGGACTCCCTCAGGGGGCATTGGTACCGGTTGGTGCCACGAGCCGGTACCAATGCACCCCTTTAGTTCCGGTTGGTTCCACCAACCGGAACCAAAGGCCTTGCACATCGGGGTGGTGTTGGGAGTTTAGTCCCAGCTCGCTAGTTGAGAGCGTTCAACACCTGTTTATAAGCTCGGTTGCCTCCTCCCTTTCGAACTCCTCTGAATTGCCGGCCTATGGGCCAAATCTAACATTGCTATGCATGTGAGCTTACTGGGCCTTCTACGGGCCTGAATCCTGGCCCATGGATGGGTTTCTAGTCGTATTCAGGCTATGGTGGCCCTGTAGGTGGCAATTTTTTTATTTTTTCCCAGTTTTTTGTTTCCTTTTTTGCTTTATTTATTTTGTTTTGTTTCTACTTACAAAAAAATACTTATTTTTTTATTTTATTTTGTTTCTAATTACTTATTTATTTTATTTTATGATAATTCTTTTTGCTATTAAAGTTTCTAACAAAAAAAGTTCTTTATGAAAATTGTTTTTGCTTTTAATGATTTTGAATAGAAAATACTTTGATAAGTTTAGCTGCATCAATTTTATATAATTTTAGTTTCAATAATACTAGAGGTTGCTTATAATGTTTTGAACAGAAAATACTTTGATAATTTTAGTTTCATAAATTTTATTTATGTTATTAAAGTTTATTTTATTTTGTTTCTACTTATATATTTTATTAAATTTTATATTATTTTGTTTTAAATAACTTATTTATTTTATTTTATGATAATTCGTGTACAAAACGGACAATGTCTTTCGAAGTATCAAGATTTCATACGGAAACTCGTCTGTTACAAAGGAATTTCATTTTTTTGAACTTATTTGAACTCCATAGTTTTTCTGTGTTCAAAATGCACCATTCAAAGTCACATCATCAATTTTCAATCCTTTCTGACTTCATTTGTTACTTTTCATGCATTTACTGATTATTTTGAGCTATAAGACCATGAAATTGAAAAGCATTTGAAATGAACTCTGAAAAGGTTGAAACTTGGCATGGTATCATCATTTCACCCACATGGCATGTGCAAGAAAGTAGAGAGGGTTACGGCAAAAACTGGATGCACTTCGTGTATAAAACGGACAATCTCTTTCAAAGTATCATGGTTTCATACGGAAACTCGTCTGTTACAAAGAGATTTTATTTTTTTTAAACTTATTTGAACTCCATAGTTTTTATGTGTTCAAAATGCACCATTCAAAGCCACATCATCAATTCTCTATCCTTTCTGACTTCATTTGTTATTTTTCATGCATTTACTGATTATTTTGAGCTATAAGACCATGAAATTGAAAAGCATTTGAAATGAACTCTTAAAAGGTTGAAAGTTGGCATGATATCATCATTTCACCCACATAGCATGTGCAAAAAAGTACAGAGGGTTACGGCAAAAACTGGATGCACTTCGTGTACAAAACGGACAATCTCTTTCGAAGTATAAGGGTTTCATATGGAAACTCATCTGTTACAAAGGGATTTCATTTCTATTAACTTATTTGAACTCCACAGTTTTTCTGTGTTCAAAATGCACCATTCAAAGCCACATCATCAATTTTCAACCCTCTCATGAATAGATAAGTGACCAAATTAATAGAAGTTCGTCATCACATTAAAACCAAAGTACATACATAGTTCACATTGAACAACATATAGCTCTCCAGAGCATCTAATTAAACAATACATTAAAATTATGTAAAACATTTCAATGCAACAATAAATGCGATCATAATCGCAACCAAGGTAACAACTGATCCAACTGCATAATGATACCAAGCCTCGGTATGAATGGCATATTTTCTAATCTTTTTAATCTTCAACCGCATTGCATCCATCTTGATCTTGTGATCATCGACGACATCCGCAACATGCAACTCCAATATCATCTTCTCCTCCTCAATTTTTCTTATTTTTTCCTTCAAGTAATTGTTTTCTTCTTCAACTAAATTTAACCTCTCGACAATAGGGTCGGTTGAAATTTCTGGTTCAACAACCTCCTAAATAAATAAAATCTATGTCACGTTGGTCGGCATAATTGTCATAAACAATAAATGAACCAAATAGTTATCAAAAGATAATATATATACCACATCTGTATCATAGACAGGACGACGGCCGACGGGGGCGGATACCAAAACCATCGCACTATATAATAACAAGGAATAATAAAAGTAAGAAAATTAGACAAGTATCTATCTGAAGTAAGAATTTTTTTTTTCAAAAAGAAGATAAGAACAAGAGGCTCACCACGGTGGTGCCGGCGACGAGATCGGCGCGGGCGATCGACGGCGGTGAAGACGGGGGCGGGACGTGACGAACCGCTAAACCTAGACAAATCTCGGGGAAAATGGAGCTCGGATGTTGAGTTTCGAGAGGAGAAAGATTAACTAGTGTGGCTCGGACATTTCATCGAACACCTCATGGGCATAGGAGGTGAGCTAGAGCACCCAAATGCCCTCCCCTCGCCGTCCAGAAAAAACAAAGCAATGTGGAGTGCTCTGCTGTGGCGATGAGGTATATATAGGCAACTCATTTGTTCCGGTTAATGGTAGAAACCGGGACTAAATCCCGGTAATCTGTCCCGGTCCAAGCCACGAACCGGGACCAATTGTTGTGGGCCAGGAGCGAGGACCATTGGTCCCAGTTCGTGCCTAGAACCGCGACAAATGGGTCCAGACGAACCGGGACCAATGCCCACGAGGCCCCGGCCGGCCCCCTGGGCTCATGAACAGGGACTAATGCCCCCCAATGGGTCCCGGTTCGTGAAGAACCGGGACTAATGGGCTGGCCAGGCCAGAATGAAAGCCCTGTTTTCTATTAGTGTACTCGAATAATTTTCTTGCAGATGAATGCACTAACTATGTGTGTTGACATTTGGCACTATTCTAAGAGCGGAAAAGTAACTCTCTTTAATTTCTTATTTGGGGACGGAGGCACAAATTACTCTTCTCGGCAAAATAAGAAAGAAAATCCAAGATTTTCCTTTCTGCAGGGAATTAATCCAATAGTATTTTAGACCTTCCCTAGTATCATGTCAGCGGAATCATCTTTGGGCCCCATTTATTAGTAGATCAATATAATGCCCATCACACCCAACTTCATTTCATTGTAATGACCACCGATTATTGGCTAACATAGGAGCTGATCAACAGTTCAACGCACAAGAGTTATTATGTTTACACACAGAACGTGTGTACAGAAAAACGAGAGTAAACGACTACCAGCCCACCAAAAGAGCCATGGTTCTCTTCATCAGGCAACGGACCGCAAAGCATACTGAATCGGCCTCCCCCCATCCATCATCAGTTGGTCAAGATTTCTGTCGCCACTCTCGACAGCAACTCGGCCCCAAAGGGACGTTTGTTTCCCAGATTAATTTCTCTTCTGCAAGGCAGACCAAGAACACAGCACATGTGAACATCATGGAAATAACAGCAGTAGGTTTAGCAGGGTACATATTACTCAAGCAAGCAACGCTGCAACACCACCAGAAACCCTCACCCCCATAAAAATTTAACACCCAGGCCTCATCATCTTACAGGGTAATTCATCCAACATCCAGAGCAACAGCAAGAATACTCCAAACTTACCACTGAAAAAACAATGTAACAAATGGATTCTTTCCAACAGCAAAAGCGACATTTCTCATCAACCTTCCAACATGTCTTATCAAAATACAAAGATTAAAGTTCTGAGGCGGGCGATGACTTAACTAAACATGTGCATCTACATTGGACTCACGACCTTCACAAATAAAATCCATCTCTTAGAAATCCTTACTAATATCACAAACTTTTGTTGTAGTCTTAATGTGAACTCCATAGTTTGGCCCCTGCATAGGTTTGGCAACCTCAATACAGTGTAAGACTTCATCTGTGCATGCCATTATTTTCTTTGGCGTCATATCCATGATGTGATCAAGATAAATAGATAGAGATAATAACACTGTAAGGGGAAGGGCTGTGCATATTGATTATTAGTTTGTATCGACCCTGTCTTCCCTCCACGCCACCAGGTGTAGGAGGGAAATTCTAGCCGTGCCACAAACTACCCAAGCCTTTCTACGCAATCCCAACAAGAAAATTAGTATTTAGATTGCCATCTCCCTTTACAGCATGTATGGGTTTCTATTAAGGGAAGTGATGGTCTCCATTCATTTTACTAAATATGCATTTTATTAGATGTTGCTGTCATCAATTACAGAATAAGCAAACCATGCCCCAAAACTAATTTGATGAACAATACTGTCAAATATATGAAAAAGATAGTAAGCGAGATATCCATTCATATACATTTGTTGCTAAAGAACCCTTGACTATTTTGATTAACAAACATACACTCCAAAACTAATGCATTAACAAGTTACAAGGGAGCAAATGTACCTTGAGAACTTCTGGGCAGTTCTTATACACCTTGTACTACATCAACAAATGCTTGGAAGGACCCAAGCCAGTGGAAAACAATCCTCCCGTAGTGGTCTCCCTGGGTAGTCGGCAAGAATTTCATGCAAAGATCTATCAACCAAAGAATACTCACTCCAGTTCCCAAAGTTTCCAGTAAAGTACAAGCAGTCTCTTCGAACTCGCGGATGATCTGGACCAAGGCAACCAGCAAACTCATGCCTATTAAAGAACAAGCTACAACCACCAAGGCTGTCGGTGCTCGCCCACTTCTTCTCCCTGGATTGCCACTTGAAAACATGGTACAACTTGGTTCTGACAATTAGCAATATCTCACCATGGCACTCTGCGAGCAAGGCCACCGAACTATCTGGAACTGTCTGTGCGCTAAGTTCATCCCCAAGAAACGACAATACCATAGAATTGTTGTTAAGCTCGACAACAGCAAGACGGTAATTTGGATAAATCAACGCGTAGAGGGTTCCTTTCACGAACATCAGACGGTAAGGGTGGTAGCCTTCGTCGCACCACGCCACTTGCCACTGAGCATCCCCAATACGGCAGTAGGAGATGTGACGGTGCCGTGGCATGAAGGCGAGGACTAAGTCGCCAGAAAAGAGAACACATCCAATGGGTGTAGGGGGATGGGGCAGGCGGGCTCGCTCGCCTGTGAGGAGATGGCAGATGCGAAACTCGGGGCGGCTGGCGGTAAAGATGTTTCTGATGGCGACACGGCAGCCGAAGGAGTAGAAGCAGGTGAGGGTGACTTCTTTGGGGGTGAAGAGCCGGCTGAAGCAGGTGGGGTTGCGGCGTCCATGGTCCACGGGGGTGCGCGGGAGGCGGAAGCGGAAGATGCGGCAGAGGGGGACGTGGTAGAGCGCTTCCGAGGCAGAGGTCTTCTGGTGGACGAGGAGGAGCGGACCCTGCGAGGCGAGGTTGGACGATGACAACGGGAGGTGAGCCCGGTAGGCGCGGCAGGTGGCAACGAGGGCGAAGAAGTCCTCGAGGGTCGTCAGCCGGCTCGCGATCAATGCGATCAGCTCCGGTAGGATGTCCGGCGATGGCGAGGCGGGTTCTTCGCGGTTTGTGGAGGATGAGGTGGAGGACGTGGTGATTGTGGAGGCGGTGGGCGGTGGTCGGCGGCGAGGTCCTCGTCCGGCGCTTCCCCGACTTGGCCATTCCTCGCCGCCGCTTCTGCTCGGCGTGCGGCGCTGGATTGGTGTGAATGCTGCTAAGTTTAATTAGATTCTTATGAGGAAACCCGTTAATGGTCCAGGCCGGGCTGGGCCTAGCGTGTATTGGGCTTGGTTCGTCTGGTTTGTCTGATGTCGTTGAAGGTTTTTTGAACACTGTAGTTCAATTTGACAAAGTGAAGGTGAAGGATAGGGACATTTTTGCCTACAAAGAACTAGATCCTTCGATGGATGCGCTTCATTTCTCGATCTGCAATACGTATGCGTAGTACTGCAAGCGATTGTCTCAGCGCATTCATTCTGTTAGCTCTCCGAGAAGTTTCACCTAAATTACCACCATGAACTTTATGGGACAAAAAATTACATCCATGAACTTTATCGGAAAAAAATTAGATTCACGAAAAGATCAAAGACCATACATTGTGCCTCCATTATTGAACAAGAAAAGTTTGACAAGCTGCTTTTACTGTAGAAGCTACAGCCCTCTCTGAGGGACTAAAACTTGCTACTAGTATTGGCTGCAACTCCATTCGGATACAGACGGACTGCATGACTTTAGTTGCTGCTCTCCAGCAGAATATGGGACACTCTACGATAGCAGCTCCAATTTTGGAGGATTGTCCATTATTGTTAATTCCGGAAAGGTCATTTTAGAGCATTTTAACCGGGAATCTAATATGACACCTCATGTGCAAGCGTAAAATGGACCTGTAGATCCACCAAACTTGTGGTTGGACTCATCTCGCACTTTTATTTCTGAACTTTTAGCGGACGATGTAAGCGTTGTTTAATTTAATAAAGCTAGCCATGATGACCTTTCCCTCAAAAAAAGAAATGTTTGACAACCTACTTGCTGAGACAATCCCTCACATCACACAGACGGAGTTTTCAGTTTAGTCATTACTCAGTAGTGTTTTCCTTTGTTGTCGGTTGAACATGAGGAATGCCTTTGTATGCAACAAAGTGTGATACATTACCTTGAAACATGTGGCTGATTTCATCCACCATGAAATGCTGGAAATAGGTCAAAAGACTAGCTAAAGGCTCGTAACTCGTTTGGGTCATGTGTCTCATAAAGAACAACTTGCTCTCTGCATACGATTTGTTGACAAATCGGGAAGAGGATGTGAGAGGTTCCTTGGCGTTGTGCATGTTTCCAATACAACTTCATTGTCACTTAAGAATGCAAATCAAACTTTGCTTAAAGATCATCATTTGACTCCTAGTCAAATACGTGGGCAAGGATATGATGGGGCTAGCAACATGAAAGGGGAGATTAAAGGGTTCACTACTAGAAAAAGGCCTGTTAGTGGCGCACCTATTTTGGCTATTAATGGTGCAGTATAGGTGCGCCACTATTACCATGCCACGAGTAACAAATACTAATGGCGCACCTCTGGTGCGCCATTAGTATTGCAGGTAACAGTGGCGCACCTTGTAGTGCGCCATTACTATTGCTATAGGTGCGCCACTGGTAACTTTTTTTTTTTGAATTCTTTTTGTTTTTTTCTGAATTTTAAAGGCGGGAAAATAGTAGTGGCGCACCGTCTAACCCCCACCGTGCACCATTGCTATTTTTGAATTTTGAATTTGGATCTGGATCGTGATTTTTTGCGCTTTTTTTGCTCGTTTTTTGGAGGATATTTTTTTCAAATTTTGTTCTCGTTTTTGGATCTTGTACGTTCTTTTGCCGGAGAGGAGTTTGCCGGAGAGGAGGGCCGAGGAGAGACCATGAGGAGGAGAGGAGGGAGGAGGAGGAAGTCACCGGAGAGGAGCTCACCTACATCGTCGGAGAGGAGGAGGAGGAGGTTACCGGAGAGGAGCTCGCCTACATGCCGGAGAGGAGGAGGAGGTCG
>NC_041385.1:808670180-808698720 GCF_002162155.2 Triticum dicoccoides
AGGAGAAACCGTGAGGGGAGGGGAGGAGAGGAGGGAGGAGGAGGTCGCCGGAGAGGAGGAGGAGGAGGAGGAGGAGGAGGTCGCCGGAGAGGAGGGGAGTATGGTGGAGGAGAGGAGGGGAGATGGAGTGGAAGAGAGGAGGAGATGGAGTGGAGGAGAGATGGAGTGGAGGAGTTGAGGAGATGGAGTGGAGGAGAGGATCCCGCCCAGCCATATATACGGCATAGTAATGGCGCACCATGGGCAGATGCGCCATTACTAACTTTTTTATTTATTTTTTTGATTTATTTTGAATTTTGAAGGCGGGAAGATAGTAATGACGCACCATGGACAGGTGCGCCATTACTGAGTTTGATTTTTTCTGAATTTTTTTGCCTCTCCAGATCTTGAAATCCTATAACTTTTTTTTCTGTTAAGTTTTTGAGAATTTTGAAAATGTTCAATGACGTTCCCCCAGTTGAATTCAGACGTAACTTTTCGAGTAGATGATTTTTCACATAAAAAACTTTTTAATCCGAATTCGTATGCAAAAGTTATGCCCATTTTATTAAATTCCAGAGAGATTTTACAAATAAATTTGAAATTCATATTTGTAAATTTTCCCAACAACTAGACCACATATCACATGGGAAACTTATTTTCTTTTATTTTTTTGACATTTCCATCATTTTCTTTTTTTTTTAAATTGAAAAGGCGGTCCACAGGGAGTGCATTTGGTGGAATTTTTGGTCAAAGTTAGTAATGGCGCACCACACGCACGGTGCGCCATTACTAACTTTGAGAAAAAATAAAAAAAATTGTTAGTAGTGGCGCACTGAGGGTGTGGTGCGCCATTACTAGTTAAAACTAGTAAGGGTGCACTATCCTCTGGTGCGTCGTTACTAGTTTTGAAAAAAAATAAAAAAAAATTGTTAGTAGTGGCGCATCATGAATGTGGTGCGCCATTATTATTTAGGGCATCTCCAGCCGTTGGCCCCCCAGGAGGGGCAAAAAATCGCCCGCTGGGGCGCACCGGTGCTAAACCGCGCATTGGGGGCGTGATGTCCCCCCAGTCGCGGCGCCCACGGTTAGTCAAAAAAGTCAAATACAACGCAAAAACGACTCAAATTTAACGCAAACATCGGCGAGTTCGTTCAAACTTAAACATATTTTACAAAAAAAGAAAAAAACTACCGCGGGCTACCCCCACCGTCTCCCTCGCCGCCCGCCTCGCCGCCCGCCCACGCGGTTCTACATGCCGAGGAGGCTGTAGAACCGCGTGTAGTAACCGCCGTCGTCGTCATCGTCGTCGTCGTCGTCGCCGCCCCCGCCTACGCCTCCGCCGTCCCTGCTGCATCCCTCCCCCAGTTGGCGCGGCGGGTTAGACGGTCTGGCGGCGGCGGCGGCGTCGTCGTCGTCACTGTCGAGGACCATGACGCCGTGCTCGTCCTCGCGCCCACGCTTGTGGGCGGCGATCTCCTCCAGGGCCCGGCGCGCCCACCGCATGGCGTCCTCGTCGGAGAAGCCGCGCCGGGCTATCTCCTCGTACTCCGCGGGGAAGCCGGGCTCCGGCTTGGGCTCGACGAGGACGAAGCGGTCGGTGGGTGGACAGGCGTTGGCGCCGATGCGGACGCCGGAGCTGCGGGTGCGCGCGCTGACCGGCGTGCCCTGGGGCTCCGGCTTGACGGGGCAGAGGCAGGGCGAGCCGCCGGACGAGGAGGAGGACACCCGGTCTCCATGCGCCTCGGGGTCCAGGAGCTTCCCCGGCGGCGTGAGAAGGAAGGGGGAGCGGGGTACTCGAGGCGCGGCGTGTTGCCGCCCTCGATGTACTAGAGGACGGCCTCCAACGTGCGCCCGGGCATGCCCCACCGCCGACGCCGGCCGGCGGCGTTGAGCCTGTCGGAGGGCACGACGCCGTTGGTGGCCTCGAGCTGCTGGGCGTGACGGCAGCGGAAGTAAGGGTCCCAGAGCGGGCTGTCGGGGACGTACCGTGGCCCCTCCCTCGCTGCATGCGGCAGGTTCGAGCGGATTCGTGCGATCTCCGGACGCCGCGCCGCGCCGGTGGGTACCGGGGGCACCGGCATGCCGCCCGCGCTGATCCTCCACGCCCCGGGCACCCGCATGTCCGGCGGGACCGGGTACTCGGCCTCGTAAAGGAAGCGAGCCTCGTCTTCATGAAGATGGCGGCGGACGAAGCCGTTCGCCGCCGCGCCGTCGCCTGGGAAGCGCTCGGCCATGGGTGTGAACTGGAGACGGCGAAAGAGAGGGGAGGAGAGGGAGGAACAACGACGGTGGGAGAGTCGTCGAGTGCGCCGGGGCGCGTCATATATAGGCCGAGGCGCGCGTGCCACAGTGTGTACGCATGGCGGGCGAGGAAGGGCGAGGGACGCGCGTCGTCCGGTCTTCAGTGCGCCGCCCGTGAGGCATCAATGGTGCAGGCTGACCGGCGCGGCAGCGCGCGGCAGCTTTGGCATTGATTCGCCGCGGGAAACGAGGCGATGAGGACGACGAAGGGCCGAGAAGAGAGCCGTGTCGCTGACGCGGCGGGCCCGCGGCTTTTTCGCGCCAAAACAGTTCGCCCGGCGCCCCCGGGCGCCCCCCAGCGCGCCGGGTTCGGGCTGGGTCCGCCGGCGCTGTTTTCGGCCCAAGCCGGCGAAAATCGGGCTCTTGGGGGCGCGACTGGGCCGTTTTTTCGGCGCCGGCGCGAAAAAAACGCCTGGGGAGGACTTCCTGGGGGCGCGGCTGGAGATGCCCTTAGAGTTTAATGGCGTACCTACATATGATGTGCCACTACTATATAGGAGTGGCACACCACATATGTGGTGCGCCATTAATGTCCATATTATTTATGGTCGTTTTCGTAGTAGTGGTTGAAAACATTGATCATGAAAGAGTCACCCTCTGCCTATTACATCCATTGTTTTGCACATCAACTTCTGTTGGTTCTTATAGCTGTGGCAAAGGACAATGAACCATGTTTGTGGTTCTTTGATCATGTTTCTTACTTGCTCAATATTGTTGGAGTTTCTTGTAAGCGCCATGACATGCTTCGAGATGTTAGAGCTCAAAAGGTATTGGAAGCACTCGAAATGGGTGAGATTGAAAGTGGAAGTGGACTAAATCAAGAGATGGGACTAGCTAGACCCTGCGACACTCGTTGGGGTTCTCATTTTAAAACCATTATGCACATTGTTAGCATGTATTCCACAATCCTTGAAGTACTTGATGCTATTGGAAAAGATCCTTCACAAAAAAGTGAGTGGACAAGAACACGTGAAGTTGCTCAAGCCTTTGAATCATTTGACTTTGTTTTCAATCTTCACTTGATGCTTGTTATTCTTGTCTATACAAATGAGTTGTCCAAATCTTTGCAAAAGAGAGATCAAGATATTGTCAATGCAATGACACTTGTTAGTTTGGCAAAGAGTAGAATGCAACACATGAGGTCTTATGGTTGGGAAGAATTTCTTGCAAAGCTAACCTTATTTTGCAACAAACATGACATTGAAGTTCCTTTGTGAGAGGACATTTATGAGCCTAATCAGAGATCAGGTTGGTATTATGAAGTACAAACAAATGATGATCGTTATAGAAGAGAAGTATATCTTGGTGTCATTGATCAAACCATTCAAGAGCTTGACAATCGGTTTGATGAGGTTAATACGAAGTTGCTTATTTGGATGACGGCTTTGAATCCCCTGAATTCATTTGCTTCTTATGATGCACTCAAGGTAATGAGACTTGCTGCATTCTATTCCATGGACATTTCAAGCACAGATTTGATAAGGCTAGAGTTTCGACTTACTAATTTTATTGACGATATGAGACAAGATGATAGGTTTAGAAATGCAAGTAATATTAGTGAGCTCTCTATTATGCTTGTTGCAACAAAGAAGCATGTTCTTTATGATTTGATATACTTACTCATCAAATTGATATTGATTTTACCGGTGGCGACGGCGAGTGTTGAAAGAGTATTTTCAGCAATGAATCTAGTGAAAAATAAGTTGAGGACTACTATGAGTGATGATCGCTTGAATGATTGCTTGGTGACATTTATTGAACGTGATGTGTTCATGGAAGTAAGCGAAGATGACATAGTTGATGCTTTCATGGTAATGCAAAAACGTAGAGTTACCTAGTGATGTAATTTTCTACTTGTGCTTCTTTCATGTAAGACTACTCGTATTGTAATTGAGCACATTTGAGATATATTTTGTGAACTAAATTGTTGTGAGATTTGCATTAAGCTACTCATGTTATTATTTTGCCATATTTTGTCCGACACATGAATTAGGTGGGATTTTTTTAGAGTGTGCACACCCTCCATTGTTTTTCTAGGTCCGCCACTGGTTTGGACACACATAAAACAGCAAGGTTGCACCATTACAACGTCACAAATGTACGACAATCGATGCACTTGTGCAGTGTGGAGCTACATCTCGTTGGACGGGCCAGTGAAAGGAAACCACACAATATTATAGCATTGCAGCCCAAAGTGTCCTTCTGCTCCCGAGCTCAAATGAGCACATCTGAACAGTAAATTCAAAAAAAGTAAACAAGTTAGAAAAATTCTGGATTTTTTTATTATAAACTTTAGCAAATGTTTTAAGAGCCTACAAATTCTCACTTTGAAATGACATTCGTGGAAGTCAGAGCAAAAAAAAATCAACAATTCAAAGTACTTTAAAAAATGGCAGATCTTTGGCATCGATTTATTTTTGCCACCACTTCCACAAATGTGATTTCTTAATGAAATTTTGTAAGCACTTAGAATTTTTATTTCACGATTTTACTATTTATGCGGACTCATTTGAGCTCGAGCTCAGAATAGCTCCGTCCCCTTGGGGCTTAATTTTATCCTTATCTTCAGTGATTGCACTTGTGTAGGGCGAGCCACATCCCGACTTTGCCCATATTACTCTGCACTTGTGCAACACAGGTTGTCTCCCATTGATTTTTGTATTTTGCATCCTTAGTTATACACTCCTAACTATTCATTATTTTTTGTAGTTACTTCTATGTTTTTACCTTATATATATTCTAGTGTTGACTTCAAAATAATTTTATTTTTAAAATATAGGTTGGCTTTAAAACAAGCCCATGCAGTCACATTTCCTTCCCAGCAAACCAAGCTAGAAAAGAACCTAGCCCATCACCTTTCCCCACAATTTTCTCAATTTTCTATTTTTAATCATTGTTGGGATTTCCTGTCCCTGAAAGCCCAATAAGTTCTTTTCCCTCAAAAGCTTAACTTGCTGCCGCTGCTCTCACATGGGATGAAGAAAGATTGTTAAATCTTAATAATTATAATCCACAAAATGATATGTGTCGCTCTCTATGCTAGCGTATATCGTCGTGATCGCCCACTATGCGCTACTACTAATCTCGCCCATTAGTGGAGGAAGCAAACCACGAGAGGAGGTATCCATCGGTTTTAGGAATCTTTTGGAACCTTTTGTCTTGTTTAGGGAAAGTTCCAAAAGTTTTTCTTTCACATTTTTCTTTTTTTATTTCAATTTGTTCTTTGCTTTCTTATTTTCCTATGTTTTTTCTTTTTTCTTCTTTTTGATCCACAATATTTTTAACAAAATCATGAACGTTTGTATTTCTAGTTTTTTCAATTGTTTAATATTTCTAAAATTCATAAACATTTTGTAAGTTCATGAATAGAATTCAAGAACATTTTTTCAAATTATTCAACTTTTTCATGCCTAGAAATGGAAAGAAAATGTTCATGAATCGTGCCTAGAAATGGTTTTTTATGTAAGAATAAAAATAGAAATGGAAAAGGGAAAAAGGTGCAAAGAATCGTGCTGCCTACTGGAGGTAGCAATTACACACAATTATGGACCAATGGTCCGGCCCACCCAAAGCGGATGTGTTGTGCACACTAGGCAAAAATACACTATTTTGGGGAGGTGATGTTTTACAAGTATGCTGGGATGGTGTAGCGACGGCGACATCCTCGTGGTGGACTTGTGTCCTCAGGCTCTAGTGCCGGTGCGAAGCTTGAGAGGTAGCCAGGAGCGGAAGCAGATTGTGATCAACATCAACAACAGCTGAAAGATGATGGATCGTGTGCTGGTTTTGAGGTTCATGGCTGGCAAGTATAGTTTCATCCTCTGATGTCTTAGTCGTGCGCGGCTGCTACATCTGGAGTTCGATGGTGTGGCTAGGGTGTTGCCTCGGTCTTATTCGTTCAACAGCAATGGCTTCGCCTTTTGTGAGCCACCTTGGAGATATGCAAAACTACATATCATTGATGGAGCCACATCGAGCTCGGGTGTGGAGGTGATCCGTTACTTTTTCCTCTAGTGGCTATTGTGGTGGTGCGGAAGGCAGGTGATTGGCGATGGTGTCAAGCTCGGGCATTCTTCAGTCTTGATTGTAATTTATCTTCTAAGCTAATGTTTCTTTGCGCAAATGCTAGTATTATGCTATGTTTTCGGTTTTGTCAGGTTCGTATTTACATGACTTGTACTATGATCTTTATGGTATAAATGAGACATATTTAACCTGAAATAAAAACTGACTGCCTGCAGAGACGTGCACACTATGAGAGGAAGATGTACGCACGTTAAGCTAGCTCCAATATTTATCGGCCGGCCGGACAGACTCGTACATAGGACGTATGTATGAAGTCGCTGACTAAAACACGCCTGAGAACAAGAGGCACGCAACACACGAGATTTTGTGGCCACGAGAGCGTGTCTCTTCCGTTGTGTTCTTTCTCTTGATTTCGATCTGGTTGAGTAGATTACAGGGGCAAATTTACACGTAGACAACACATAGTCTAATAGGCTCAGTTATAGTCTTATCTACCGTGGAGGTCGATAGTTCAATTTCGAGTTTAATTGCATTAAAAAAACCCGAGTCTAATCTTGCTTAGTAGACAAATTATGATAAGTCAACTACAACAAGTAAATGGTAAGTATGGAAAACCTACTCTATAATGGCAAATTCATTATTCTGCAAAAGATAAGTATTGCCGTATGGATCAGACTTAAGCAACATCATCTAGTGTTTAAAATCTTCGTGTCCCTCGAGCACTTTCTTAACATATGCTGCTATTGTTTGAAAAATTTGTTCAACATGATAAGTCATTTGCTGAAAAAAAAATCCATTCACTTTCAAAACTTAATATCTTAAGTCCATATTAGCTCATTTTCCGTTTTATTAAGTGTTTCGTTTATTTCGGTTTAACTTTTTTTACCTCTTTATAATTGAAATTTAACTTCTGAAGCATGGTCTTAACCGGTGTAATTTTTATTTGGCTTGGAGAGTAATAATAATGATGTAGCTAAATATTAAGATACACTAATTATAATCTATAATTAAGTTCAGTTGTGACACTTTGCTATTTCGTTAAATTTGAAGGATATACTACAATGATTTTGGTTCTTATTTTTTCCAGACATTGGATCTTTCTTTTTGTTTAACCAAATTATTATAGGTCAGAGAAAAAGACAAAAGGAAAAAACACAAGATTTCATATTTAATTTGTACAACTTATATGAATTGCAAATATATATGTTAGTGTTTGTGTCTATTTATGTTTTCCTAAATATCATGTTTGATAGCTATAAAGTTGAACGATGTTTCTAGAATGCATGCTTGTATATTTATATTCAAGTAAAGTAGCAAAGTGGCCCTTGCAAATGTGAGAGCAACACCTTTCATGTGATTAAAAAGATGTAAAATAAGTATGAGCTTTTAAGAAAATATATTCATATTACGTAAATTTCAATATTTAGTTCTACCTTGGCTTGCATAATTTTGAACAAACATGAATGCCATCATTTAAACTCCTGCACGAGAAAGTTAAAACTGGAACAAAAAACATGCTCTACGAACACCAAAAACTACACTAATATTGATACAAAAATTTGAAATCCTTCGCTCTATCCGCAAAATAATATGTCAAACTATCTTATATAGCAACGGAAACTCCACAACCAATTCCATGCATGCCTTTCGGTCCTACCAAAAAGAAAATATATTTACAAGAAAACAAAAATCATATACTATCCTTATAAATATACCAGTGATAACAATATATTTTCCACAGGGAGGCAGTGCACATCTATTAAGCCAAAATTTTAAGCGAAGCCACAACTAAAAAATGAAGTACATGTTTATTTCATTTGTAAATAGGAAAACATAATGTGCTTAAAAATAACTGTGTTAGTGATAACATCGATTTTCGTTCTTCAATGATGCTATGTAAGATGAAATTTTTCTACACGCATGGATCTTAAATAATCGTATTTTTCTAGACATTTATGATAATTCTTATATCTATTTTTATTTTCTTTGAGCTATCAAAGATATATGCTTTATAAAGCAATCTTATGATGCAAAAATAAATAAATAGGATAAATGTTTCCTAACGCCCGATGATAATTACCCTCGTGTGTGTATAGTATCTGTGAAAACCGAAAGTATGTACAGACTGCACATTATCTACAGCGGGAGAGGAGAGCAACGTTATATGTTGCGTCCACTCACTCTTTGTTTGCCTGGACGGATGACTGCTTTTGCATCGCCGCAAGCGATATTCCTGGGTTCAACCGGGAAACCGGCAAAAAGGGGAGGAAACCGATCCTGGTGCCCATCTTAAGCATCTGCATTGTAGATGCCCTTAGAATTTTCTACGATACATGCAAAGGCGTTAGCAAGACCAGGAGGAGATTAAGAAGGTGTAGGCAAGGCCGTTGATCTATTGTCGGTGTCATTTTAACTCTAGATTTTGCCTTTTTTCAAAGGCAAGAAAACCAACAAGGTGACGAGTGACACCTAGCCAGAAAGAGCATCTATGTGGTGGTTGCTAGCAATGGAAGAACGCTGGCGACTAAGAGCAACTTTAGCAGATCCTGTAAAACCTTGCTGGACCTAATAACTCCAGGCGTTTCATAGGATCCGCTCTTTTCTCGGCCCGAGCAGATCAAAAAGGTCTGGAACGCAATTTTTTTGCAGGTGGCCCGTATTCTTTCGTCCGCAGCAATATTTACTGGATTGATCCCGATTTAGGGTTCACATCCGCCACTTCCCCCACCCGCCTCTGCCACAATCCCACCAACTCCGGCAACCAATCTCCCTACTCTGGCACCCGATTTTTGCGTGCACACACACTTTTAGAGTAGATCCATGGCCGGCAGAGGTCGTGGGCGTGGAGTCCGCGGGGACCGTGGTGGCTCACCGCCGCACAAGCGCCCCCGGCGCGACACCGAGGCCGGCAGCTCCGGACGACCTCCGGTGGAGCCGTAGCGCTTGAAGTAGGTCAAGGAGCGCGGCGCCCTCTGCCGCAGCTACGACCGAAATGTTTGGAGGAGCTTCGACAAGATATGGACGCATTTTAGCCCACCACCAAGGGTCTCCGCGACACAGTTTATGGTCCCTAGTGAATGCAAAACTAAAATTAAGTTCTATTTTTAAAAAATGAATTTTTCAGATTACGTTCTGTTTTCATATTCGTGTTTCTCAGGACCTGTGCTTTCAAATAGGATCCATTTTTAAATATACTTATGACTTATCAAAAAATTATGTTAAGGTTCAATGTTGAAACTTGGTACGAGTGACCGATAAAAATCAAGTATTTTGTGTCCACGACCGACCGAAAAAATTGCTTAGAATTATACCTCTGAAACTTGGCATCTTCAGATGCAAAAATCGTAAGCTTCAACGTTGAAACTTAAAAGTAATTGTGCCTTTTAACGGGATGTAACTACTTTATGAATCGCAAGCCAATCGAACGGGCGGCAGGGCTTGGCAAGTGCGTGCCCCCGCACTCGCATGCCTCTCCGAATTTCCACCTTGTTATGAATGGAAATGACCATCCAATCGGGAGTTAAATGTGTAGACCCTTTGTCTGTTGTATCCTTGAATTTCGCAAAGTGAAGGTGAAGGATAGGGAAATTTTTGCCAAAAAAGAACTATATCCTTTGATGGACGCGCTTTATTTCTCAGTCCGCAATACGTATCGGACAATAAAATTACCTCCACGAACTTTATCCAACAAAAAAAATTACCTCCACGAAAAGCTTGAAGGTCATACATAATGTCTCCATTATTGACCAAGAAAAGTTTGACAACCTACTTGCTGAGACAATCCCTCACATCACACAAGCGAAAGTTTCCAATTTAGTCACTACTCAGTAGTTTCCAGTTTAGTCAGTACGCAGTGGTGGAGCTACATCTCACTTGTTGGACGGGTCAGTGAAAGGAAACCACACACTATTATAGCCTTCGGGCCAAAAGTGTCCTTCTGCTCCCGAGTTCAAATGAGCTCGGGTGAACAATAAATTCAAAACATTCTGAATTTTTTTGTGATTAACTTTAACATATATTTTAAGAGCTTGCAAATTTTCACTTTGAGATGACATTCGTGGAAGTCGCAGAAAAAAAACCAAAATCAGCACATCAAAATGCTTTTGAAAATGGCATTTTTGGAGCATCAATTTTTTTTGCCACCAGTTCCACAAAAGTGTTTTCATGTTGAAATTTTGCAAGCACTCAGTAATTTTGTCCATGTTTCGCACAAAAACAATTCAGATTTTTTGATTTTTTTTACGATTTTAATGTTCATGCAGGCTCATTTGAGCTCGAGCTCAGAATAGCTGCGTCCCCTTGGAGCTTAATTTTATCGTTATCTTCAATGGTTGCAGTTGTCCTGAAGGAGCCACACCCCGACTTTGCCCCTATTAGCTTGCACTTGTGCAACACGGGTTGTCTCCCATTGATTTTTCTATTTTGCATCCTTAGTTTATACACTCCAAACTTTTCATTAGTTTCTGTAGTTACTTCTATTTTTTTTTACCTTACACATATTCTAGTGTTTTAGCGAAGTCAATGTTTTCAAATTTTTAAATATATCTTGGCTTTAAACCAAGCCCGTCCCGTCCCATTTCCTTCCTAACAAACCTAGCTGGAAAAGAACTTAGCCCATCACCTTTCCCCACAATTTTCTAAATTTTCTATTTTTAAATCATTGTTGGGCTTTCCTGTCCCTGGAAGCCCAATAAGATTTTTATCCCTCACAAGGCTAACTTGCTACCGCTGCTCTCGCATGGGATGAAAAAAGATTGTTAAATCTTAATCATTATAATCCACAAAAACATATGTGTCGCTCTCTGTGCTAGCATATATCGCCGTGATCGCCCACTATGTGGTACTACTAACCTCGCCCATTAGTGGGAGGAAGAAAACCGCCAGAGGAGGTATCTGCCGGTTTGGGGAAGGTTCCATAAGGTTTTCATTTTTAACCTTCTGGTAGGCGCGGCAGGCAGCGCGGAGGGCGAAGAAGTCCTCGAGGGTCGTCAGCCGTCTCACGATCAATGGGATCAGCTCCAGTAGGATGTTCGGCGACGGAGAGGCGGTTTTATCGGGGTTTGTGGCGGATGAGGAGGAGGACGTGGTGATTGTGGAGGCGAGGGTGGTGACCGGCGGCAAGGACCTCGTCCGGCGGTTCCCCAACTTGGTCATTCCCATGCCCCGCCGCCGCATTTGTACCGAGTGCGGCGCTGCCTTGGCGACCTGTGGTACTGGATATGGTGAATGTTGACGTTTAGACCCTGGACACTAGTTTTCCTGCTGTACGTTAACTGGTCATATTCTGTTGAATTCTGTCGTACATTAGTCTGGGGTTGTTTTGATAGCTAGTTTTTAGGAAACGAATTAACTACAAACGTGCTTTTGGGTCTAAGAAACTAAAACTTTATTTGGCTAGCCTAACTAATCTACGATAAGGCTATTGATAATGGGGAGTATCATATACTAGTATCATGCATATGATACTAGTGTATGATACTACCTTCATAGTGCATAGTATCATAGAGTACTATCATAGAGTACTATCATAGATGATCATATTTACCGTCATGCATAACATAATGTAGTGTAAAATTCAACAGGATATGGTATCTACCTATGTTTTTTTGAAAGATTCAGCTTCATCGCTGGCTTTTCAATTGATTTAGCAGAGGGAGAGTACAAAAACAGCCTGATCAAGTGATCAGGATGGGGCTGCAGGCGCTCCAACAGGCTGGTATGCCCGCGGGAAACGGAAAACTGGGCGGCTAAATTCTCACGTTGGACCCCCAAACGGGGTCACTACGCATTTTGCATCAGCAAGGCACCATTGCTCCATGTCACTGCGAACTCGATCAATCGCCCGCCGAGCGCATGACATGTGCTCACGGAATGTGCACCCGTTTCTCTCTAACCAAATATGCCACGCCACTGCCATCAGAATGGAGCGCTGCCCCTTCAAAGTCCCCGGCGCTGCTCCGGGCAGCTTGCCCTTGATGATCTGGGTGGTCGTGCTCCCTGTGGTCCCTTCCTCCAGCCGCAGATCAGCACATCCCTTCCAAGTCGCCACTTGCGACCAGACTTCCTTGGCGAATGAGCATTCCCAAAAGAGGTGAATGGAAGATTCCAGGCTCCGATTGCACAGTGCGCAGAAGTACCGGTTCTCCCATCCTGACGCTGTAGCCTGTCGTTGCACCAGAGCCGATTGAGGTGCAGAAGCCAGCAGAACATTTCCAGCTTCCCGGGCGCCCAAGCCTTCCAGATGAGAGCCTGGTGATCGGTGTGGGGGCGATCGGCGAATTGCATGCTGTAGGCAGAGCTCGCCGAGTACTCTGTCCCGCCTCCAGCAGTCCATCTGATCACATCGGGCGCCCCTTCCTCGAAAGCAATGTGCGCCTCTCGGATCGCTCGCTGCAGCAGGATGAACTGAGGTAGGATGTAATTGAGGCTGCCATGGCAAAGATCTTGAATCCACTTGTCACCCTGCAATGCAGCTCTGACTGTCCTGTTCTTCCGCGATGAGTGGCTGAACAGGTCCGGGTACTCGAGGCATAGTGGCTGCTCTCCAAGCCAGCGGCTGCGCCAGCACAGCGCCGACTCACCGTTGCGGATGGTGACCGACATGGCAATTGTTGGGGAACGCAGTAATTTCAAAATTTCCTACGCACACGCAAGATCATGGTGATGGATAGCAATGAGAGAGGAGAGTGTTGTCCACGTACCCTCGTAGACCGTAAGCGGAAGCGTTAGAACAACGCGGTTGATGTAGTCGTACGCCTTCACGGCCCGACCGATCAAGCACCGAAACTACGGCACCTCCGAGTTGTAGCACACGTTCAGCTCGATGACGTCCCTCGAACTCCGATCCAGCCGAGTGTCGAGGGAGAGTTCCGTCAGCACGACGGCGTGGTGACGATCTTGATGTTCTACCGTCGCAAGGCTTCGCCTAAGCACCGCTATAATATTATCGAGAAGGACTATGGTGGAGTGGGGCACCGCACACGGCTAAGAGATCAAGAGATCAATTGTTGTGTCTATGGGGTGTCCCCCTGCCCCCCTATATAAAGGAGCAAGGGGGGAGGCGGCCGGCCAAGGAGGAGGGGGACTCCTCCTTCCCTTGGAGTAAGAGAGAAGGAAAGGGGGGGAGAGGAGGAAGGAAAAAGGGGCTGCACCCCTTGTCCAATTCGGACCAGAGGGGGGCTGCGAGCCTCCTTCCTTTCGGCCGCTCTCCTCTATTCCCGTATGGTCCAATAAGGCCTATATACTCGCCGGCAAATTCCCGTAACTCTCCGGTTCTCCGAAAAATACCCGAATCACTCGGAACCTTTCTGAAGTCCGAATATAGTCGTCCAATATATCGATCTTTACGTCTCGACCATTTCGAGACTCCTCGTCATGTCCCCGATCTCATCTGGGACTCCGAACTCCTTCGGTGCATCAAAACACATAAACTCAAAATATAACTGTCATCGAAACCTTAAGCGTGCGGACCCTACGGGTTCAAGAACTATGTAGACATGACCGAGACACGTTTCTGGTCAATAACCAATAGCGGAACCTGGATGCTCATATTGGCTCCTACATATTCTACGAAGATCTTTATCGGTCAAAACGCACAACAACATACTGCGTTCCCTTGGTCATCGGTATGTTACTTGCCCGAGATTTGATCGTTGGTATCTCAATACTTAGTTCAATCTCGTTACCGGAAAGTCTCTTTACTCGTTCCGTAACACATCATTCCGCAACTAACTAATTAGTTGCAATGCTTGCAAGGCTTATAGTGATGTGCATTACCGAGTGGGCCCAGAGATACCTCTCCGACAATCGGAGTGACAAATCTTAATCTCAAAATACGTCAACTCAATAAGTACCTTCGGAGACACCTGTAGAGCACCTTTATAATCACCCAGTTACGTTGTGACGTTTGGTTGCATACAAAGTGTTCCTCCGATAAACGGGAGTTACATAATCTCATAGTCATAGGAACATGTATAAGTCATGAAGAAAGCAATAGCAACATACTAAACGATCAAGTGCTAAGCTAACGGAATGGGTCAAGTCAATCACATCATTCTCCTAATGATGTGATCCCGTTTAATCAAATGACAACTTATGTCTATGGCTAGGAAACTTAACCATCTTTGATTCACGAGCTAGTCAAGTAGAGGCATACTAGTGACACTATGTTTGTCTATGTATTCACACATGCATTATGTTTCCGGTTAATACGATTCTAGCATGAATAATAAACATTTATCATGAAATAAGGAAATAAATAATAACTTTATTATTGCCTCTAGGGCATATTTCCTTCAGTCTCCCACTTGCACTAGAGTCAATAATCTAGTTCACATCACCACAAATATTCATATATGTATGTGATTAACACCCATAGCTCACATTGTCATGTGACCAACACCCGAAGGTTTTACTAGAGTGAATAATCTAGTTCACATCGCTATGTGATTAACACCCAAAGAGTACTAAGGTATGATCATGTTTTGCTTGTGAGAGAAGTTTAGTCAACAGGTCTGTCACATACAGAGCCGTATGTATTCTGCAAATATTCTATGTCTTCAATGCTCTGCACAGAGCTACTCTAGCTAATTGCTCCCACTTTCAATATGTATCCAGATTGAGACTTAGAGTCATCTGGATCAATGTAAAAGTTTGCACCGATGTAACTTTTACGACGAACTCTTTTATCACCTCCATAATCGAGAAATATCTCCTTAGTCCTCACTAAGGATATTCTTGACCGCTGTCTAATGATCTACTCCTAGATCAGAATTGTACTCCCTTGCCAAACTCAGAGCAAGGTATACAATAGGTCTGGTATACAGCATAGCATACTTTATAGAACCTATGACTAAGGCATAGGGAATGACTTTTCAGTCTCTTTCTATTTTCTACCATGGTCGGGTTTTGAGTCTTACTCACTTTCATACCGTTGCAACACAGGCAAGAACTCTTTGTTTGACTGTTCCATTTTGAACTACTTCAAAATCTTGTCAAGGTATGTAGTCATTGAAAAATCTTATCAAGCGTCTTGATCTATCTCTATAGATCTTGATGCTCAATGTGTAAGCAGCTTTACTGAGGTCTTTCTTTCAAAAACTGAATTCAAACACTCCTTTATGCTTTCCATCAAAAATTCTACATCATTTCCGATCAATAATATGTCATTCACATATACTTATCAGAAAGGCTGTAGTGCTCCCACTCACTTTCTTGTAAATACAGGCCTTTCCAAAAGTCTGTATAAAACCATATACTTTGATCAACTCATCAAAGCGTATATTCCAACTCCGAGATGCTTGCAACAGTCCATTGATGGATCGCTGGAGCTTGCACATTTTGTTAGCACCTTTAGGATTGACAAAACCTTCTGGTTGCATCATATACAACTCTTTTTAAAAAGATCCATTAAGGAATGCAGTTTTGACACCCATTTGCCAGATTTCATAAAATGTGGCAATTGCTAACATGATTCGGACAGACTTAAGCATCGATACGAGTGAGAAAATCTCATCGTATTCAACACCTTGAACTTGTCAAAAAACTTTTTGCGACAAGTCGAGCTTTGTAGATAGTAACACTACTATCAGTGTCTGTCCTCCTCTTGAAGATCCATTTATTTTCTATGGCTTGCCGATCATCGGGCAATTCCATAAAAGTCCATACTTTGTTCTCATACATGGATCCAATCTCAGATTTCATGGCCTCAAGCCATTTCGCGGAATCTGGGCTCATCATCGCTTCCTCATAGTTCATAGGTTCATCATGGTCTAGGAACATGACTTCAGAATAGGATGACCGTACCACTCTGGTGCGGATCTTAATCTAGAACATCTACAAATTTTGGTAGCAACTTGATCTGAAGTTTCATGATCATCATCATTAGCTTCCTCACTAACTGGTGTAGGAATCACTGGCACTAATTTCTGTGATGAACTACTTTCCAATTCGGGAGAAGGTAAAATTACCTTATCAAGCTCTACTTTCCTCCCACTCACTTCTTTCGAGAGAAACTCCTTCTCTAGAAAGGATCCATCTTAGCAACGAATAACTTGCCTTCGGATTTGTGATAGAAGGTGTACCCAATAGTTACCTTTGGGTATTCTATGAAGACACACTTGTCCGATTTGGGTTCGAGCTTATCAGGTTGAAATTTTTTCACATAAGCATCGTAGCCCCAAACTTTTAAGAAACAATAACTTTGGATTCTTGGCAAACCACAGTTCATAAGGCATTGTCTCAACAGATTTCGATGGTGCCCTATTTAAAGTGAATGCAGCTGTCTCTAATGCATAACCCCAAATTGATAGTGGTAAATCGGTAAGAGACATCATAGATTGCACTATATCCAGTAAAGTACGGTTATGACGTTCGGACACACCATTACGTTGTGGTGTTCCATGTGGCATGAGCTGTGAAACTATTCCACATTGTTTTTATATGAAGGCCAAACTCGCAACTCAAATATTATTCTCCACGATCAGATCGTAGAAACTTTATTTTCTTGTTACGATGATTCTTCACTTCACTCTGAATTTCTTTGAACATTTCAAATGTTTCAGACTTGTGTTTCATTAAGTAGATATACCCATATCTGCTCAAATCATCTGGGAATGTCAGAAAATAATGATACTCGCCACGAGCATCAACACTCATTGGATCGCATACATCGATATGTATTACTTCCAATAAATTAGTAGCTTGTTCCATTGTTCTGAAGAACGGAGTTTTAGTCATCTTCCCCAAAAGGCACGGTTCGCAAGCATCAAATGATTCATAACCAAGTGATTCCGAAAATCCATCTTTATGGAGTTTCTTCATGCGCTTTACACCGGTATGACCCAAACAGCAGTGCCACAAATAAGTTGCACTATCATTATTAACTTTGCATCTTTTGGTATCAATACTATGAATATGTGTATCACTACGATCGAGATCCAACAAACTATTTTCATTGGGTGTATGACCATTGAAGGTTTTATTCATGTAAACAGAACAACAATTATTCTCTGACTTTAAATGAATAACCGTATTGCAATAAACATGATCAAATCATATTCATGCTCAACGCAAAGGCAAAATAACATTTATATAGGTTTAACACTAATCCCGAAAGTGTAGGGACACTACTAGGAAAAACCCTAGCAGCAGCGCGGGTTTTGTGCTCACTAGTAGCGCGGGAGGGTGCGCTACTAATAAGGCGCTACAGCTATTGCTTAGCAGCAGCGCGTGCATGCCCGCGCTACTGCTAGGATGAATAGCTGCAGTGTTTGTTCGTTACCACGCTGCTGCTAAGGTAACTACTTGCAGCGTGTTTTATGTCCATCGCTACTAGTACTTTTATTTTTATTTTTTTATTTCTAGTGTATTTATGCACCATCGTACAAATATTGATACAATACCAGTTATGAGGTTTACATCATATGTCCATAACAGTGTGTCAAATGAAGGTGGATTAGGTTCAAGTGGAGGTAATATGTGGTGCATGTCAAAAGTATACTACTAATCCAAACTTGATCTAGTTTTTGGATCCAATCTCAGATTTCATGGCCTCAAGCCATTTCGCGGAATCTGGGCTCATCATCGCTTCCTCATAGTTCATAGGTTCATCATGGTCTAGGAACATGACTTCAGAATAGGATGACCGTACCACTCTGATGCGGATCTTAATCTAGAACATCTACAAATTTTGGTAGCAACTTGATCTGAAGTTTCATGATCATCATCATTAGCTTCCTCACTAATTGGTGTAGGAATCACTGGCACCAATTTCTGTGATGAACTACTTTCCAATTCGGGAGAAGGTACAATTACCTTATCAAGCTCTACTTTCCTCCCACTCACTTCTTTCGAGAGAAACTCCTTCTCTAGAAAGGATCCATCTTAGCAACGAATAACTTGCCTTCGGATTTGTGATAGAAGGTGTACCCAATAGTTACCTTTGGGTATTCTATGAAGACACACTTGTCCGATTTGGGTTCGAGCTTATCAGGTTGAAATTTTTTCACATAAGCATCGTAGCCCCAAACTTTTAAGAAACAACAACTTTGGATTCTTGGCAAACCACAGTTCATAAGGCGTTGTCTCAACAGATTTCGATGGTGCCCTATTTAAAGTGAATGCAGCTGTCTCTAATGCATAACCCCAAATTGATAGTGGTAAATCGGTAAGAGACATCATAGATTGCACTATATCCAGTAAAGTACGGTTATGACGTTCGGACACACCATTACGCTGTGGTGTTCCATGTGGCATGAGCTGTGAAACTATTCCACATTGTTTTTATATGAAGGCCAAACTCGCAACTCAAATATTATTCTCCACGATCAGATCGTAGAAACTTTATTTTCTTGTTACGATGATTCTTCACTTCACTCTGAATTTCTTTGAACATTTCAAATGTTTCAGACTTGTGTTTCATTAAGTAGATATACCCATATCTGCTCAAATCATCTGGGAATGTCAGAAAATAATGATACTCGCCACGAGCATCAACACTCATTGGATCGCATACATCGATATGTATTACTTCCAATAAATTAGTAGCTCGTTCCATTGTTCCGAAGAACGGAGTTTTAGTCATCTTCCCCAAAAGGCACGGGATCAAATGATTCATAACCAAGTGATTCCGAAAATCCATCTTTATGGAGTTTCTTCATGCGCTTTACACCGGTATGACCCAAACAACAGTGCCACAAATAAGTTGCACTATCATTATTAACTTTGCATCTTTTGGTATCAATATTATGAATATGTGTATCACTACGATCGAGATCCAACAAACTATTTTCATTGGGTGTATGACCATTGAAGGTTTTATTCATGTAAACAGAACAACAATTATTCTCTGACTTTAAATGAATAACCGTATTGCAATAAACATGATCAAATCATATTCATGCTCAACGCAAAGGCCAAATAACATTTATTTAGGTTTAACACTAATCCCGAAAGTGTAGGGACACTACTAGGAAAAACCCTAGCAGCAGCGCGGGTTTTGTGCTCACTAGTAGTGCGGGAGGGCGCGCTACTAATAAGACGCTACAGCTATTGCTTAGCAGCAGTGCGTGCATGCCCACGCTACTGCTAGGATGAATAGCTGCAGCGTTTGTTCGGTACCACGCTGCTGCTAAGGTAACTACTTGCAGCGTGTTTTCTGTCGATCGCTACTAGTACTTTTATTTTTATTTTTTTATTTCTAGTGTATTTATGCACCATCGTACAAATATTGATACAATACCAGTTATGAGGTTTACATCATATGTCCATAACAGTGTGTCAAATGGAGGTGGATTAGGTTCAAGTGGAGGCAATATGTGGTGCATGTCAAAAGTATACTACTAATCCAAACTTGATCTAGTTTGGACTAGTAGTACTTTCGATGTGCACCACATGTTGCCTTCACTTGAATCTAATCCGCCAGCACAAGCTAATCATCCTCATAGTCATTACCACCAATAGTATTTATTTCTGTCTAAAAAACAGTATTTATTTAATCACCACTAACACTAGCTAATAATAATCAGCATAGTCATTACCACCAACACTAGCTATTTTATCATCATAGTAATATAGTGTAGCACATCATCATCCTGAAACTCATTTCTAGCTAGCTAATCACTCCTGCTGCTCTCTCTTAGGTAAAATAACATAAAACATGTATAGCTCTCCTCCTTGATCAAGCTGGAGCATGCAGATGAACCCGTCTCCTAATCGTGGGTAGCACATCTGTTTGCTGCCCCCTAGTACTTCTCTGCGCTCCCCCATCACATATTTGGTCGAGTCTTGCACTATTAAGCATCTGTCGCTAATCTTGAATGCACTAAAGTAATCTGTAGGATATCTTGGCCGTAAGCTGATAATACTCATGGTACCTTTAGTCTTGATCCCATAAGGCACAACATTCATCGGGAGTCCCTGTTGAAGAACATCGTATGTTAACATACTTAGCAATGAAGTTTAGTTTCAAAAATAATGTATGGAAAAGATGCACTCATGACAAATAGTAAAAATCTTACCATCCTTCCTAAATAGATGTGACCGTAGTTCATTACGAACACTATTGGTCGCACATTTTCAGTACTAACATTTCTAAATGTAGGAAGAAAATTTGTCTTGACAGTATCAAGATCCTCAAGCCATGAAACATAATGACTGAGCTCCTCGCAGTTGAATTCAGCCCCAGGACAGTATACGGTCCTGTCTACCAAGCGCTGGACATGTTTGCTTGCACCGAAATAAGCTGACAATACAAATTAGTTGTCAACTATTTTTGAATAAACAATATCGATCAAAGACATAAATATGGTTGAGAAACTTACATAATGGTATAACTGGAGGCGTCTGCACATCGACCCAGTTGTCGGTATTACCTTCAATATCATCTTCCGGACGAATATCAAAGGTGATAACCATATCAGGCTCAAATGCATAAGTCTTGCATAGTGCTCGCCATGTTTTGCATCCAAAATAGGTGTAGTCGTCTGAATTGTACAATTTTGCATGGAAAATATAACCATGCTCGGTCTTCAAGTAAACTTTCTTTTCCTCCATACTATGACTGAAACCTATCTTATCCAATACAAAAACTCTTGCATGGCAGGGGATACGCTAGTAGAATAGTAAAAAATATATAAGTGGAAGCAAATGAAGCAGATGTCATGCTTAATTACGAAAAAACACTTGTCGCTGTGACTTACTGTATCCACTTCGAAGTTCTCGTCCAGCTTGATGCTGAAGCGCCTATCATCATCTAGGAAGATTCCGTCGCACAGGCGGCGCTAGTCTTCGCAGTATTTGCAAATACCGAAATCCTTTTCGTCGTCAGACATTTCCTATGTTCATATTTAAAACATTAATTGAAAATTGATCAAAGACAACTACCAAGATACTCAACACACAAATCCGGGGCACTCGATATTTCCTACATATTCTGGCACAAGTCATGCCAAAATTCACGGAAAAATCCGGCATGACCTTTGCTAAAATAGGACATATCGAGCGCTTGAAATTTGCCGGAACAGAAATGAATCAACACTCCGGCAAAGCATAGGCCACTCGGAGGTGTAACCTGCAAACATGACGGGCCACTTGGATATTGAGCAACACAAGATATATATTTCAAAATATCTTATAGGACTCAAATTAGCATGCATTCAATAAGCAAAAGTAAATCATCTCATACGTCCGTACATCGTCGAATATTATCACTAATACATCACGAATAGTGTCATACATATAACATCACTAATACAACTAAAACCCTAGCACACGACGGGTATCGGCGCAGGCGGTGGACACCCACAGAGAAGGAACCATCACGGGATCGTAGCTCCAGTGAGATCCCCAGAGAACCTGCCAGGTATTGGAGAACGGCCTGTGCTCCAACGCAAACAAGTAGCGACGGACGTGCGCGTCATCCTCACTGACACGGTGACGCACCACCTCCGCGGAGTCCTCGAGCCTCTCGATCGTCACTGGCCTACGCGACCGCCACCAAAGAAGGTTCGGGTCAACGACAGGCTGGCTCCTCACCAACCTGCGCCCCCCGGTAGATAGCTCCTCCTAGTACCACCCCGGTGGAGCCCAGTCCCGGACATGGCCGATCTGGTCAAGCAGGAAGAAGCTGAGCCGGTAACGCGGGAAGAAGCTGAGCCGGCAATGCGGGAAGAAGCTGAAGAAGAGGCATCAGATGAGCCCGTTGATGATCTAGGTCGGTCCATTGCCGATGCAAAGAGAAACTGCGCAAGTGATTTGGAGAAGAAGAAGTTGCAGCGCATGTTAGAGGATCACAAAAAATTGTTGTATCCGAATTGCGTAGGTGACAAGAAAAAGCTGGGCACCACACTGGAATTGCTGCAATGGAAGGCAGAGAATGGTGTATCTGACAAGGGATTTGGAAAGTTGCTGGTAATGATAAATGATATGCTTCCAAAGGACAACGAATTGCCCGAGAGTACGTATGAAGCAAAGAAGGCTGTCTGCCCTCTAGGGTTAGAGGTGCAGAAGATACATGCATGCCCTAATGATTGCATCCTCTACCGCGGTGAGTACGAGGATTTGAACGCTTGCCCGGTATGTGGTGCATTGCGCTATAAGATCAGCCGCGATGAGCATGGTGATGTTGAGGGCGAGCGCCCCAGGAAGAAGATTCCTGCCAAGGTGATGTGGTATTCTCCTATAATACCACGGTTGAAACGTTTGTTCCAAAACAAAGAGCATGCCAAGGCGATGCGATGGCACAGAGAAGACCGTAAGAAAGACGGAAAGTTGAGAGTACCCGCTGACGGGTCGCAGTGGAGAAAAATCGAAAGAAAGTACGGGAAGGAGTTTGCAGATGACGCAAGGAGCGTATGGTTTGGTCTAAGCGCAGATGGCATTAATCCTTTTGGGGAGCAGAGCAGCAACCATAGCACCTGGCCTGTGACTCTATGTTTGTATAACCTTTCTCCTTGGTTGTGCATGAAGTGGAAGTTCATTATGATGCCAGTGCTCATCCAAGGCCCTAAGCAACCCGGCAACGACATTGATGTGTACCTAAGGCCATTAGTTGAAGAACTCTTACAAATATGGAATGGAACAGGTGTACGTGCGTGGGATGAGCACATGGGGGAAGAATTTGACCTAAAGGCGTTGCTGTTCATGACCATCAATGATTGGCCTGCTCTCAGTAACCTTTCAGGACAGACAAACAAGGGATACCACGGATGCACGCACCGTTTGGATGATACCGACAGTATATATTTGAATAGTTGTAAGAAGAATGTGTACCTGGGACATCGTCGATTTCTTCCGAGCAGGCATCCCGTAAGAAAGAAAGGCAAGCATTTCAAAGGTGAGGCGGATCACCGGACGAAGCCTCGCCACCGTACTGGTGCTGATGTACATGATATGGTCAAGGATTTAAAGGTGATATTTGGAAAGGGTCCTGGCGGACAACCTGTTCCAAAGGACGCTGACGGACGCGCACCCATGTGGAAGAAGAAATCTATATTTTGGGACCTGCCATATTGGAAAGACCTAGAGGTCCGCTCCGCAATCGACGTGATGCACGTGACGAAGAATCTTTGCGTGACCCTGCTTGGCTTCTTGGGCGTGTATGGCAAAACAAAAGATACACCTGAGGCACGGGAGGACCAGCAACGTATGCACGGAGAAGACGACATACATCAGGGTCATGCAAGCTACGCTCTTACCAAAGAAGAGAAGGAAATCTTCTTTGAATGCCTGCTCAGTATTAAGGTACCGTCTGGCTTCTCGTCGAATATAAAGGGAATAATAAACATGGCAGAGAAAAAGTTCCAGAACCTAAAGTCTCATGACTGCCACGTGATTATGACGCAACTGCTTTCGGTTGCATTGAGGGGGCTTCTACCGGAAAACGTTCGATTAGCAATTGTGAAGCTATATGCATTTCTCAATGCAATCTCTCAGAAGGTAATCGATCCAGAAATCATACCAAGGTTACAGAATGATTTGGTGCAATGTCTTGTCAGTTTTGAGTTGGTGTTCCCACCATCCTTCTTCAACATCATGACGCACGTCCTAGTTCACCTATCCGAAGAGATTAACGTTTTGGGTCCTGTATTTCTACACAATATGTTCCCCTTTGAGAGGTTCATGGGAGTCTTAAAGAAATATGTTCTTAACCGTGCTAGGCCAGAAGGAAGCATCTCCAAGGGCCATCAAAATGAGGAGGTCATTGAGTTTTGTATTGACTTTATTCCTGACCTTAAGCCGATTGGTATTCCTGAATCGCGGCATAAGGGCAGACTGGATGGAAAAGGCACGCTAGGAGGGGAACAAATAATATGTATGGACGGTAATTCTCTCACTGAAGCACACTACACAATTCTACAGAATTCCGCCTTGGTGGCTCCGTATATGGATGAACACAAGAATTTGCTACGCTCCAAACACCCGGAGCGGTCTGATGACTGGATTACACGTGAACAAACCAGGAGTTTTGCCAGCTGGTTGCAGACACGTACCATGCATGACACCTCTATTGAAGATGACATGTACTTGCTGTCCCAGTTACCATCTTCGAATATAATGACTTTCAAAGGGTATGAGCTAAATGGTAATACATTTTACACGATCGCCCAAGATAAGAAGAGCACCAACCAAAACAGTGGTGTCCGCTTTGATGCAGAAACCAAGACGGGAAAGGAAACATATTATGGTTATATACAGGACATATGGGAACTTGACTATCGACGTGGTTTAAAGGTCCCTTTGTTTCGGTGCAAATGGGTCAATATGACACGAGGCGGGGTAACGGAAGACCCGCAGTACAGAATGACAACAGTGGATCTCAACAATCTTGCGTATGCAGACGAACCATTCGTCCTAGCCAATGATGTGGCACAGGTTTTCTATGTGAAGGACATGTCTACCAAGCCAAGAAAAAGAAAAGATAAGGAAGCGAATGCATCGTACGATGAGCCAAAGCGGCACATAGTTCTTGAAGAGAAACATCGTGGGAGTGGATGACAAGACAGACAAGTCAAAAGATTACGAAAAGTTTGATGAAATTGCTCCATTCACAGTGAATATTGACCCGAGCATCCCGTTAAATGATGAAGATTTTCCATGGTTACGGCGCAAAGGGACACACGCGAAGAAAAAGTTTCACACCCAAAGATCTGGGATGTGATCGGCTTTACTAGCTATCATCACTTTCTTCTGTGTTTCGCACCGAGAGGGGAATCTCTGTAATAGTTAGGGTAGTTATGTGTTTTGGCATTTGAAACGCGAAGAAATTTTATGTGCAAACAATTCACACTAATTTCAAATAATTCAAAATTTAAACTATTCAAATTTGAAAACTACGGGCACTAACAGAAAAAATAGCAGAAAAGAAAGAAAAACTATAGCTGAAAAGAAAAAACTATATAAAAAAACTACTCAAAAATAAATAGAAGAAAATAAATATAGCAGAAAAGAAAAAACTACTCAGAAATAAATAGAAGAAAAAATAAAGCAGAAAAGAAAAAAAATTATGTTTGCTATTTTTCAATCGTTTACAAAATGACCGTGAAATTGAAAATCACTACAAAATGAACTCTGAAAATGTTGAATTTTGGCAAACTAGATGAAAAACTACTCACAAATAAATAGAAGAAAATAAATATAACAGAAAAGAAAAAACTATACAAAAAACTAGGCAAGAATAAATAGAAGAAAGTAAAGCAGAAAAGAAAAAAACTATATAAAAAAACTATAGCTGAAAAGAAAAAAACTATATAAAAAACTACTCAAAAATAAATAGAAGAAAATAAATATAGCAGAAAAGAAAAAACTACTCAGAAATAAATAGAAGAAAAAATAAAGCAGAAAAGAAAAAAATTATATTTGCTTTTTTTCAATCGTTTACAAAATGACCGTGAAATTGAAAATCGCTACAAAATGAACTCTGAAAATGTTGAATTTTGGCAAACTAGATGAAAAACTACTCAAAAATAAATAGTTGATGAGGTGGTGGATACCCCGTGGATGACATCACGGAGAACACTAGCTATGAGCTACACGTTAAAATGAAGAACATATCCATGAAGGTGGCGGACGATGTTGCTTTTACAAATCCCCCTGAGGCAACCTTCCATTGCAACCCGATTCCAGCGGGCTATGCTCGTGTCTTGGTTGATGAGGTGGTGGACCCATATTCGGAGCTAGAGCTTGACATTCCTGGAGGTGACGACGAGGGCTTTCTCGGAGACGCCAACCATCGTATCATCCTATGGAAAAAGGATTGCATCATCTTTCTAAGGCCACCGACACCGCGTCAGCCAACTCCTCGTCGAAGTCCGCCACCGAGTCAGCAGTCTCCCGCTCCTGCAAGTCCACCAAGTCCGGCAAAGTGTCAGGCCACTCCTCCTCCAAGTCCGGCAAAGTGTCAGGCCACTCCTCCTCCTCCAAGTCCGCCACAGCGTCAGACATCCACTCCTCCTCCAAGTCCGGCACAACCTCAGGCCACTCCTCCTGCAAGTCTGGCACAGCTTCAGGCGGCCACTCCTCCTCGTCCAACTCAGCCCCGTCAGCCGTCTCCGCTGCCTCGGCAATCGCAGAAGACACACCCCGCAGCTATGGTGCATAGCGGTACGAGTCGAGGTAGTACAGGAAGTACAGGCGGAGGCAAGCGATATAAATATGGTCCAAGCCTCACGCCTCTTCCGCAGAGGGCTTATGACAGGTCCGAGGAGGAAATCACAGCCATATCGAAGTCCGAGGTGGAAGCCCATTTTGCACCGAAACCGCCAACGCCGCCAAGGGAGAAAGTGCCTGAGGAAACGATTGACCACTTCATTCGTATGGCTCAACCACCAGCTCCCAAGCCTGTTGATACAGACTATGAGCGCCACATCAGGAAGTTAAATCGAGCATGTCTACGTAAGGAGGCGAGCTCGGGATCGAGCAAACAAGAAGCAGCTGCCAAAAAATGCGGGAAAACCATTCCCCAGCTGGGAGAACAGGCGGCGCAATCGATCCCCTCGCTTGTTGTGCCAACAACACGTGACAGTACGCGCGCCCAATATTATTGTGGGCAAACAGTTTACGTTCTTGAGGTGGGCAATATGGTAATAACGGAGGAGCATATAATGCAGGCCGAAGTTATCAAAATCACTGTTGGACAACTCCTCGAGATCGAGCCCATGCCTGTGCTTAGAGAGGATGAAATAAAACGGAAATATGTCCGGGGCCAACCTTTGGTCGAGCCAGACAAGGTCAAGAACCTCCCAACGAGAATGTATGAATTGCATCAATGGTACATGAACATTACCAAGATTTCCGATTGATTGTCCCTCATGGTGAATGTCAAGGAGGGGCATTACTACCATGAGAAAGCTGTGTCCGTTGAGTATTCTGAACTGTTTCAGTTATACAATCAAGACGCACTCGACAAACCTATCGTCAGTTGCTATTGTCTGTAAGTGATTTCTTTCTGTAATTTAAGTCTCAAGCTAGTTGTAGTGATCCTTTTGATCAATCATTACCTGTAATTATCCTCACTATATTCTTTTCTGTGGTATTATATGCAGGATGAAGATGTATGAAATGAGAAAAGGTGGACGCTATGGCATTGGGTTCATTGACCCAAACACCGTTAATGAATACACATGGAAAATAGATTCACGTCATCAAAAGACCGTAGAGGACAGCATGCTAGAGTTCTTGAAGCGCCTCAAATACAATGAAGATATACTACTTCCTTACAACTTCCAGTGAGTCACACTGTCTTGTACTACAAATTCTTTGTTTTTGCCTACTAGCTAGCTACATGTTTTTGCTTATATTTGCCCGCTTAATTAAGACATGCAAACGTGTGTGCATGCAGATTTCACTGGGTCTTGTGTATCATTAAAGTTGACGCCGAAACAGTTGAAATACTGGACTCACTACTCAAAGAAAAAACTGACTATAACATCTTGTTTGGGATAGTCAACAGGTAATTTCAATCATTATTAACTATATATCTCGGCCTATTTAGTTCGTCATTTCATGATATGAACTATTTAATAACCCCTTTATTCATTTTCTTTGTCGGCGGGCAGGGCTTGGGCAAGGTTCATCAGTGTCACGGAAGGCGAATGGAAAGAAAAGCTTAAATGGGGAAGACCCAAGGTAAGTAATTAAGTAGTACTAGCTAGCTAGCTAGCTGCCATCTCTTTAATTATATGCTTGATTAATTATTATCTGATCAAATTCCATTCTCGTAAAGGCCCTGAAGCAGGCGCAGGGGACTGATCTTTGTGCATTCTGCGTTGCGAGAACATTCGCATGATGGCGTCCGAAAGGAGCAGATCTCAAAGACAGGAATGTGTACGCTTGTCAAAACACTATTCAAAATTTTTACACCATTATCGATATCTAGTCACACAACTAATACACATTGATCTCCTTCTTAACAGTTCAGAGAGGTGCAGGCGAAGCTCCTAGAAACGGAGCGTGTAGAAGCACTTCAAGAGGAAATAGCGGGATTTTTGCTCGACCAGGTCATAAATCCGAAGGGAGAATACTATTACCCGCTACCGCCCCCATGAAAACCACTTCCAATTGTCATCGTGCTCCGAAGGCACCAATTAGGCTAATGCCACTGGCTCCGAAGGCAACATGCATATGTAGGAGAAATTGTATATAGCTATACATGTGTGTATGTGTGAATTAATTAATATGATGGTTTGTGAGACATTGATGATATATATATGCATGATTGGTTCTACTAGAAATT
>NC_041385.1:808699400-808704960 GCF_002162155.2 Triticum dicoccoides
GGGGGATTGAAATTATCTTGATAGTATCTGAGGCGGTGGAGGCCTTGATAGTATTTGGGGCGGCTGTGGGCTTGATAACCAAGGGGTGGGGGGCGGGGGGTTTGATATTGTCACGGTAAACATGGGCGATAGAGGAGGAGGTGTCGGGTTCGGATACCCGTACCCTGCTTCACACGTAGGCGCCATGGAGCCGAGCAGCGCAAGCACTACGGCAAGCTTGGCCATCATCGTCATGGGTTGTGCCTTGTGGGTCTGCATAAGACTCTAGGTACTCACCATGCCCATATATAGGTATAGCATACTGTTAGCTCCAAGATGAGAGATACAGACGCCAGCAGATTCACCGAACGCAGGTTGCACTACAAGTCAAGCAGTTGACATCCCTCGGTAGTCATTAATTGTCACAGTGACCACACGAGCGATGTTTTACTCGAATAATTTTCTTGCAGATGAATGCACTAACTATATGTGTTGACATTTGACACTATTCTATTTCTAGGAGCGGAAAAGTAACTCTCTTTAATTTCTTATTTGGGGACGGAGGCACAAATTACTCTTCTGTGCAAAATAAGAAAGAAAATCCAAGATTTTCCTTTCTGGAGGGAATTAATCCAAGAGTATTTTAGACCTTCCCTAGTATCATGTCAGCGGAATCATCTTTGGGCCCCATTTATTAGTAGATCAATATAATGCCCATCACACCCAACTTCATTTCATTGTAAATTTGTAATGACCACCGATTATTGGCTAACATAGAAGCTGATCATCAGTTCAACGCACAAGAGTTATTATGTTTACACACAGAACGTGTGTACAGAAAAACGAGAGCAAACGACTACCAGCCCACCAAAAGAGCCATGGTTCTCTTCATCAGGCAACGGACCGCAAAGCACACTGAATCGGCCTCCCCACATCCTTCATCAGTTGGTCAAGATTTCTGTCGCCACTCCCGACAGCAACTCGGCCCCAAAGTGACGTTTCTTTCCCAGATTAATATCTCTTCTGCAAGGCAGACCAAGAACACAGCACATGTGAACATCATGGAAATAACAGCAGTGCGTTTAGCAGGGTACATATTACTCAAGCAAGCAACGCTGCAACACCACCAGAAACCCTCAACCCCATAAACATTTAACACCCAGGCCTCATCATCTTACAGGGTAATTCATCCAACATCCAAAGCAACAGCAAGAATACTCCAAACTTACCACTGAAAAAACAATGTAACAAATGGATTCTTTCCAACAGCAAAAGCGACATTTCTCATCAACCTTCCAACATGTCTTATCAAAATACAAAGATTAAAGTACTGAGGCGGGCGATGACTTAACTAAACATGTGCATCTACATTGGACTCACGACCTTCACAAATAAAATCCATCTCTTAGAAATCCTTACTAATATCACAAACTTTTGTTATAGTGTTAATGTGAACTCCATAGTTTGGCCCCTGCATAGGTTTGGCAACCTCAATCAAGATTTTGGATTTCGTTTTTGGTTTTTTACCGGGCCAGAACGAAATGGGCGAATTTCGGTATTTCGGAAAAAATTCGGACGAAAATCTCAAACTAAAATTTGAAATTTGGAAGAAAATGACAGAAAATTCCTCAAAAAGGTTTGAACCAATCAGAACCAAAACGTACAGCAGAGTTACATTCAACTGGAGGAAAACCAAAGCAGAATCAATGGATTCCAGAATCAACAATCCGAAAAGCAGTAGAAAAGGCTGGCCCTCACAAGCACGTAGTATCTGGTTCTCTAGCGCTGCCATAGAAGAAGTGGTGCGAAGTAGGAGCACGACTGCACGAGGAGAAGGATGTGGACAGTCGGCCGGTGGAGAAGAATGGAAGGAGAAGACGCTGACAAGCCTACATCGGCTTGCGTCGGCGCAGCCGCCGCCGCTCTGTGGAGAGATGTGGAGGACGCGAGGTTAGAATTAGGGTTGCGGGGCTTCAGTAGCGACTTTTATACCATCGGGGCACATCTGCAACCTACGATGTATCATGGGCTGGGCCAGAAATTCAATATGGGCCGAAATATTCAGCCGGCTTATATTTATACCGGGCCTGGACGAAATGAGCGGATTTCGGACGAAAATTGAAAATTCCGGACGAAATCCAAATCTCTGACCTCAATACAGTGTAAGACTTCCTCTGTGCATGCCATTGTTTTCTTCGGCGTCATATCCATGATGTGATCAAGATAAATAGATAGAGATAATAACACTGTAAGGGGAAGGGCTGTGCATATTATTGATTATTAGTTTGTATCAACCTTGTCTTCCCTCCGCGCCACCAGGTGTAGGAGGGAAATTCTAGCCGTGCCACGAACTAGCCAAGCCTTTCTACGCAATCCCACCAAGAAAATTATTTAGATTGCCATCTCCCTCTACAGCATGTATGGGTTTCCATTAAGGGAAGTGATGGTCTCCATTCATTTACTAAATATCCATTTTATTAGATGTTGCTGTCATCAATTACAGAATAAGCAAACCATGCCCCAAAACTAATTTGATGAACAATACTGTCAAATATATGAAAAAGATAGTAAGCGAGATATCCATTCATATACATTTGTTGCTAAAGAACCCTTGACTATTTTAACAAACATACACTCCAAAACTAATGCATTAACAAGTTACAAGGGAGCAAATGTACCTTGAGAACTTCTGGGCAGTTCTTATACACCTTGTACTACATCAACAAATGCTTGGAAGGACCCAAGCCAGTGGAAAACAATCCTCCCGTAGTGGTCGCCCTGGGTAGTCGGCAAGAATTTCATGCAAAGATCTATCAACCAAAGAATACTCACTCCAGTACCCAAAGTTTCCAGTAAAGTACAAGCAGTCTCTTCGAACTCCTGGATGATCTGGACCAAGGCAACCAGCAAACTCATGCCTATTAAAGAACAAGCTACAACCACCAAGGCTGTCAGTGCTCGCCCACTTCTTCTCCCCGGATTGCCACTTGAAAACATGGTACAACTTGGTTCTGACAATTAGCAATATCTCACCATGGCACTCTGCGAGCAAGGCCACCGAACTATCTGGAACTGTCCGTGCGCTAAGTTCATCCCCAAGAAACGACAATACCATAGAATTGTTGTTAAGCTCGACAACAGCAAGACGGTAATTTGGATAAATCAACGTGTAGAGGGTTCCTTTCACGAACATCAGACTGTAAGGGTGGTAGCCTTCGTCGCACCACGCCACTTGCCACTAAGCATCCCCAATACGGCAGTAGGAGATGTAACGGTGCCGTGGCATGAAGGCGAGGACTAAGTCGCCAGAAAAGAGAACACATCCAATGGGTGTAGGGGGATGGGGCAGGCGGGCTCGCTCGCCTGTGAGGAGATGGCAGATGCGAAACTCGGGGCGGCTGGCGGTAAAGATGTTTCTGATGGCGACACGGCAGCCGAAGGAGTGGAAGCAGGTGAGGGTGACTTCTTTGGGGGTGAAGAGCCGGCTGAAGCAGGTGGGGCTGCGGCGTCCATGGGCCACCGCCACGGGGGTGCGCGGGAGGCGGAAGCGGAGGATGCGGCAGAGGGGGACGTGGTAGAGCGCTTCCGAGGCAGAGGTCTTGTGGTGTACGAGGAGGAGCGGACCCTGCGAGGCGAGGTTGGACGATGACAACGGGAGGTGAGCCCGGTAGGTGCGGCAGGCGGCAACCAGGGCGAAGAAGTCCTCGAGGGTCGTCAGCCGGCTCGCGATCAATGCGATGAGCTCTGGTAGGATGTCCGGAGATGGCGAGTCGGTTTCTTCGAGGTTTGTGGAGGGTGAGGAGGAGGACGTGGTGATTGTGGAGGCGAGGGCGGTGGCCGGCAGCGAGGACATCGTCCGGCGGTTCTCCGACTTGGCCTTTCCCATGCCTCGCCGCCGCATCTGCACCGAGTGCGGTACTGGATATGGTGAATGTTGACGTCTAGATCCTTGACATTAGTTTTCCTGCTGTACGTTACCTGTTTAGATTCTGTTGAAATTCTGTTGTAATATCTAGGATCTGCTCCAACGCCAGGCCTCCTAATATCTACGGTTCGGTTTGCCGTCTCTCTCGAGGCATATATGTGTCAGGCGTGTACATCGTGACTGAATAACACGTCAGAGAATATGTGAGTCTAACTGTGAATGCCTTTTTTTAGGGATCCTGGCCATGTTTCATTAGAGGTCTGTCCATCCAGTTTTAAGGATCAGGGCCGGGTTGGGGTATTGGGCTTTGTCCATCCAGTTTGTCTAATTCGTTGAATTTGACGAAGTGATTTGTCAAACAGTATAGACAAAATAAAACGATGATTTCTCTCAAAAAAAATAAAAATACAGGGATGATCCTTCGATCAACATGCTTCTTTTCTCGGTCTCAAACTCTCAATACAGCATAGGTTTGCGTAGTGCTGCATGCGATGGCCTCAATACGTCACCTGAATATTCATTCCATTAGCTAACCCGCAAAGCTCAAACCTAATACATCATCTCTACTTTCCCGCAAAAATAAAATGAGAGCACCTATTCATCAGTTGACTGAAAACAGAAAATGTTTCAGTCCATCCATATATCCTAGCCACATTATGTGAGTCCAACGGTTCCCATCTTTCTACTTTTTATTGTCAATGCCTGGCACGTCATCTTCTTCCTCCCAAACAGCCACCTCCCAACCCAAGCCGAACCGCCTGTTCTGGTCCCCATCGGCCGTTGGGCTGTGCCGCACGCCGGCCACCATCCACCGCCTTTTTGCTGCCACCCAAGTCCATCTATCTAGACGCTCCCCACTGGCAGCCTTCGCCCCCTTCCTGTAGGCCCCACACGCTGAACAATCAACCTGCGACTCCCCTCCGTCTAGGCTTTGCAGCCTCATCCCTGACTCCGGTCGTTCCCTTACGAGGCCTTGTCATCTTCCCCACGCATCATTTCACTAGGCTAGGTTTGTTTAGAGAAGGCCAAGGAAGCCTGTTAATGGATCGGCCGTGGCTGGGCCAAGTGCACGAAATCACACGTTGCCATGCGGTGCGCGGTAAGCCAAACGTAGAAACACAATTACTCGGCTTATATTAATAAAAACCGAGTAAGGAATGAAAAAAGCACGACAAAGAAAGATGACTCGGCTAACTGTCTCATAAGCCGACTGGGCAGAAAAAAAGTTCTCGACTTTCAAGCAAAATTGGGCATATAGGAAAAAGGTTCTCGGCTTACAGCTAGGGCTCGGCGATGCTCCATGTCACATGGCAATCACGGACATGGTAGACGGCTTCAAGATAGAGCAGGTCCTAAAGTGTGCGGCTAGTGTTTCCCAGCTAACCGTAAGGAATCCTTTTGTTCTTTTTTATATTACAAGAAACATGAGCCGCCTAGCTGCTGACATGAACTCGGCTTACATGTGGCCAATTTATTCCAAATATATTTGTTAGTGCAAAAATTGTAGAAGGACAAGTTATGGGCTGTGCAATCTCGATGTATTGATCGGTGCACCAGGCACATATATATAAGTACAGAGGTGGGCCACAACCTCAACTATACAAGGAAACAGGAGGTGGGCCCTACACACACATATACACGTAAACAATATACTCA
>NC_041385.1:808705801-808706438 GCF_002162155.2 Triticum dicoccoides
AAGCGGCGCCAGTGACGCAGAGACTGGAACGGAACTCCTCAAAGGTAGAACCCGCATGGAGAACCCGCATGCGTCCAAGAGCCACCTGCTCGTGCACAAAGTGAATGTCCAGTTCGATGTGTTCAGTCCGGCGATGATGAACGGGGTTGGCGGAGAGGTACACCGCAGAGACGTTGTCACAGTAGACAACCGTAGCCTGTGAGACATCGTGATGTAGCTCCTGAAGTAACTGTCGAAGCCAGGTGCAGTCGGCGACAGCGTTGTCCACAGCTCGGTACTCAGCCTCCGCGCTAGAGCACAAAACCGTGGGTTGTCGCTTGGACGACCACGATACGAGGGAAGGACCAAGGTAGACGCAGTAGCCAGAGGTGGACCGACGAGTATCGGGGCAGCCGGACCAGTCTGCATCGGAGTAAGCCACCATCTCCAGAGAAGTGGACGCCGTAAGTGTCAACCCGAGGGACATCATGCCGCGGATGTAGCGAAGGATCCGCTTCACGAGAGTCCAATGAGAGTCACGAGGGGCGTGCATGTGGAGACACACCTGCTGTACAGCATACTGAAGATCCGGTCTGGTGAGAGTCAAGTACTGTAGAGCGCCGACAATAGACCGGTAGAAAGGAGCATCCGACGCAGG
>NC_041385.1:808706448-808708356 GCF_002162155.2 Triticum dicoccoides
GAACCCTCAAGAGCAGAGACCTTGGCCTTCGTGTCGACAGGAGTAGCAACAGGATGGCAGTTGAGCATGCCAGCATGCTCAAGAAGCTCATGTGCATACTTCTGCTGATGAAGAAAGAAACCGTCCGGACGCCGAACGACCTCAATGCCAAGGAAATAATGTAAAGCACCCAGGTCCTTGATAGCAAACTCGTCACGCAGCCGTAGAGTAATCTGCTGAAGAACGGCTGCGGAGGAGGCTGTCAGGATGATGTCGTCGACGTAAAGCAGCAAATAGGCAGTCGTGTCACCGTGGCGATATACAAACAGTGAGGCGTCCAAGCGAGTGACGCTGAAGCCCAGTGTCTGAAGAAACCCGGCGATCCGCTGGTACCAGGCTCGGGGTGCCTGCTTTAGCCCGTAAAGAGAGCGAGACAGCTGGCACACATGGCCGGGAAGTGAAGCGTCGACGAAGCCAGTGGGTTGCTCACAAAACACCTACTCCTCAAGATGGCCATGGAGAAAGGCGTTGGAGACATCCATCTGGTGAACAGGCCAGCCGCGGGAGACGACGAGCTGGAGGACGGTGCGGATCGTGCCCGGTTTGACAACTGGGGCAAACGTCTCTGTGAAGTCAACTCCAGCATGCTGGCGGAAACCGCGGACCACCCAGCGAGCCTTGTAGCGCTCAAGTGTACTGTCTGAGCGAGTCTTATGGCGAAAGACCCACTTGCCGGTGATGACGTTGGCGCGAGGAGGCCGGGGAACCAGGGTCCAGGTGCGGTTCCGTTGAAGAGCGTCGAACTCTTCCTGCATCGCCGCAAGCCAGTGAGGATCACGGAGGGCGGCGCGAGTGGACGCAGGAATGGGCGACGGCTCCATGGCGGAGGCCGCGAGGACGTACTCACCACGCGAGTACCGGAGACTCGGACAATGAATGCCGGCGCGAGCGCGGGTGACGGGGCCGGACGGAGCCACCGGAGCCACCGGCGAGACGGCCGGCGTCGGGGTCGGCGAGGCGGCCGGCGTCGCGGCCGGTGAGGCAGGCGGCGTCGCGGCCGGCGAGGCGGCGGGCGTCGCGGCCGGCGTCACAGCCGGCGACGGAGCCGGCAAGGCGACCGGCGTCGGGGCCGGCGAGTAGGCCGGCGTCGAGGCGGCAGAGGAGGCGGCCGAGCCGGCAGCGCCCGACCCCGCGGCGCCCGAGTCGGGGGCGGCGGGTGAAGGCGGGGCGCCGGCGGCGCCGTCGGAGGCGGCCGAGGAGGCCGTGTGGGTGGGCGCCGGCTGGAGGGCGCGGGGACCGCCAAAGCCCGAAGGCGGTCCACGAGCCAGACGTGATCGTCCACCTGACGAGGTCGTCGATGGGCCGCCGGTGGCCGACGGCGACGAGAGGACAAGGGGTACCTGCTGCTGAAACGGGAAGACCATCTCATCAAAGTAAATGTGTCGGGAGGTGAAAACACGGTGGGAGACGGGATCGTAGCAGCGCTAGCCCTTAGTGTTAGGTGGGTAGCCGAGAAAGATGCAGGCGACGGAGCGAGGTGCAAGCTTATGAGGCGCAGTATCGGCGATGCTAGGGTAGCACAGGCAGCCGAAGATGCGAAGCCCTTCATAAGAGGGAGGTGCACCGAAGAGAAGGTGGTGAGGTGTAAAGTTCCCGCGAGTACGGCATGGACGGATGTTGATGAGGAGAGAAGCGGTGGCTAGAGCGTCAGGCCAAAAGCGCGGAGGCACATTGGCATGAAAGAGAAGAGTCCTAATGCAGTCATTAAGAGTGCGAAGGATGCGCTCAGCACGACCGTTCTGTTGCGAGGTATACGGGCAAGTGAGACGAAAAATCGTGCCATGTGTGGTGAGAAGATTACGAACGGCGGTGTTGTCAAACTCCTTCCCGTTGTCTATCTGCAACGCGAGAATGGGTCGACCAAACTGC
>NC_041385.1:808708556-808710608 GCF_002162155.2 Triticum dicoccoides
TGAGAACGTAAGAGTAGAAAGCGGCAAGGGTGGATATAACATCCGACTTGCGGCGCAACGGGAAGGTCCACACATAATGCGAAAAATCATCAAGTATGACAAGATAATATAGAAAGCCCGTATTACTGGCAACAGGAGATGTCCAAACATCACTATGAATTAGTTCAAACGGGTACGATGCAACAAAGGAAGAAGGCCTAAACGGAAGACGAGCATGTTTGCCGAGGCGACATGGATGACACGAGTGATCCTCGTTCTTATTACACGTGAAAGAAAAACTCCGAAGTATGTGGCGAAGGGTGGCAGGATTAGGATGACCCAAGCGAGCGTACCAGAGATCCACTCCGGTGGCGAGAGCGACAGGGGCGGCGGAAGTGGTGGAGGTGGCGGAGTGAACCGGGTAGAGCTCGTCGGGGCTGTCACATCGGTGGAGCACCATCCGCGTGCGAGCGTCCTTAACAGAAAAACCACATTCGTCAAATTCAACAGTGAACGGATTTTCACGTGTAAGAGAACGAACGGAAACAAGATTTTTAATAAGGTCAGGAGAAACAAGAATATTAGACATGGATATAGGAGTGGAGTTAGATGGAAAATATGTATGTCCAATATGGGTGATGGGAAGAGAAGAACAGTCACCGACGGTAATGCGGTTGGAGGTGTGGACAGGATGGGCAGTGTGGAGGTTACCGGGATATGCCGCCATATGAGCGGTGGCGCCACTGTCCATGTACCAATCGCCGCCACCGGTGTAGCTGGACGGGGAAGGGGCGGTTTGGAGAGCCGCCAGAAGGGCCGGGTCCCATGGTGCCGGCGGGAGGGGTGGCGCAGCCGTCAGGGGTACCAGCGGCGGCCCACCTGGCGGCGGCTGCTGCCCGTAGGGCGCTGCATAGGGCTGCGGCGCGGCGTAGTACGCCTGGTGTGACGGAGGCCGAGTGCCGAGAAGGCCCGGAGTAGGAGCCCGAGGAACCGGCATGGAGTAGGCGTGGACAACGCCGGTCCATGGGTTCTGGCCGGCGTACCACGGAGCCGCCGGCTGAGGGGCCAGCTGCTGCTGGCGAGGTGCTCCTCCCTGAGCGCCGCCGCCGCCTCCCTGCTTGCGGCCACCCCGGCGGCCGCCGCGACGACCCCCCCCCCCCATTGGCCGCCGGCTGGGGAGGCGGGACGGGGGCGGCTGGGGCGGGTAGGAAGCCGGGCGGGAAGGCGGGCGCCGCCGGCTGGGGCGGCGTCGGGCGGGGCGGTGGCGGGGCCGAGCCCCCGCGGGTGCCGGCGACAAGGACGGTGTGGGACGCGCACGTCCGTGCCACCCGCATCCGGCGCTCCTCTAGCTTGAGGTACACGACCACCTTGGCGAAGATGGGCTCCGGGATGAGGGTGAGGTTGGAGGCGGCGTTCCCGAAGTCCTCGTTGAGGCCGCCGGAGAGGGTGCTGATGAGGAGCTCGTCGCCGATCTTTTCCCCCAGATCACGAAGCTCATCGGCGAGCTTCTTGAGGCGCATGCAAAAATCATCGATGGATGAGTCAAGTTGCTGGCACCCATAAAACTCACCATAGAGGAGGACCTTGCGCTGCAGCCAATTGTCGGTGAAGAGGCCGTTGAGCTTGGTCCAGACCGCATAGGCGTCGTCCTCGTCGTTCACCACGGTGTGGAAGATGTCGCTGGAGATGGTGAGGTAGAACCAGCGGATGATGGTGGCGTCGAGGATCATCCACTCCTCGTCGTTGATCATGAGCGCCGAGTCCACGGTGCCGTCCACGTGGCCGTGTAGGAGGTACTCACGGAACCCAAGCGAAAAATACCGCTTCCAAGCGGAGTAGGAGGCGGTGGTGTGATCGAGCTTGACCGGGACGCGCTCGTGGATGTTGAGGTCGCGGACGAGGGTGACATCGGGACCGGCGAACGGGTTGGAGACGGTGGAGGAGGAGGAACTCATGGTGGTTCGGCTCGGGTGGTAGGGTGCGGCGCGGGTTAAGGGAGAGAGGGGGTAGGGCGCGGCGCGGGGAGAGAGGGAGGGGCGCGGCACGGGTGGAGGGGAGGGAGGGTTGCGGCAC
>NC_041385.1:808711252-808720436 GCF_002162155.2 Triticum dicoccoides
TGCGGCGGTGACCAGCGGCGGCGGCGGCGGCCGGAAGGAGGGCGGCGGCGGCGGCGGCTCGTGACGGCGGTGTGAAGAGGTGGCGGCGGCGGCGGAGGCGCGGCGGCGGCGGCTAGGGTTAGGATCGTGCTGCGATAGATACCATGTAGAAGGACAAGTTATGGGCTGTGCAATCTCGATGTCTTGATCGGTGCACCAGACACGTATATATAAGTACAGAGGTGGGCCACAACCTCAACTATACAAGGAAACAGGAGGTGAACCCTACACACACATATACACGTACACAATATACTCAACAAAAATGATCTTTCATGTGGTGCTTTGCATTCATATTTACTTATGCATTTTATTTCTTCTTTTTCTGGGCTAGTTTCCATCGCCCTTTGCCACAATTTCACGATCTTTCTCTAGTTAATTACCACCATTAGGCACTTAAAAATTGTGTGGTATTTCCTTGTACTCTTCACACCCCCTAGTGTACCCATATTTGATCACACGCAAAAGGATAAGTTGTTTGACCCTTATTAACACAATTTGACGAAATCCTTGTTCGGTAAGCCCAGAAACGTCTACCCCCAGGTTTTCTTCAAAAGGATTGATTCCATATAGATAATCTTATTTGTGTGTGTTAAACGTTGTTACCGGACCAAGAGGAAATTCCTATGACCTATTGGACTATCTGGCACGAAAGTTTCACACTACTTAGAGTGCTAGTCCTGCACTTCGAGTCGGTGGGAGAGAATCTTGTGAAGGCAACTGATCAATCTTAGTTTTGCATGCCAATATAACCACCCTAAAACAAACCAAGAGGAATTCATCATCGTCTACCCCCTCTCAAGGCCGGTCAAAGCCGTAGACCAAGCGGGCCCCATGGATGGGCGCATGATCAAACTTGGTTTGACATGTCACTATGGCCCATCCTAACACAAATCGATAGGATTTCACCATGGTCTATCCCCTCTCAACGCCGGTAAAGCCATAGACCAAGCGAGCCCCACAGATGGGTGCATCGTCGAAAACCGCAGGATAGAGGGTTGAAAAAGCACACCCACCTGCATGTGGCCCAAATATTTGTATCAAAGATGTGGTGTGATGTTTAAATATCCAATAGTACACAACTTTAACATGGCACTTGCTTCACAAATAGGACTATTCGTCACAAAGGTTCCGCACTACTTAGAATGCTAGTCCGTTGGCTGAGCAAGCCCGTTGAGCACTTCTCGACCTTACACGTGGTATTAGTTCATTTTAATGATGCCTTCTACTCAGACCCCCACTTTTATGTAAATTAATGAAGGTACAACCCCACAAACTTTATTAAATTCAGTTATCTACAAGTTCATGCATGTTTATATCTTTACCTAATAATAAAGCAAATTGAGTTTCTTTCGTCCGTCATGGCACTTTTTAGAAAAGTCCATTTATTTCATATAATTCAATCCGCAGTCCTGTTTTAAGTCAAAACGAATTGTTTTTTTGTATTTTACACAAAAGTCCCCGTGTTTTCTTAAAATCAACCCGCCATCCTGATTTAAGTCACACCAGACCGTTATTTTACGTTTTTCGAAAATCCCCCTGACATTTTAGGTAATTCATCCGCGGACCATATTTAAGTCAAACAAATACTTTTTTAAATCATCCATATCTTTTAAAGCGTAATTCTGATTTGAACACGTTATATATGAAATTTGATTACAAAAATATGTAGAATATGAATATGAGATTATTTTTACCTATTAAGTATTTTTAAGTATTATTTTAGAATATATTTAAATCAAACAAATGGTTTTCTAAATTATCCGTATCTTTTAAACCGTAACTTCGATTTTAACATATTATATATGAAATTTTATTAGAAAAATATGTGAAATATAAATATGATGTTAATTTTACCTGTTAAATACTTTTAAAATATTGTTTTGGAAGCAAACTTATAATTTCTAGCGCAAGATCCATTTTTCTTTCGTACCGGCGGCGATCCGGATTGCAAATAAACACCCCACTATAATCATATAGGGAAAAGAAAATATCGATAACTACACATGCATACCTCTGAAAAATGTCGCAGGGGAAAACAACCGATTTCTCATCACGAGAGAGAGAGAGAGAGAGAGAGAGAGAGACGCCTTAGGATTAACCATATTCAAACACGTTTTGTGTTGTTTTGTGTGAATACCGAGGCCATCGTCGGCGAGGGTGAGAAGGAGGATAAGTGGCAACACAAATATGATGCCTCGCAAAAATAAAGGAAATGGACATATTGAGTGATGGTTGTTGGGTTAAAAGCGTGTGTTATGTTTTTTCTTCCGTTGCAACGCACGGACTCTTTTACTATATATATATAGTAACACTATTCTAATCCCAGAATTAGAATAGTTAGTTTGATCACAACTCCCTTACAAGGAGCCGCGAAGACGTTCCCGGATTCCCTGAACGCAACGACAAAAAAAACACCCCGACCCGAACTGCTCGATCCACTGGGCCACGTTCCCCAGATCCCCTGATCCCATCGCCATACGGACCACCCCGCCGCCGCGTGACCCGCCGGGGCTCGCGCGGCCTCCTGGAATCCCCGCCGCCGCGCGGCCTCCCGGACCCCCGCCGCCGCTCCCCGACCCTCTTCCCATCTACTTCCGCCAGGACCATGCCTCACCCCGATGCTCCCAGCACGCCGCCGCCAGTTCCTCTCCTCTCCCTGATGATCGGATACGTCGACTGGAGCCATTGCCCATCCACGGATCTGGCCAACTGGACGCCGCTGGCCGCGGATCCGTCCCTGGGACCGACCCCGACGTCGGCTGCCTCCACCACGCGTCGGACCCCGCCTCCACCCTCGTTCCACCAGGCGGATGTGGTCGCCATGCTTGAGGCCGCCGTCAATCTTCCCTGCTCGAGGCTGCCGTCCATTACGTTGGTCGAGATCTCGTGCTCAGGGAGCATCTTGTGCTTGCCGGAGGTCACCGACGACCTGCCCTTTCCTTTCCCCTTCCTACGGTGAGCTAGACATGGTCGTCATAACTTTTTCTGTTCTGACGGCCAACCATCGGCCGGCGACCACCTGTGTCGGTGGTGCCTCGGATCCCCACCGTAGCATCTCCCGACCGGGGAGCAGATCCCATCCGGGTCATCCCCCGTGCTACTGCAGGTCGACTATGCCGTCGCGCGAAGTTCACTGGTCAGAGTTCTAGTCTTGTCGCTGGTGCGTCACTTTGGTTAGTCTCCAACACCTCCCTGCATCTCCTCCCTTGTGCGTTGCCACGCCAACCACGGCCGCCCCCGCACCCAATCCTCCTTGGCCACAAATGAAAATCAGAGCTACCCTGACTCTGCTGCCATGCCAGCACCGTTCAAGGTTCTCGGCCCAGCTCCTCACTGATGCAGAGCTTTGAGTTCAGGCCCTTGCACCAAATAAATGTCGTGCATGCTCCTCCAAATATTCCGACGGCAAGTGTTCTTCATATTCTGGACTTGTGCCCCAGCTTCTTCTGGAGTTCTGTTGATTCATACCTAAATGAATTTGCACTATGATTTTTCAACAACTTTTGGGTGAAATAATGCTTCCTGTTCACATCAACAAATGCTCCCTGGAGGACTTCTCCATCGACTTGCAGGTTCAGCAATGGACAAGGAAGCTGCCCTTGACCATCTCTTGTCCAGACTGCATGCAGTGTACAGATACACCTCCCCCGCCCGGCAGCTATGGCGTGTGGCTGCCTAGCACATCGACACCCCAAGGTACATTTTCTCGCCATCTCGCTCACATGTCGTTCCCTGTTACTATACTATGTTCAGTTATGTATTGTTTTCTATGTTATTTTCTTGTCTGAAGTTCAGAAATACTTGGAGGTGCAAAAAAGTAGTGATATGTTGGTTCATTTCAAAGGTCCTTCAAGAAATGGAAAACATGAGTTTTCTTCTCCAAAATGAATCAACATCGTGGAGTGCTAATTCTTCTTGGGTGCTTCTATTGATCCTTGTGTTTCAGGCACCACCATGATGAACCAGGTAGTCATATTTTGCAGAAGCAAATCACACAAAAGATTTTAAGCGGAATGTAGTTTGGAGATAATGGGGAAACAAGGTTCAAAGAGATTTTTTTGTAGTACCACCGGAGAGCTTTTCTAGTTCACTGTACCACATTTGTGCTTTTATTTTACACAAACGAGGTTGCTAGAGCTAGTAGATCTTGGGATATGGGCACACACGGAAGAATACGAAAAGGAGGATTGTGAGTTGGAGATTGCAAGATCGCTGCTCAAAGGAGAAGATCATTTTGGTTTTAGAGAACACCTAGTGGGGTAAAAGAGCATCGGTTTGTCCAAAATCCACCGATGAAAGTTTTGCTCTGTATAAAGGTCTGCGTGACAGTAAACTCTTGATTGTTTCTTTATGTTTGAGCATCCGACTTGATTTTCATTTATCGAAATTCCACAGAAAGAAACCGGACGTAATTTATCATTTGTTAAAAAATGAATCTAAGCCGAGGCACTACTTTCTCATATGCGAATGAGATTTCATATAAAAAATAGAAAGAAATTGATCTATTCTACAACTGTGTATTTTTCCATTTTATTTATTTATTTTCTGAATGTCAAGAAGTTGTGTTCGAGAAGGTCAACTTTAGGGTCAAGTTAAAATATTATTGCCTCATAGTTTCATGTGTTCACAAGATGTACCACTATTTTTTTTCCTCTCAAAAAGTGTCTTTTCAACATACAACAGATCCAAAAACGGGATTATCAACATTTCTAAAAAAAACTCTAAAATTTCAAATTTAAATAACGAAACTGTTCAATATAATTACAAAACTAGGATTTTGCCGTCATTGAAAGAATAAACCAAGAAGTCCAAATTAGAAAAATAGAGAAGTTCGATATTTAAAAAAAACTCAAATTTTCCTTGTTACTAAAGAATAAAAATGGCGAAGTTCAACTTAAAAAAGATTAAGAAATAAAACCAGGAAGTCCATATTAAAAATATGAAGAAGTTCGGGGATTATAGAAAACTCAGATTTTCCTTGTTACTAAAAAATGAAAACAAGAAGTTCAACTTTTCATAATAGAGCGCTTCAAAATTTTGTAAAAAAAAGATTAAGAAATAAAACCAGGAAGTCCATGTTAAAAAGATGGAGATGATTATAGAAAACTCAGAATTTCCTCATTATTAAAGAATGGAAACAAGAAGTTCAATTTTTAATAATAGAGCGCTTCAAAATTTCGTAAAAAAAGATTAAGAAATAAAACAAGGAAGTCCATATTAAAAAGATGGAAAAGTTCGATGATTATAGAAAACTCAGATTTTCCTCGTTATTAAGGAATGGAAACAAGAAGTTCGAAAATTAAATAACAAGAAGTTCAACTATTAAAAATAGAGCGCTTTAAAATTCATAAAAAAAGATTAAAAAATTAGAATAAAAGTTTATAAAAAAACTCAAATATTTTCACGTTACCGAAAGAAGATGAGGTTGATAACTGCCAGAAGTTCATGTACTACATGCTGTGCATTTTTATGAAAAAAAGAATGAAAAAGCAAAGGCTAAAAGTTTCATTGCTAGAAGGTCAAGTGCTCAACCAGAGAAAGTTCAAAAATTCTTGTGAGAGAGGTTGAACAAAAATACGTGACAGAAGTTCAAGGTGAAAACAGCGGGAAGTTCAACTACTACATGAAATGCATTTCAGATAAAAATATAAGCTTAGAAAACTAAAAGTTCACGTGCTCGAAGTTCAACTACTACATGAAATACATGAAAGTTCAACTAAGAAGTTCACGTGCTCCTCCCGGTGAAGTTCGAGATCTCTAGTGCGAGACGTCCAACCTTCAACTACATGTTAAAAACAAGTAAAAACAATGTTGTTTTTGCCATTTTTAATACTTCTCTCAAACGGTAACGAATTTGTGACGATTGTCTTGATGAAAAATTTAGTTGCTCGAAGTTCAAGTGACCTGCCCGGGAAAGTTCAAAAAAGGATTTTGCCCATTACTAACAAATAAAACTAAGAAGTTCAAATTTAAAAAATGGTGAAGTTCGATGTCTATAAGAAATACAAATTTTTCTCATAATTTTTCCCGTTACGAACGAAAGAAACCAAGAAATTCAGTTCAAAAATATCCAAGAAGTTGTACGATGTTTATTACAAAATTAGCATTTTCCCCGTTACAAATGAATGACACCAAGAAGTCCAAATTGAAAGAAACCAAGAAGTTCAATTTTAAAAAATACAATAGTTCAATGTATATGAAAAAAATAGATTTTCCTCGATAATAAATAATAAACCAAGAAGTTCAATTTCAGAAAATGGAGCAGTTCAATATTTATCACAAAAACTTAAATTTTTCCCATTGCTAACGAATAAAGCAAGAAGTTCAGTTTGAAATAACGAAGAATTTGTATAATGTTTATTACAAAACTAAGATTTTTTCTGTAGAAAAATCGAATGCAATTCTTTACTCAAAATATAAAATGGTGATGTTCAAATTGAAATAACAGAGAATTCGGAGTTTATTAAAACCTAGGATTTACCTTTTGAGAAAATAAAAAACACATCGCCATTTTTTGTACTTTTAAAAATAACTCATAAATGAAAGGAATGGTTGATAGAAGTTCAATTGCTCAGCGAGGAAATGTTCAAAAAATTCTTGTGAGAGAGGTTCACTGTGTACTTAGATGTCCAAAATACATAAAAAATATGTTTTTTTTTGTTTAAAATAATTCTCTCAAACCAGATAGAAGTTCAAAAGTGATAACAACCGGAAGTTCACGTACTACATGGTGTGTATTTCATATAAGAAAAATACAAATAAAGTGAAACAGAGTGAAGTTCAAACAGAGATGCCCCAGAAGTTCAACTAGTTCACGCAGTGCGAAAAACAGCATGTGAAAAAATAGCACGTCAAAAACAGAGTGAAGTTCAAACAGACATGCCCGAGAAGTTCAACTACTTCACGTAGTGCATTTCCATTCGCGATGAAGGCTGAAATCATGATCTTGTCATTTTCTAATTTACTTCAAAATGACAGGAATATCATTTGTGTAAGTTTAAGTCCTCGGTCGGAGAAAGTTAAAAAAAATTATGAGAGAGGTTTGTACAAAAAGAATATCGTTTGTGTAATACTGACGAAAATGGATGGGAAAATTAGAAACAAAAATATGTCAAAGATGTCCAACGTGAAAACAGCAGGAAGTTCAACTACTACACTGAATGAATTTCACAAGAAAAACTTTTGAAACCGTCGCGAGTATGAAAAAATGATCAACACATAAAAGTTGCGTGTTTATAGCAGCTTTCCATCAGTATATCACTTGCTTAATTCCGGTGAGTGAATGAAGAGCTACGAGCAAAAAAAAGCACGTGAAAAACAGAGTGAAGTTCAGGCAGACTTCCACAGTAGTTCAGGAAAACAAAAGCTTTCCAATGCCATATCATTTGTCTGAATTGGATTAAGCATTTAGAAATGGCAACGAAAATACAAACTCGGTTGTTCGTTTTGCGAAATTTTACGATTTTCCACATTACTCTTTAACTATAGGGAATTAGAAAAAACTTTCAGCATGTGGAATGAGCGGTTTTACAGCAGCTTTCCAACGCCTTATTTTTTGCCTCATTCTGATAAACGGTTTAAAAATGTGATCAAAAATACGATTCACGTTTTTTGTATGAAGAAAAAACGGTTTTCAAAACTGCTCTTAAACCACTTACATTTTGCCAAAATTTGAAGTTGGGTCATGATACTGGTGTCCATAGCTTTCAAACGGTATATCGAAAGCCCCATTTGGGCAATGTTGACGGAAGTTCCACCTAGCACTAGGGGAAGTTCAGGTCGAACAAATCAAGCAGTAAAATTGCAAAAAACGCAATTTCATCACGACCCGAGAGCAAAATCTGCCAGCGAGCGATATTTCTATTTAAAACCAGTATTTAGTTGCTAAAACCAGTATTTAGAACACTACTAACCAGAATAATTCGCGGAGGAAGCCACGGTTGCAAAGATAGCCCGAAGGTCGGGTTCGTACAGAGGGAAGTTCAGACGCGTGTACATACAAAAATACATCACAGAAGTTTAACGTGAAAATAGCATGAAGTTCAACTACTACGATGAATGAATTTTAGATGAAAAACTTTTAAAATCGCTGCGAGTATGAAAAAAATGATCAACACGGGAAAGTTGCGTGTTTACAACAGCTTTCCATCGGTATATCACTTGCTCAATTCCGGTGAGTGGATGGAGAGCTAGGAGCAGTGTATAGAGATATACGAGAAAAAAAAGCACGTGAGAAACAGAGTGAAGTTCAAGTACACGTGTCGAGAAGTTCAGGTTCTTCACGCGGTGCATTTTCGAAAATCAATTTCGTGATAAAGGCAGAACTATGATCTCGCCATTTTCGCAATTACTTGAAAACGGCTAGGAATCAGAGAAAACCATCAACATGAAAAAGTTTCGCATTTTCCGTAGATTTTCAACGATATATTATTTGGCCACAAATACATTTTTACTCATTTTCGAATTTGACTTAAAACTGCAAGGAATTAGGAGAAATAATATATACAAAAAAGTTTCGCATTTGCTCAAGCTTTCTAACGCCGTATCACTTGTTGCATTCGGACGTACGGTTAAAAAGTTAGCTAAAAAATACGAACTCGGTAGAACTTGTACCGTTTTCTGAATTACTTTTAAACCGTTCCAAATTAGAAAAAAGTTTTAACATGAAAAAGTAGCGCATTTTCACAAGATTTCCAATGCCATATCATTTGACTCAAATGGATTAGCCGTTTAGAAATTACATTGAAAATACGAACTCGGCTGTTCGGTTTACAAAAATTTACTATTTTTAAAATTACTCTTTATCCATAGGGAATTAGAGAAAACTTTAAAAATGTTGAAGGAGCAGTTTTGCAGCAACTTTCCAACGCTATATTATTTACCTCATTTTGATAAACGGTTTAGAAATACGATTCATATTTTTTGTACGAAGAAAAAACGGTTTTCAAAACTGCACTTAAACCGCTTACATTTTGCCAAAATTTTAACTTGGATCATGATATTGGTGTCCATAGCTTTCCAACGGTATATCGCAAGCCTCATTTAGACACTTTTTAGCTGAAGTTCAACCTAGTACTCGGGGAAGATCAGGCGCGTTACTCAGGAAGTTCAAATTATGATCAGAATAGTGTTTATGTATATA
>NC_041385.1:808860911-808869525 GCF_002162155.2 Triticum dicoccoides
GAAATCGACCGAGCGCACAACCCACTCCCTCCAAAAAAAAGATTACTAATGGCGCACCTCTTGGGGGGTGCGCCATTGCTATACAAAAAAAAAGATTACTAATGGCGCACCTCCAGGAGGTGTGCCATTGCACCCATCCCCCCACTAAAATCCTCAGTCCCCTTTCTATCCCCAATCGATCACATCTCTCACACGCCCACTGCCCCGACCCGTACTGCGCCGCCGCCGCCCCCGTGCCCCCGCCGCCTCCCCCGCTCCGATGAGGTGCTCCGACAAGCAGGGCCAGCGCTAGGGTTCCAGCGCCACCGCCGAATCAACGCCCCGCCTCCAAAAGTAGAGGAGGAGCCCCGCCGCCGCCACCGAGGGGAAGAGGCCACCGCCGCCACCGAGGGGAGGAGCCCCGCCGCCACCGAGAGGAGGAACCTCGGCGCCAGGTCTTCAACGCACCACCGCCGTGAGATCGTTGACGTCCTCCTCCGCTGGTTCGAGGTGATTCCTACCTCTTCTCCACTTCTCCATCTCCTCCCCTGCAAACCCTAGGGCCGACTCTTCTTGCTCCTAATCTACATTTGTTAGTGAGGGCGGCAGCCACATGCCCGTAGATTCCATTACGACCGAATAAGTAACCAGGCCTGCTGCTAGGCACATGGAAGATTCATAGACAAGTGTGGCTTCATCATGGTTATTTTTGTTACTAATATGAATATGAAATGGTCTACGGTTTGGGGAGTTAAGGCTAAGGCTTTGAAAACAAACATATCATGCACGTATATTCAGGTTTAGCACTTCAAAAAAAAGCCAATCTTTAGTTTGTGCACTAGAACGTACAATACATTCTGTTTTTGCACTGGATACAAGCAAATGTTCAGTTTCTTCAGTTGAAACAAAGCAAAGCCCGGACTTTGGACACAAAGATGCCATACATATTCACTTTAAACAAGTAATCACCTTCTGCACTGAATATATTCACTTTCTACACTGAAAAATGAGCATATATATTCAGTTTATGCACCGGAACGAGCATATGTATTCAGTTTCTGCACTGAATATGGGCGTATATTCAGTTTTTTCACTGAATATGAGTAGGTGTTCATTCTTTTTTCAGTTTAAACATACTGTGAACGGTTCAATTTTTGCACTGAGTATGGTCTGTTCTTTCACCTATAGAGCATATTTTCACACACAGGAACAGAGTGTAAAGGTTCTGTTTTTTCCACATATATATTCAGTTAAAACAGAGTGTGAATGTTCAGTTATTTGCCACTATGGTAGTTTCTTCCATCAAATACCCAGGAGTTATACCGGGCATGGTGTCAAAATGTTTGCTCCAACACGAACGAATTTAACCGGGGGATCGTGTTGTCCAGAAAACCCTTCCTTTTTCCTTTCATGCCATATTGGAGAGAATGATGCTGGAAATAAAACCCCCTTTCCAGCATCATCTTTCTTATAATGTCTATTTTCCAGACTTTTTATTTTGACTTGGACTATCAAAATAATGTAAATTTCCTCCTGGTACCGTTTGCTTGCTGTCACAAATCTAACTTGCAATGACTGTTTTAAAATATTTATCTTAGTTTTAGCTAATTATGGTGATAACATTTGTTAGTGAGGAAAATATTAATCCCGGCCTGCACCAAGACTGTGTGTATCTTGTTAAGCTTGTTGGGACTGTCTGGTGTGTGTTCAACTTGTATCTTCTAGCTTAATATTATAAAAAATGCCTGGTGTGTGTTCAACTTGTATCTTCTAGCTTAAGTTTAACTTGTATCTTCTGGCTTGCTATGTTGTTGGCAGTTTATCATGAAATTGCAGGTACCCCGAGAGGCCCTTGAGTTTGCCGGAATCTCGATTAACTTCCATTCTGGCAAATTCGGGTACTCCATATGTCCTATTTTCAGCAAAGGTCATGCTGAAATTTTCCGTGAATTTTAGCATGACTTTGCTAAAAATAGGACATATGGGGTACTTGCGACTAATGCCTGTTATCATGCATATTTTATGATTTGTTGTAAGGGTATTAATTGGTCTCTTCTGCTGCTTATCAGGCGGGAAGCAGCCACCGTTGCTCTACGACACCGCAGTACGAGTTGGATGCTTCCGAGTTCTTCACTATCATACTTGAGACTTCAGTATCATCCATGACGCAGGTATATAAAACGAGAGATCTCCCCTTCACCCATCTCATTATGATATCTGTTGTTTGCTACATCACTCATTGTCCCAAACTGCAGAGGCTTCCTGACAGTTTTATGAACATGCTGATGGGTGAAGATCCGCCAAATAATGTGAAGCTGCGACAGGCCGGCAGCGGCTTTCGCAGGCAGTGGGATGTGCAGTTGGTGATCAAGAAGGGCCACATGTACTTGTCTCGTGGGTGGGAGAAGTTCTACAGTGCCTACGACCTACGGCTGGGGTACTTCCTTCTCTTCAGGTACGACAACGACGCCACCATGCTCATCGTGAAGGTGTTCAACACGACTATGTGTCGCATGTGCTACGCTGCCGATGATGATGCCGGTACGTTCTGCCTCTTCTTATTCCTCTACATTTGGCTTTGTCTCACATCGATTGTTAACGGTCATTGTTGCATTTTGGACAGGTAATGGGAGCAGCAGCAGCGACACTGGCTACAGCCAAAGCAGCAGCGACTATGGCTGTAGCGAAAGCAGCAGCGATTCTGGCTGTAGCGAAAGCAGCAACGATTCTGGCTGTAGCGAAAGCAGCAACGATTCTGACAGCAGCATAGACAACAAGAAGGATGATACGGACTGGAGTGCGGGAGAGGAGGAGCTGAGTGAGGATGAGGAGCTGCAGGATGACGATGGGCATCAGGCTGAGGATGACCTAGCGCTGGTGGTGGCTGACCAAGGGCAAGAGATGGTGGTGGCTGACCATGGGAAAGAGATGGAGGTGGCTGAGGATGACCTAGCGATGGTCATGCCTGAAGGTGGCCTCGCGATGGTGAAGGTGCCTGACAATGACCACGCACCGGTGGTGGCACCGGCGATCCCACAGCTGGGCGACATGACCACGCCAATTGTGGTAGAAGACTACATCCCACTGCCTTCATTGCCTCCACCGCCTCGCCACTCTAGGCGCATCAGGAAGAGGAAGGAGAAGAAGAAGAAGAACAATGCATGAGAACTGAACTTTGTCAGGTATGTCAGATCTCCTATAGGTTAGTTATCCAAAATGATATATATATATACTTAGTTACCTATGTTATCTCTAATATGCTTAGTTTCCTATAGGTTAGCTTCATTTTTACCTAAGTTGGCTCTAATATGCTAACTTAGAGCTTATATGCTTAGTTTCCTATAGGTTAGCTCCAAAATAACTTATGTTAGCACAAAATGATCAAGTTTACATAATAAGCTTATAGTCTTTTTCTTATTCTTCTTCTTTTCCAAAATGACATAGGTTAGCTTCATTTTAACTAAGTTGGCTCTAATATACTAACTTAGAGCTTATATGCTTAGTTTCCTATAGGTTAGCTCCAAAATAACTTATGTTAGCACAAAATGATCAAGTTTACATAATAAGCTTATAGTCTTCTTCTTATTCTTCTTCTTTTCCAAAATTCTTCTTATTCTTCTTCTAGTGTTCTTCTTCTTCTAGTATTCTTCTAGTCTTCTTCTTTTTCTTCTTCTAACTTCTTGTTTATCATTTTGCAGATTTTATTTAATTGACGGAAGCTTGCATGGATGGAGTGCTTCTTTTCCATTTGGGTTTTTATTTTGTATCAATGTGAAACTTTTGTGAATTGATGGATAACGGTGTTGGATGAACAATGTGAAACTTTTGTAATATGTAACGATGGAACTATGTGTTGGCTATGTATGTATATATGATGGAACTTGTGTGTTGGCTATGTATGTATATATGATGGAACTTGTGAGTTGGCTATGATTGTTATATGGATGCTTGTTGTATATATATGTGTTGGATATCTCATAGGTGAAATAGTGACCTGAGATTAAGAAGAAGAAAATTTAAAAAATTGTTACTAATGGCGCACTACAATGTGATGCGCCATTAGTATAGAAGACACTAGTGGCGCACTGTGGGCAAAACTAATGGCGCACTGCCTGGTGCGCCATTAGTAAAAAATACTAGTGGCGTGCTACTAATGGCGCACTGGTAATGCGCCATTAGTAGGCAAAACCAGTGCGCCATTAGTAGGCTTTTTCCTAGTAGTGTGAGCATCGGCGATCTTTGAGCCTTTCTGGAAGCACTCTTCTACCTTCTTGCGATTACCAGTAATAGTGATGACGCCCTTAGGGCCAGGCATCTTCAATTTGAGGTACACGTAACATGGTCGAGCCATAAAACGTGCATAGCCTGGCCTGCCCAAAATAGTGTGGTAGGCACTCTGGAAGTCTACAACCTCAAATGTCAGCTTTTCTTTGCGGAAGTTCTTGGAATCACCAAAAACCACATCGAGAGCAATCTGACTGAGTGATGCGGCCTTCTTGCCAGGAATGACTCCATAGAAACTCATGTTGCTTATGCTGAGTCTGGACATCGGAATGCCCATCCCTTTCAGCGTCTCAGCATACAATATATTCAAACTACTGCCACCATCCATCAATACTTTAGTCAGTCGAGTGCCCTCAACGACTGGGTCGACCACCAGAGCTTGCCTCCCAGGGGTGGCTATGTGCGTCGGGTGATCAGACTGGTCGAATGTGATGGCTGTCTGAGACCACTTTAGATAATTGGGTGTTGCTGGAGCAACAATATTCACCTCTCGGTTTATAACTTTCAGTCGATTTTTGCTCTCAACGTCAGCAAAAATCACCAGAGTAGAATTGACTTGAGGGTATTCCTCATCACTATCTCCCTTGTCCTCAGCTTTGTCTGACTCCTTTTCCTTATCCTTGGGTTGTTTCCCCTGGAACTGCTGTATCAGAAGTCGACATTGTCGAGTGGTATGCTTCGGGTAAATGAAATTACCCTCTTCATCTTTCTTCGTGTGGATGTGACACGGCAAATCCATCACGTCATTTCCCTCTTTATCCTTCATTTTCTTGGAGTTCCAAGGTCCTTTGGGCTTTCCTTTGAACTTTTCTTGAGTCACGGCCAAGGTTTCTCCAGGAGCAGCTGGCTCGGCTTTCCGCTTTTGCTTCCGACTGGAGTTCCCTCCTCGGGTTTCCTGGGCGACTGACTTGTGCTTGCCGCTTCGAAGCCGATCCTCTTCCTCACCATTGGCATATTTGGTGGCTATCTCCATCATTCGACTCAGAGACATGTCTCCAATTCGACCAAATTTCAGGCTTAACTCTCTGTACTTTACGCCTTCCTTGAAGGCGCAGACTGCCTGGTGATCAGATACATTCTCCACTGTTTGATGCAACGTGATTCATCTCTGGATGTAATCTCTCAGAGTCTCATTCGTCTTCTGCACACAAGATTGCAACTCTGTCAGTCCTGCTGGTCGCTTGCACGTTCCTTCGAACGTTCTGACAAACACTCGGGAGAGGACTTCCCATGTGTAAATGCTGCTGGGTGTCAACTGATTCAGCCATGCCCTGGCTGACCCTTCCAACATAAGAGGCAGATGTTTCATGGCCACCTCGTCATTTCCGCCGCCGATCTGGACAGCCACTCGGTAGTCTTCAAGCCAAGTATCGGGCTTAGAGTCACCGTTGAACTTGCTGACTCCAGTCGCCAACCTGAAGTTGGGAGGAATCATTGCAGCTCGGATGGCTCTACTGAAACACTCTGGTCCGGAGACATGCACTCGGCTGCTGGTGGGCACATCTCTGTCGTTGCCCTCTCTGTGAGCTCTGTTCCGGTCGACCAGACCTTGAACGATGATGGATCTCGCATCAAAGCCTGGTTCCCTGGGGTCGACTGGGATTCTTCGTCCGACACTGTGCTGGCGCCTATCATCCTGCCATCGAGGCACATAGGATCCACCCCTTGGAGGAGGAGTGGGCGCTCGACGTCGATCGTTGCGATCTAATCTGTGATCATACTGCACATGGTTCCTGTACTAATCGTGCCGGTCACCACGCCCTTCACACCTCGGGGGCGATCTAGGGCTATGAGCCGACTGGACCGTATTCGCTGCCACGGATCTGCTGTGAATCCTGCTCCGCGACTGCGATACAACTGAATTATGATCTCCTGCTGCCCGGAGCAAATCTCTGATCTGCATCAAGCCTCTGCCAGCCTCCGACTGGGAAGGCTGAATAGACTCTGCTATACGGGCTGCAGCTGCTAAATTCTGAATCGGAGTTTGGTATACCTGAGTCGGAGGTGGGAAGAGCTGACGTCGACTCGAGTCAGGGACTCGTTGTCGCGCACGCTCGTCGAGTGCTCGCTGAAGGTTCTCCAGTCGAGTGCGCTCAGCCAGGTTGGCCAAGCGCGCGTCCTCCAAGGCGCGAGCCTCAGGGATTTCTCCAATGATAGGAGTATGAAGGGCATCCATGTTCCGGCGGCGAAGTTCTTCCCTCTACAGCGAATTGAGGGGCTCGGGAAGGTATTCCTCATGGGGATGCGATGGATCGCCTCCGCCGTTACCTCCCTCAGCGCCAGAAAAGCCGGGGGGACCGTGTGGTCCATTAACCATCAGGACCTCCACCGCTGGATCACTGCTGTCGCACTCGGATGCAGTCTCTACGGAGCCAGTCGACAGGTCGAACAGGCCGTAGAGAGATTCATCGGGCTCGATTTGCCGCGACTTGGGCGGTGGTCGACTGGCGAGCCACCGCGTGACTCACCCACCGCTGAAGCCTCGACCGACCGGAGCGCTTGCGTCGGCGGGAAGCTGGGAGGGAGGATGACACAAAAACCGGTCGATACTGGGTCGACGGTTGCCGCAGGAGGACACTGCGGACGCACGCGCGAAAGTGCGTCGCTCCGCGGACTGGGAACGCGTCGACGTCGAGCGGAGCCTCCTGAAGCCAGGCAGAGTCGTCGGCGATGAACGTGAGCGCGCCGAGACGGACCTCGCGGCCCTCGACCAAAACTCCGCCTGAAACGATGACGAAGGCAATCGGAAAAATTGCAACTTCTCCAATAAATCGCTAAGACACCTGCCCCACGGTGGGCGCCAACTGTCATGGTTCTAAGTCCGACAGTAGTGTAGGGGGTACTAAAGGAGAAGCAAGATCCTAGCTATGGAGTAGTTGTTCACGTAAGTGTTTTACGAGTTCAGGCCCTTCTCGGAGGAAGTAACAACCCTACGTCTCGGTGCCCGGAGGCGGTCGACTGTATTATATGCGTGAGAGTTACAGGGGTGCGAACCCTTCTGCTAGTGGAGGGGGTGGCTTATATAGAGGACGCCAAGACCCCAGCCAGCCACGTAGCAGAGGGCTTAAAGTACATTAAGGCCAGGCGTTACTGGAAGCATTCTTTACATGTAAGCATTATCTCATGCTATGGAAGCATTTTTTACATGTAATACTAACACTATGTCGATGAACTGTTTTCCCTTGCCCAGGAAACAGTCACGAACCATGGGCGGTGACGGCCACTCCACCCAGGGAGACGCAGCATGTGTTGTAGCCATGGTAGCATTGTCGGACGAGGATGGAAGGGCTCGACGACGACCTCCCGCCGCTGCCGGTGAGCCTCCCGGATGGAGTGCTTACCCCGTCGGTGAAGGAGGCATCCATGAATCTGAAGATGGAGAAAGGAGTAGAGGAACGGATCTAGGAAGTGGGAGTTGAGGGGTTACGGGCTGTTAGTCAGAAGAGATTTTTTGTTCCTTTTCTCACATATACGAAGCAAAATCTGGAGCGTCAGATTTGGATTGAACCAACGGTGTTTGATTGGTCTGAGGCTGACTTCTCTTCAGACTATAGACAGTAAGTGTTTCCCATTTCTATTTTACCTACGATTATTCAGCAATAAAGTGGCCATGTTAACCCTAAAATAAAGTTTCGCCAAAGGAGGTACGAGGCAAGTACTAGCCAAGGTAGGATTTCACTTGCGTCCTCCGCCTGCATTGGACCAGGATCACCAGGATCCCAATAATAGTTTGCGGCAGAGGAAAATGATTATGCTCAGTGGAAGGTCTGGATAATGGATTCTTTTTGTAATCTAGCGAATGGGAGCCATTAGGATATATAACTAAGCACTGGTTAGCAGTGCGACCCTCACCTAGGCACCTCGTTTCGAATCCTAATCTACCATTTTATTTGTTTTTATTTACCAGAAGGCGAGATCTCTAGAAAAAATATATATGGCAGTTTTATAAGATGTATAAATTTATCTCTGTGTATGAATTTCCGAGTACGATGGATAAGTTGTAGAATATAAGATGTATGTATATAAAAGTGGGAGCATTATACTGGGAATTTTCTCGTGCCTCACCTAACAAGGTGTAATGTCTCTATATAATATAAGATGTATGTATTATGATGTATGAATTTCTGTAAACGACCAGAGTTGCCACAAGTTTTCGACTAACGTGGTGTTTTCTTCGTGCTTTCATAATATATGGAATACATGATATAGGCCTTAGGGCATCTCCAACGTCGACCCTCAGACCATCCACAACCATCCAAACTGAGGAAGCCATCCAACACGGTTCCATATCCGTCCGCGGCGCGGTTCGGACCCAATTTCTCCTGTAAACTGGAGACAAACGCGCAAGCAC
>NC_041385.1:808869713-808908993 GCF_002162155.2 Triticum dicoccoides
GGGGGGTTGGCTTTGCGGGAGTCCAGACCAATCCCACGCCCGCTTCTGACCGCCCTACCTCATCCCTCCCGCTTGTTCCTTCTGATGACACGCTACTTACGGTGCAGCATTCATGCCGACACAAAGCACGCGGAGGATGGCATCGATGCCATGATGTGATCGGAGGAAGGGAGGGTGGCGCTGACCGATGCGACCTCTCGGCAACCGATGCTTCAATACGGACACAGTTTCTCGAGGAACCAACTCCGGCCGCGGCTCCACATTGAAACGGCTGACCGGCCCTTCGCATGACCTGGTCGCGGCTATATAAACCGCGCTCCGGCGCTGTCCACATCGCATCCTCCTCCTACTCCTCCTCCTCCTCCTCCCCTCTCCCCGCCCATCTCCCTCCCACATCTTTGTCGATGGGAAAGTTCAGGGTGTCGGCGCCGGCATGCAGTTCCGGGGCAAGATCTGGCGGATCGTCGCGATGCTGCGCTCGAACTCTGGGGCCGTCATCCTCATCGGCGCCCGGCTCCTTGAAGAAGGCGGAGATCGTCACCTCCTCTGGCGATGAGGAGGACCAATAGCCGCCGCCGCAGTTCGCGACAGTGGTGCCGGGCCAGGTCTACGTTGCCACCAACATGGAATCCGAGGAGCAGATGAAGCTGATGCTCCGTCGCTCCGTCAACCACATCAATGGCTCGACTCCGCCACCAGGGACGCTCCTCCCCATGAAGCCGGAGCCGACATCCCCTCCACGCTCTCCGTCGTTGTGCAGCTGCAGCGTCCAAATAAGATGCTCTGTGAAGGACGAGCGGCTCTCATGCCACCCCTGTGTGTCAAGAAGGAGCGTCTCTCGCAGCCGCCTCAACACTTTGTCAAGGAGGAGCGCCACTCGCTGCCGCCCCGACGCATTGTCAAGGAGGAGCACCGCGCACTGCTGCACCTTCCCAAGGCGCACGGTCGCATTGCAAACTACATTGGCAGCGACGGGGACGACGACAGCTGTTCGTTATCCCGGAGGGCCATTAAAGTGTAGGAGTACGCCAACCGGGCGCAGCGCCGGTTGGAGATAGGCGCAACGCCGCGCTCCAGTCCTAGTTCGCGGACTCGGACGTCCCGCCACTACACTTCGAGACGGACCCGGACCTGGCGTACGCCTGGGCCGTGGACCGTTCCGTCATGTCGTCAGGGACGACAAGCGCCGTCTCTGCCGCCTCGAGCGGGAGATGGCCAGGTATGGCAAGGAATGGTCCCTCGCCCAGATCAGCACCGGCAACGACGCCTCCTCCAACGACCGCCACCCTCTCCCCCAGCTCACATCCTCGGTGGCCGCGACCGCACTGCGCACCGCGCATGAGGAAGTGGAGAGGATCATCCGCGAGAAGCCATGTCGCCATGCCGCCACCTGCCGCCGCCTAAAGCCCGACGACGACGACGCCACCGCCGTATCAGGCACTGATGACGGAGGAGAAGCCGTCGGCCAGCCCGGCATGGCCTACTATGCCACCGTCAAGTATAGGATGGTTTAGGGTTTTATTTTAAGGCTTTTAGTTCACGGAACGAAATATCTCCAATTTTATGTACAAATTATCCTAGTTTCAATGAAATCCGCCGTGTTTATATCAAAATTTGCCCAGCTTGATCGAATTTCATCCAGTTGGTTCGAGTTGTTGTCAAAATTTATGTTGCTAGCATTGGATGGTGGCCTCCCACATCCATGTCTGCGGACTGGCCCCTTGTCCGCGGACAAATGCAGGAGGAATTTTGCGGGTTGCCGTTGGAGATGCCCTTAGTAGTTAGGAACCCAATGGATCTCCGGATTGTTGGTCAAAGAAGATTCATATGAAAAGATTGGAAAGCACAATGATACAAGTGCAAAAATAATGAGAGAATTCATACTATCATTAAAGGGTGTTGCAAAAGTAGAAAACATAGCAACAGTAAAAAAAGAAAAGCACAAGGGGAATCATGAACTTATTTTTAATTCTAAAGGGTCGACAAACTTGCAATCACTGATTTGCTTAGCCACCATAACAAACTAACATGCGAGCGCCGAGCTCCTCATGATCCCACTGTTGCTCATGGTCTGAAACTTGATAACCCCAACCTCACCATTGTCGCCTGAACTCTGCTCGTCAATTCCTCACCTAAGCTGTTGAAACCTAATTACTTTTGTCTGGTGCCATCACAAATGCAACATATGACTTAATGAGGAAATGCATGAGGTTTCAGTGGTGGAGGGCTTGGTGCTGGCGGTGGTCGTGGAAGACTAAGAGTCTACGAAATAGGTGGCAGAAGACTTGACAACCTCAACATGGGAGGTGGCAGTCTTGTTGATATCGGGGTGAGTGACGGTCGACTAGGTGAGGATGGCGGTGGTGGAGGGTTCATAGTTATCAGCCTTGCTACTATATCTAGGTGGATGACGGGGGCATGATATTATCTGGGTGAGTGGCGAGGGCTTTGATAGTAGCTAGGTGGACGGGTGGGGCCTAGAGATTATGACGGTGGGGGATTTGATATTGTATGGATAGACGGCAGGGGCCTTGATAGTATTTGGGTGTGTGGAGGGCTTGATATTATCTGGATGGGCGACTGAGGCTTTGACCGCATTTGGGTGGGCGGTGGACGCTTTGATAGTATCTGGGTGGGTGGGGGGTTTGAAATATTCTGGATGGGCAGAGGAGGCCTTGATAGTATCTGAGGCGGTGGAGGCCTTGATAGTATTTGGGGCAGCTGTGGGCTTGATATTGTGGCGGTAAACATTGGCGATGGAGGAGGAGGAGGTGTCGGGTTCGGATACCCGTACCCTGCTTCACACGTAGGCGCCATGGAGCCGAGCAGCGCAAGCACTACGGCAAGCTTGGCCATCATCGTCATGGGTTGTGCCTTGTGGGTCTGTGTAAGACTCTAGGTACTTACCATGGCCATATATAGGTATAACAATACTGTTAGCTCCAAGATGAGAGATACAGACGCCAGCAGATGCACCGAGCGCTAGTTGCACTACAGGTCAAGCAGTTGACATCCCTCGGTAGTCCAAAGTAAGGGCCAGTTCTTTCGGTGGCTTAAAAAATAAGCTGCCTCTTTCCCAGCTTTTTTCATAAGCTGTCTCGCTCATTCATTGGGGCTTTTAAATTAGTTATGTGATTAATAATTTAGAAGCCTCAACAAATTTTGAGAGCGGCTTATTTTTTAAGCTGGCTAGAGGCAGCTTATTTTTAAGCCGCCCAAAAAAATTGGCCCTAAGACAAAGTCTCTGTTTGACACCACGTTCAGCATTAATTGTTACAGTGACCACGCGAGCGATGTTCTACTCGAATAAATTTCTTGCAGATGAATGCACTAACTATGTGTGTTGACATTTGGCACTATTCTATTTCTAGGAGCGGAAAAGTAACTCTCTTTAATTTCTTATTTGGGGACCGAGGCACAAATTACTCTTATGTGCAAAATAAGAAAGAAAATCCAAGATTTTCCTTTCTGCAGGGAATTAATCCAAGAGTATTTTAGACCTTCCCTAGTATCATGTCAGTGGAATCATCTTTGGGCCCCATTTATTAGTATATCAATATAATGCCCATCACACCCAACTTCATTTCATTGTAATGACCACCGATTAGTGGCTAACATAGAATCAGTTCAACGCAGAGTTATTATGTTTACACACAGAACGTGTGTACAGAAAAACGAGAGCAAACGACTACCAGCCCACCAAAAGAGCCATGGTTCTCTTCATCAGGCAACGGACCGCAAAGCATACTGAATCGGCCTCGCCCCATCCATCATCAGTTGGTTAAGATTTCTCTTCTGCAAGGCAGACCAAGAACACAGCACATGTGAACATCATGGAAATAACAGCAGTGCGTTTAGCAGGGTACATATTACTCAAGCAAGCAACGCTGCAACACCACCAGAAACCCTCAACCCCATAAAAATTTAACACCCAGGCCTCATCATCTTACAGGGTAATTCATCCAACATCCAAAGCAACAGCAAGAATACTCCAAACTTAGCACTGAAAAAACAATGTAACAAATGGATTCTTTCCAACAGCAAAAGCGAGATTTCTCGTCAACCTTCCAATATGTCTTATCAAAATACAAAGATTAAAGTTCTGAGGCGGGCGATGACTTAACTAAACATTTGCATCTACATTGGACTCACGACCTTCACAAATAAAATCCATCTCTTAGAAATCCTTACTAATATCACAAACTTTTGTTATAGTCTTAATGTGAACTGCATAGTTTGGCCCCTGCATAGGTTTGGCAACCTCGATACAGTGCAAGACTTCCTATGTGCATGCCATTGTTTTCTTCAGCGTCATATCCATGATGTGATGAAGATAAATAGATAGATATAATAACACTGTAAGGGGAAGGGATGTACATATTATTGATTATTAGTTTCTATCGACCTTGTCTTCCCTCCGCGCCACCAGGTGTAGGAGGGAAATTCTAGCCATGCCACGAACTACCCAAGCCTTTCTACGCAATCCCAACAAGAAATTTATTTAGGTTGCCATCTCCCTCTACAGCATGTATGGGTTTCTATTAAGGGAAGTGATGGTCTCCATTCATTTACTAAATATCCATTTTATTAGATGTTGCTGTCATCAATTACAGAATAAGCAAACCATGCCCCAAAACTAATTTGATGAACAATACTGTCAAATATATGAAAAAGATAGTAAGCGAGATATCCATTCATATACATTTGTTGCTAAAGAACCCTTGACTATTTTAACAAACATACACTCCAAAACTAATGCATTAACAAGTTACAAGGGAGCAAATGTACCTTGAGAACTTCTGGGCAGTTCTTATACACCTTGTACTACATCAACAAATGCTTGGAAGGACCCAAGCCAGTGGAAAACAATCCTCCCGTAGTGGTCGCCCTGGGTAGTCGGCAAGAATTTCATGCAAAGATCTATCAACCAAAGAATACTCACTCCAGTACCCAAAGTTTCCAGTAAAGTACAAGCAGTCTCTTCGAACTCCTGGATGATCTGGACCAAGGCAACCAGCAAACTCATGCCTATTAAAGAACAAGCTACAACCACCAAGGCTGTCAGTGCTCGCCCACTTCTTCTCCCCGGATTGCCACTTGAAAACATGGTACAACTTGGTTCTGACAATTAGCAATATCTCACCATGGCACTCTGCGAGCAAGGCCACCGAACTATCTGGAACTGTCCGTGCGCTAAGTTCATCCCCAAGAAACGACAATACCATAGAATTGTTGTTAAGCTCGACAACAGCAAGACGGTAATTTGGATAAATCAACGCATAGAGGGTTCCTTTCACGAACATCAGACTGTAAGGGTGGTAGCCTTCGTCGCACCACGCCACTTGCCACTGAGCATCCCCAATACGGCAGTAGGAGATGTAACGGTGCCGTGGCATGAAGCCGAGGACTAAGTCGCCAGAAAAGAGAACACATCCAATGGGTGTAGGGGGGTGGGGCAGGCGGGCTCGCTCGCCTGTGAGGAGATGGCAGATGCGAAACTCGGGGCGGCTGGCGGTAAAGATGTTTCTGATGGCGACACGGCAGCCGAAGGAGTGGAAGCAGGTGAGGGTGACTTCTTTGGGTGTGAAGAGCCGGCTGAAGCAGGTGGGGCTGCGGCGTCCATGGGCCACCGCCACGGGGGTGCGCGGGAGGCGGAAGCGGAGGATGCGGCGGAGGGGGACGTGGGAGAGCGCTTCCGAGGCAGAGGCCTTCTGGTGGATGAGGAGGAGCGGACCCTGCGAGGCGAGGTTGGACGATGACAACGGGAGGTGAGCTCGGTAGGCGCGGCAGGCGGCAACGAGGGCGAAGAAGTCCTCGAGGGTCGTCAGCCGGCTCGCGATCAATGCGATCAGCTCCGGTAGGATGTCCGGCGATGGTGAGGCGGTTTCTTCGCGGTTTGTGGAGGATGAGGTGGAGGACGTGGTGATTGTGGAGGCGAGGGCGGTGGCCGGCGGCGAGGTCCTCGTCCGGCGCTTCCCCGACTTGGCCATTCCTCGCCGCCCCGCTTCTGCTCCGCGTGCGGCGCTGGATTGGTGTGAATGCTGCTAGGTTTAATTAGATTCTTATTAGGAAACCCGTTAATGGTCGAGGCCGGGCTGGGCCTACCGTGTATTGGGCTTGGTTCGTCTGGTTTGTCTGATGTCGTTAAAGTTTTTTTTTATCAACACTGTCGTTGAATTTGACAAGGTGAAGGTGAAGGATAGGGAAAATTTTGCCTAAAAAGAACTAGATCCTTCCATGGACGCGCTTCATTTCTTAGTCTGCAATACGTATGCGTAGTACTGCAAGCGATTGTCTCAGCACATTCATTCTGTTAGCTCTCTGAGAAGTTTCACCTAAATTACCACCACGAACTTTATCGGACAAAAAATTACCTCCACGAAAAGCTCAATGCCCATATATCGTGTCTCCATTATTGACCAAGAAAAGTTTGACAACCTGCTTTTACTGCAGAAACTACAGCCCTCTGAGAGGGACTAAACCTTGCTACTAGTATTGGCTGCAACTCCATTCGGATACACACGGAATGTATGCCTTTAGTTGATGCTCTCCAGCAGAATACGGGACACTCTACGATAGCAACTGCAATTTTGGAGGATTGCCGGTTATTGTTACTTAATTTCGGGAAGGTCATTTTAGAGCGTTGTAATCTTGAATCTAATATAGTAGCTCATGTGCTAGCGTAGATCCACCGAACTTGTGGTTGGACTCATCTCCCATTTTTATTTCTGAACTTTTACCGGACGATGGCATTTTTTGAGCATCAATTTCTTTTTGCCACCACTTCCACAAATGCGATTTCATAATGAAATTTTGCAAGCACTACATTTTTTGTCAATGTTTCGCACAAAAACAACTAAGAAATTTTTAATTTTTTTTACAATTTTACTGTTCATGCATACTTATTTGACCTCGAGCTCAGAATAGTCGCGTCCCCTTGGGCCTTAATTTTATCCTTATCTTCAATTATTGCAGTTGTGTATGATGAGCCACATCCTGACTTTGCCCCTATTAGCCTGCACTTGTTCAACACAGATTGTCTCCAATTGATTTTTGTATTTTGCATCCCTAGTTAGACACTCCTACTATTGATTATTTTTGTGGTTACCTCTATTTTTTACTTTATATATATTCTAGTGTTTTATCGACTTCAAAATTATTTTATTTCTGAAATATATGTTGGCTTTAAACCGAGCCCGTCCAGTCACATTTCCTTCCCAGCAAACCTAGCTTGAAAAGAACTTAGCCCATCACCTTTCCCCACAAATTTCTCATTTTTCTATTGTTTTAATCATTGTTGGGATTTCCTGTCCCTGAAAGCCCACTAAGATTTTTTTTCCTCAACAAGCTAACTTGCTGCCACTGCTCTCACATGGGATGAAGAAAGATTGTTAAATCTTAATCATTATAATCCACAAAATGATATATGTCCCTCTCTATGCTAGCATATATGGTCGTGATCTCCCACTACGCGCTACTATCTAACCTCGCCCATGGTGCGAGGAAGTAAACCGTGAGAGGAGTTATCCGTCAGTTTTAGGAATCTTTTGTAACCTTTTGTCTTGTTTGGGGGAAGTTCCAACAAGTTTTTATTTAACATTTTTCTATTTTTTTCATTTTTTCCTTTTTTTGTTTTCTTATTTTTCCATGTTTTTTCTTTTTTTTCTTTTCTTCAATTTTTAATATTTCTAAAACTCATAAACATTTTTTAAAATCCTAACCATTTTTTAAAATTCATGAAGAAAATTCAAGAAAATTTTTCAAATTTTTCAATATTTTCATGCATAGAAATGCAAAAAAAATGTTCATGAATCATGCCTAGAAATGGTTTTTATTTAAAACTAATGAATAAAAGTCATGAGTTTAATCTTGCTTAGTAGACAAATAATGATAACTGAACTAAAACAAATAAATGATTAGTATGGAAAAACTACTCTACAATGGCAAATTTATTCTTCTGGAAAATATATATTTTGCCATATGGATCAAATTTAAGCAATCTCAGCCAATGTTTAAAATCTTCGTGTCCGTCGAGCACTTCGATCAAATTTAAGCAATATTTTCTGCTACTGCTTCATAGTTTTGTTCACCATGGTAAGACATTTGCTTCTTTTTCTTTTACTTTACAAACTTAATCTCTTAAGTCTATATTAGCTCATTTTCTGTTTTATTAAGTGTCTTGTTTATTTAGATTGAACTTTTTTACCTCTTTATAATTTAAATTTAACTTTTGAAGTATGGTCTTAACCGGTGTAATTTTTTATTTGGCTTGCATAGTAATAATAATGATGTATCTAAATATTAAGATACACTAATTATATTATATAATTAAGTTCGGTTGTGAAACTTTGCTATTTCGTTAAATTTGAAGGGTATACTACATGGATTTTGGTTCTTACTTTTTCGAGACATTGGATCTTTTTTTTGTTTAACCAAACTAATATAGGTCAGAGGAAAATAAAAAAAAAGACAAAACACAAGATTTCATATTTAATTTGTACAACCTATATGAATTGCAAATATATGTTAGTGTGTTTGTGTCTATTTATGTTTTCCTAAATATCATGTTTGATAGCTATAAAGTTGAACAATGTTTCCGGAATGCATGCTTGTATATTTATATCCAAGTAAAGTAGCAAAGTGGCGCTTGCAAATGCGAGGGCAAGACCTTTCATGTGATCAAAATAGATGTAAAATAAGTATGAGCTTTTAAGCAAATATATTCATATTACATAAATTTCAATATTTAGTTCTACCTTGGCTTTACGTAATCTTGAACAAACATGAATGCCATCATTTAAACTCCTGCACGGGAAAGTTAAAACTGGAACAAAAAACATGCTCTACAAACACCAAAAACTACACTAATGTTGATACAAAAATTAGAAATCCTTCTCTCTATCTGCAAAATATATAATATGTCAAATAATCTAATATAGCAACGGAAACTCCACAACCAATTCCCGACTTGGCCTTTCCCATGCCTCGCCGCCGCATCTGCACCGAGTGCGGCGCTGTGTTGCCGACCCGTGGTACTGGATATGGTGAATGTCGACGTCTAGATCCTTGACATTAGTCTTCCTGCTGTATGTAACCTGGTTAGATTCTGTTGAAATTCTGTTGTACATCACCTCCTAATATCTAGGATCTGCTCCAATGCCACGCCTCCTAATATCTAGGGTTCGGTTTGGCGTCTCTCTCGAGGCATATATGTGTCATTAGTTTTTTGCTTCTTTTTTGTTTCTTTTATGACAATTATTTTTGCTATTAAAGTTTGTAACAAACTTCTAATTACTTATTTATTTTCTTTTATGATAATTCTTTTTGCAATTAAAGTTTGTAACAAAAAAATTCTTTATGAAAATTCTTTTTGCTTTTAATGATTTTGAACAGAAAATGAACTCTGAAAAGGATGAAAGTTGGCATGGTATCATCATTTCACCCACATAGCATGCTCAAGAAAGTTGAGAGGGTTACGGCAAAAACTCGATGCATTTCGTGTACAAAACGGACAATCTCTTTCGAAGTATCAGGATTTCATACGGAAACTCGTCTGTTACAAAGGGATTTCATTTTTCTAAACTTGTTGAACTCCTGACTTTTTGTGTGTTCAAAATGCACCATTCAAAGCCACATCATTAATTTTCAATCCTTTCTAACTTTATTTATTATTTTTCATGCATTTACTGATTATTTTGAGCTATAAGACCCTGAAATTAAATATGGATTGTTTCTTGAATCGGGTCCTTTCTCGAGGAAAGATTTCTCTCGAAAGAGTTGAGTGGGAGGATGGTGGAGACTTGATGAGGTTATTGAACCGTCTCTTCAACTAGTGTGTGGCAGGGCACAGGAAGTTGTTCATGTGGCACCTACACCAATTGAAGTGGAAGCTTATGATATTGATCATGAAACTTCGGATCAAGTCACTACCAAACCTCGTAGGACGACAAGGACACGTACTACTTCGGAGTGGTAAGGTGATCCTGTCTTGAAGGTCATGTTGCTAGACAACAATGAACCTACGAGCTATGGAGAAGCGATGGTGGGCCCGAATTCCGACAAATGGTTAGAAGCCATGAAATCCGAGATAGTATCCATATATCAGAACAAAGCATGGACTTTGGTGGACTTGCCCGATGATCGGCAAGCCATTGAGATAAATGGATCTTTTAAGAAGAAGACGGACGTGGATGGTAATGTCACCATCTATGAAGCTCGACTTGTGGCGAAGTGTTTTCCGACAAGTTCAAGGAGTTGACTACGATGAGATTTTCTCACTCGTAGCGATGCTTAAAGTCCGTCGGATTCATGTTAGCATTAGCTGTATTTATGAAATCTGGCAAATGGATATCAAAACGAGTTTCCTTACCAGTTTTCGTGAGGAAAGGTTGTATGTAATACAATCAGAAAGTTTTTGTCGATCCTAAGGATGCTAAAAGGTATGCTAGCTCCAGCGATCCTTCTAAGGACTGGAGTGAGCATCTCGGAGTTGGAATGTATGCTTTGATGATGATCAAAAAATTTGGGTTTGTACAAAGTTTATGAGAAACTTGTATCTCCAAAGAAGTGAGTGGGAGCACTATAGAATTTCTGATGAGTATATATTGTTGACATATTGTTGATCACAAATGACGTAGAATTTCTGGAAAGCATATAGGGTTATTTTGAAAGTGTTTTTCAATGGAAAGCCTGGATTAAGCTACTTGAACATTGAGCATCAAGATCTATAAGGATAGATCAAAATGCTTAATAATACTTTCAAATGAGCTCATACCTTGACATGATCTTGAAGGTGTTCAAGATGGACCAGTCAAAGAAGGAGTTCTTGCCTGAGTTGTAAGGTACGAAGTTAAGACTTAAAGCTCGACCACGGCAGAATAGAGACAAAGGACGAAGGTCGTCCCCTATGCTTAAGACGTAGGCTCTTCAGTATGCTATGCTGTGTACCGCACCTGAAGTGTGCCTTGCCTTGAGTCAGTCAAGGGGTACAAGAGTGATCCAAGAATGGCTCACAGGACAGCGGTCAAAGTTATCCTTAGAAATTAGTGGACTAAGGAATTTTTCTCGATTATGGAGGTGGTAAAAGAGTTTGCCGTAAAGGGTTACGTCGATGCAAGCTTGACACCTATCCGGATAGCTCTGAGTAGAGATACCGGATACATATAATGGAGCAACAATTTAGAATAGCTCCAAGTAGAACAGTTATTTGGATTAGCTCCAAATAGAGCGTGGTAGCTGCATCTAGGAGATGACATAGAGATTTGTAAAGCACACACGGATCTGAAAGGTCCAGACCCGTTGACTAAAACCTCTCTCACAAGCAACATGATCAAACATAAAACTCATTGAGTGTTAATCACATAGTGATGTGAACTAGACTACTGACTCTAGTAAACTCTTGGGTATTAGTCACATGGCGATGTGACCTGTGAGTGTTAATCACATGGCGATGTGAACTAGATTATTGACTCTAGTGCAAGTGGGAGACTGTTGGAAATATGCCCTAGAGGCAATAATAAATAAGTTATTATTATATTTCTTTGTTCATGATAATAGTCTTTTATTCATGCTTTAACTGTATTATCCGGAAATCGTAATACACGTGTGAATACATAGACCACAATATGTCCCTAGTGAGCCTCTAGTTGACTAGCTCGTTGTGATCAACAGATAGTCATGGTTTCCTGGCTATGGACATTGGATGTCGTTGATAACGGGATCACATCATTAGGAGAATGATGTGATGGACAAGACCCAATCCTAAGCCTAGCACAAAAGGTCGTGTAGTTCATTTGCTAGAGCTTTGCCAATGTCAAGTATCTCTTCCTTCGACCATGAGAGCGTGTAACTCCTGGATACCGTAGGAGTGCTTTGGGTGTATCAAACGTCACAACGTAACTGGGTGACTATAAAGGTGCACTACAGGTATCTCCGAAAGTATCTATTGTTTTATGCGGATCGAGACTGGGATTTGTCACTCCGTGTAAATGGAGAGGTATCTCTGGGCCCACTCGGTAGGACATCATCATATGCGCAATGTGACCAAGGAGTTGATCACGGGATGATGTGTTACGGAACGAGTAAAGTGACTTGCCGGTAACGAGATTGAACAAGGTATCGGTATACCGACGATCGAATCTCGGGCAAGTAAAATACCGCTAGACAAAGGGAATTGTATACGGGATCGATTGAGTCCTTGACATCATGGTTCATCCGATGAGATCATCGTGGAACATGTGGGAGCCAACATGGGTATCCAGATCCCGCTATTGGTTATTGACCGGAGAACGTCTCAGTCATGTCTGCATGTCTCCCGAACCCGTAGGGTCTACACACTTAAGGTTCGATGACGCTAGGGTTATAAAGGAAGCTTGTATGTGGTTACCGAATGTTTTTCGGAGTCCCGGATGAGATCCCGGACGTCACGAGGAGTTCCGGAATGGTCCGGAGGTAAAGATTTATATATAGGAAGTCCTGTTTCGGCCATCGGGACAAGTTTCGGAGTCATCGGTATTGTACCGGGACCACCGGAAGGGTCCCGGGGGCCCACCGGGTGGGGCCACCTGCCCCGGGGGGCCACATGGGCTGTGGGGGGTGCGCCTTGGCCTACATGGGCCAAGGGCACCAGCCCCAAGAGGCCCATACGCCTAGGGAACCCTAGAGGGAAGAGTCCTCGAAGGGGAAGGCACCTCCGAGGTGCCTTGGGGAGGATGGACTCCTCCCCCCTTCTTGGCCGCACCCCAAAACCCATCTAGGGCTGGCCGCCGCCCCTAGGGGGTGGGAAAACCCTAAAGGTGGCGCAGCCCCCTTCCCCCCTATATATATTGAGGCATGGGGCTGCCCATAACACAGGATTTGATCTCTCGTTGGTGCAGCCCTGCCCCTCTCCCTCCTCCTCTTCTCCCATGGTGCTTGGCGAAGCCCTGCGGGATTGCCACGCTCCTCCACCACCACCACGCCGTTGTGCTGCTGTTGGATGGAGTCTTCCTCAACCTCTCCCTCTCTCCTTGCTGGATCAAGGCGTGGGAGACGTCACCGGGCTGTACGTGTGTTGAACGCCGAGGTGCCGTCCGTTCGGCACTTGATCATCGGTGATTTGAATCACGACGAGTACGACTCCATCAACCCCGTTCACTTGAACGCTTCCGCTTAGCGATCTACAAGGGTATGTATATGCACTCTCCTTCTACTCGTTGCTGGTCTCTCCATAGATAGATCTTGGTGTTACGTAGGAAAAATTTTGAATTTCTGCTACGTTCCCCAACAGTGGCATCATGAGCTAGGTCTATTGCGTAGATTCTTTGCACGAGTAGAACACAAAGTAGTTGTGGGCGTTGATGTTGTTCAATATGCTTACCGTTACTAGTCCAATCTTGTTTCGACGGTATTGTGGGATGAAGCGGCCCAGACCGACCTTACACGTACTCTTACGTGAGACAGGTTCCACCGATTGACATGCACTTGGTGCATAAGGTGGCTAGCGGGTGCCAGTCTCTCCCACTTTAGTCGGAACGGATTCGATGAAAAGGGTCCTTATGAAGGGTAAATAGCAATTGGCATATCACGTTGTGGTCTTGCGTAGGTAAGAAACGTTCTTGCTAGAAACCCATAGCAGCCACGTAAAACATGCAACAACAATTAGAGGACGTCTAACTTGTTTTTGCAGGGTATGCTTTGTGATGTGATATGGCCAAGAAGAATGTGATGAATGATATGTGATGTATGAGATTGATCATGTTCTTGTAATAGGATTCACGACTTGCATGTCGATGAGTATGACAACCGGCAGGAGCCATAGGAGTTGTCTTTATTTTTTGTATGAACTGCGTGTCATTGAAGAACGCCATGTAACTTACTTTACTTTATTGCTAAACACGTTAGCCATAGAAGTAGAAGTAGTCGTTGGCGTGACAACTTCATGAAGACACGATGATGGAGATCATGATGATGGAGATCATGGTGTCATGCCGGTGACGATGATGATCATGGAGCCCCGAAGATGAAGATCAAAAGGAGCAAAAAATGATATTGGCCATATCATGTCACTATTTGATTGCATGTGATGTTTATCATGTTTATGCATCTTGTTTACTTAGGACGACGGTAGTAAATAAGATGATCCCTTACAAAATTTCAAGAAGTGTTCTCCCCTAACTGTGCACCGTTGCTACAGTTCGTCGCTTCTAAGCACCACGTGATGATCGGGTGTGATGGATTCTTACGTTCACATACAACGGGTGTAAGACAGTTTTACACAGCGAAAACACTTAGGGTTAACTTGACGAGCCTAGCATGTACAGACATGGCCTCGGAACACGGAGACCGAAAGGTCGAGCATGAGTCGTATAGTAGATACGATCAACATGAAGATGTTCACCGATGATGACTAGTCCGTCTCACGTGATGATCGGACACGGCCTAGTTGACTCAGATCATGTAATCACTTAGATGACTAGAGGGATGTCTATCTGAGTGGGAGTTCATAAGATGAACTTAATTATCATGAACATAGTCAAAAGACCTTTTGCAAATTATGTCGTAGTTCACGCTATAGTTCTACTGTTTTAGTTATGTTCCTAGAGAAAATATAGTTGAAAGTTGAAAGTAGCGATTATGCGGACAGTAGAAAGCTTATGTCCTTAATGCACTGCTCAATGTGCTGAACCCCAAACGTCGTTTGTGGATGTTTCGAACATACACGTTTTGATAACTACGTGATAGTTCAGTTAAACGGTTTAGAATTGAGGCACCAAAGACGTTTTTGAAACGTCACGGAACATATGAGATGTTTCGAGGGCTGAAATTGGGATTTCAGGCTCGTGCCCACGTCAAGAGGTATAAGACCTCCGACGATTTTCTTAGCCTGCAAACTAAGGGAGAAAAGCTCAATCGTTGAGCTTGTGCTCAGATTGTCTGAGTACAACAATCACTTGAATCAAGTGGGAGTTGATCTTCCAGATGAAATAGTGATAGTTCCTCCGAAGTCATTACCACCAAGCTGCTAGAGCTTCGTGATGAACTATAATATATCAAGGACATATATGATGATCCTTGAGATATTCGCGATGTTTGACTCCGCGAAAGTAGAAATCAAAAGGGAGCATCAATCGTTGATGGTTAGTAAAACCACTAGTTTCAAGAAGGGCAAGGGCAAGAAGGGATACTTCATGAAACGGCAAATCAGCTGCTGCTCAAGTGAAGAAACCCAAGGTTGAACCCAAACCCGAGACTAAGTGCTTCTGTAATGAGAGGAACGGACACTGAAGCGGAACTACCCTAGATACTTGGTAGATGAGAAGGCTGGCAAGGTAAATAGAAGTATATTGGATATACATTATGTTAATGTGTACTTTACTAGTACTCCTAGTAGCACCAGGGTATTGGATACCGGTTCGGTTGCTAAGTGTTAGTAACTCGAAATAAAAGCTACGGAATAAACGAAGACTAGCTAAAAGTGAGCTGACGATATATGTTGGAAGTGTTTCCAAGTTTGATGTGATCAAACATCGCACGCTCCCTCTACCATCAAGATTAGTATTAAACCTGAATGGTTTATTGAATCTCGATCGTAGTGATACACATTTTCATGCCAAAAGATATAAGATAGTAATGATAGTACCACTTACTTGTGGCACTGCCATGTAAGTCATAATGGTATAAAACGCATGAAGAAGCTCCATGTTGATGGATCTTTGGAGTCACTCGTTTTAGAAAAGTTTGAGACATGCGAACCATGTCTATTGGTATATACGCATGAAGAAACTCCATGCAGATGGATCGTTTGGACTCACTTGATTTTATATCACTTGAGATATGCAAATCATACCACATGGGCAAGATGACTGAAAAGCCTCGGTTTCAGTAAGATGGAACAAGATAGCAACTTGTTGGAAGTAACACATTTTGATGTGTGCGGTCCAATGAGTGCTGAGGCATGCAGTGAATATCGTTATGTTCTTACTTCACAGATGATTCGAGTAGATGTTGAGTATATTTACTTGATGAATCACGAGTCTGAATTATTGAAAGGTTCAAGTAATTTCAGGGTGAAGTTGAAAGATCGTCGTGACAAGAGGATAAAAGATCTATGATATGATCATAGAGATGAATATCTGAATCACGAGTTTGGCACAGAATTAAGACATTGTGGAAATTGTTTCACAACCGATACAGCCTGGAACACCATAGTGTGATGGTGTGTCCGAACGTCATAGTTGCACACTATTGGATATGGTGCATACCATGATGTCTCTTATCGAGTTATCACTATCGTTCATGGGTTAGGCATTAGAGAAAACCACATTCACTTTAAATAGGGCACCACGTAATTCCGTTGAGATGACACCGTATGAATTATGGTTTAGAGAAACCTAAGCTGTCATTTCTTAGAAGTTTGGGGCTGTGATGCTTATGTGGAAAGGTTTCATGCTGATAAGCTCGAACCCAAAGCGGATTAAATACATCTTCATAGGACACCCAAAACAGTTGGGTATACCTCCTGTCTCAGATCTGAAAGCAATATGGATTGTTTCTTGAATCGGGTCCTTTCTCGAGGAAAGATTTCTCTCGAAAGAGTTGAGTGGGAGGATGGTGGAGACTTGATGAGGTTATTGAACCGTCTCTTCAACTAGTGTGTGGCAGGGCACAGGAAGTTGTTCATGTGGCACCTACACCAATTGAAGTGGAAGCTTATGATATTGATCATGAAACTTCGGATCAAGTCACTACCAAACCTCGTAGGACGACAAGGACACGTACTACTTCGGAGTGGTAAGGTGATCCTGTCTTGAAGGTCATGTTGCTAGACAACAATGAACCTACGAGCTATGGAGAAGCGATGGTGGGCCCGAATTCCGACAAATGGTTAGAAGCCATGAAATCCGAGATAGTATCCATATATCAGAACAAAGCATGGACTTTGGTGGACTTGCCCGATGATCGGCAAGCCATTGAGATAAATGGATCTTTTAAGAAGAAGACGGACGTGGATGGTAATGTCACCATCTATGAAGCTCGACTTGTGGCGAAGTGTTTTCCGACAAGTTCAAGGAGTTGACTACGATGATATTTTCTCACTCGTAGCGATGCTTAAAGTCTGTCGGATTCATGTTAGCATTAGCTGTATTTATGAAATCTGGCAAATGGATATCAAAACGAGTTTCCTTACCAGTTTTCGTGAGGAAAGGTTGTATGTAATACAATCAGAAAGTTTTTGTCGATCCTAAGGATGCTAAAAGGTATGCTAGCTCCAGCGATCCTTCTAAGGACTGGAGTGAGCATCTCGGAGTTGGAATGTATGCTTTGATGATGAGCAAAAAATTTGGGTTTGTACAAAGTTTATGAGAAACTTGTATCTCCAAAGAAGTGAGTGGGAGCACTATAGAATTTCTGATGAGTATATATTGTTGACATATTGTTGATCAGAAATGACGTAGAATTTCTGGAAAGCATATAGGGTTATTTTGAAAGTGTTTTTCAATGGAAAGCCTGGATTAAGCTACTTGAACATTGAGCATCAAGATCTATAAGGATAGATCAAAATGCTTAATAATACTTTCAAATGAGCTCATACCTTGACATGATCTTGAAGGTGTTCAAGATGGACCAGTCAAAGAAGGAGTTCTTGCCTGAGTTGTAAGGTACGAAGTTAAGACTTAAAGCTCGACCACGGCAGAATAGAGACAAAGGACGAAGGTCGTCCCCTATGCTTAAGACATAGGCTCTTCAGTATGCTATGCTGTGTACCGCACCTGAAGTGTGCCTTGCCTTGAGTCAGTCAAGGGGTACAAGAGTGATCCAAGAATGGCTCACAGGACAGCGGTCAAAGTTATCCTTAGAAATTAGTGGACTAAGGAATTTTTCTCGATTATGGAGGTGGTAAAAGAGTTCGTCGTAAAGGGTTACGTCGATGCAAGCTTGACACCTATCCGGATAGCTCTGAGTAGAGATACCGGATACATATAATGGAGCAACAATTTAGAATAGCTCCAAGTAGAACAGTTATTTGGATTAGCTCCAAATAGAGCGTGGTAGCTGCATCTAGGAGATGACATAGAGATTTGTAAAGCACACACGGATCTGAAAGGTTCAGACCCGTTGACTAAAACCTCTCTCACAAGCAACATGATCAAACATAAAACTCATTGAGTGTTAATCACATAGTGATGTGAACTAGACTACTGACTCTAGTAAACTCTTGGGTATTAGTCACATGGCGATGTGACCTGTGAGTGTTAATCACATGGCGATGTGAACTAGATTATTGACTCTAGTGCAAGTGGGAGACTGTTGGAAATATGCCCTAGAGGCAATAATAAAAGTGTTATTATTATATTTCTTTGTTCATGATAATAGTCTTTTATTCATGCTATAACTGTATTATCCGGAAATTGTAATACACGTGTGAATACATAGACCACAATATGTCCCTAGTGAGCCTCTAGTTGACTAGCTCGTTGTGATCAACAGATAGTCATGGTTTCCTGGCTATGGACATTGGATGTCGTTGATAACGGGATCACATCATTAGGAGAATGATGTGATGGACAAGACCCAATCCTAAGCATAGCACAAAGATCGTGTAGTTCGTTTGCTAGAGCTTTGCCAATGTCAAGTATCTCTTCCTTTGACCATGAGATCGTGTAACTCCTGGATACCCTAGGAGTGCTTTGGGTGTATCAAACGTCACAACGTAACTGGGTGACTATAAAGGTGCACTACAGGTATCTCCGAAAGTATCTATTGTTTTATGCGGATCGAGACTGGGATTTGTCACTCCGTGTAAACGGAGAGGTATCTCTGGGCCCACTCGGTAGGACATCATCATATGCGCAATGTGACCAAGGAGTTGATCACGGGATGATGTGTTACGGAACGAGTAAAGTGACTTGCCGGTAACGAGATTGAACAAGGTATCGGTATACCGACGATCGAATCTCGGGCAAGTAAAATACCGCTAGACAAAGGGAATTGTATACGGGATCGATTGAGTCCTTGACATCATGGTTCATCCGATGAGATCATCGTGGAACATGTGGGAGCCAACATGGGTATCCAGATCCCGCTGTTGGTTATTGACCGGAGAACGTCTCGGTCATGTCTGCATGTCTCCCGAACCCGTAGGGTCTACACACTTAAGGTTCGATGACGCTAGGGTTATAAAGGAAGCTTGTATGTGGTTACTGAATGTTGTTCGGAGTCCCGGATGAGATCCCGGACGTCACGAGGAGTTCCGGAATGGTCCGGAGGTAAAGATTTATATATAGGAAGTCCTGTTTCGGCCATCGGGACAAGTTTCGGAGTCATCGGTATTGTACCGGGACCACCGGAAGGGTCCCGGGGGCCCACCGGGTGGGGCCACCTGCCCCGGGGGGCCACATGGGCTGTGGGGGGTGCGCCTTGGCCTACATGGGCCAAGGGCACCAGCCCCAAGAGGCCCATGCGCCTAGGGAACCCTAGAGGGAAGAGTCCTCGAAGGGGAAGGCACCTCCGAGGTGCCTTGGGGAGGATGGACTCCTCCCCCCTTCTTGGCCGCACCCCAAAACCCATCTAGGGCTGGCCGCCGCCCCTAGGGGGTGGGAAAACCCTAAAGGGGGCGCAGCCCCCTTCCCCCCTATATATATTGAGGCATGGGGCTGCCCATAACACAGGATTTGATCTCTCGTTGGTGCAGCCCTGCCCCTCTCCCTCCTCCTCTTCTCCCATGGTGCTTGGCGAAGCCCTGCGGGATTGCCACGCTCCTCCACCACCACCACGCTGTTGTGCTGCTGCTGGATGGAGTCTTCCTCAACCTCTCCCTCTCTCCTTGCTGGATCAAGGCGTGGGAGACGTCACCGGGCTGTACGTGTGTTGAACGCGGAGGTGCCGTCCGTTCGGCACTTGATCATCGGTGATTTGAATCACGATGAGTACGACTCCATCAACCCCATTCACTTGAACGCTTCCGCTTAGCGATCTACAAGGGTATGTAGATGCACTCTCCTTCTACTCGTTGCTGGTCTCTCCATAGATAGATCTTGGTGTTACGTAGGAAAATTTTTGAATTTCTGCTACGTTCCCCAACAAAAACTAGATGCACTTCATGTACAAAACGGACAATCTCTTTTGAAGTATCATGATTTCATACGGAAACTTGTCTATTACAACAGGCATTTCAAATGAACTACGAAAAGGTTGAAAGTTGGCATAATATCATCATAATAGTTGTGGAGAAAGTCTGCACTTTTTCTTCGCTTGTGGCATTTCCTTATTGCGCCGTAACCATGGATAATCTTCATCATTTATCAGGATGCTTGGGTCAGCCTTGACTATGAAGGGAGGAATTTCATTAAACTTTTCATAATCTTCGGACATGTCTGTCTTTCCCTCCACTCCCACGATGTCCGTTTTTCCTGAAAGAACTATGTGACGCTTTGGTTCATCGTATGATGTATTCGCTTCCTTATTTTTTTTTCTTTTTCTCGGTTTGATAGACATGTCCTTCACATAGATAACCTGTGCCACATCATTGGCTAGGATGAACGGTTTGTCAGTGTACCCAAGATTGTTCAGATCCACTGTTGTCATTCCGTACTGTGGGTCTACCTGTACCCCGTCTCCTGACATATTGACCCATTTGCATTTAAACAAAGGGACCTTAAAATCTACTCCGTAGTCAAGTTCCCATATGTCCACTATGTAACCATAATATGTGTCATTTCCCCTCTCGGTTGCTGCATCAAAGCGGACACCGCTGTTTTGGTTGGTGCTCTTTTGATCTTGGGCGATCATGTAAAATGTACTCATTTATCTCGTATCCTTTGTAAGTCATTACTGTCGAAGATGGTCCCCTGGACAACGAGTACAACTCATCACAAATAGTGTTTTCACCTCTGAGACGTGTTTCCAACCAACTGCTGAAAGTACTGATGTGTTCATGATATTGAAGAAGGATGCTGGGAACACCAGCTCAAAACTGATAAAATGTTGCACCACATCACTCCTTAGCCTTGGTATGATTTTTGGATTGATCACCTTCTAAGAGATTGCATTGAGGAATGCACATACCTTCACAATGGCTAATCGGACGTTTTTCGGTAGAAGCCCTCTCAATGCAACCGGAAGCAGTTGCGTCATAATCACGTGGCAGTCATGAGACTTTAGGTTCTGGAACTTTTTCTCTGGCATATTTATTATTCCCTTTATATTCAACGAGAAGCCAGTCGGGACCTTCATACTAAGCAGGCATTCAAAGAAGATTTCCTTCTCTTCTTTGGTAAGAGCGTAGCTGGCAGGACATTCATACTACTTTGGAGGCTCTTTTTCGTGCAAACGTTGCAGGTCCTCCCGTGCCTCAGTTGTATCTTTTGTCTTCCCATACACGCCCAAGAAGCTTAGCAGGTTCACACAAAGGTTCTTCGTCACGTGCATCATGTCGATCGAAGAGCGGACCTTTAGGTCTTTCCAGTAGGGTAGGTCCCAACATATAGATTTCTTCTTCCACATGGGTGTGTGTCCCTTAGTGTCACTCGGAACAGCTAGTCCGCCGTGACCCTTTCCAAAGATTACGTGTAAATCATTGACCATAGCAAGTACGTGATCACCGGTACGCATGGCGGGCTTCTTCCGGTGATCTGCCTCGCCTTTGAAATGCTTGCCTTTCTTTCGACATTGATGGTTGGTCGGAAGAAATCGATGATGGCCTAGGTACACATTCATCCTGCATTTGTCTAGGTATATACTTTCGGTGTCAGCTAAATAGTGCGTGTGAAGGAAATATGCCCTAGAGGCAATAATAAAGTTATTATTTATTTCCTCATATCATGATAAATGTTTATTATTCATGCTAGAATTGTATTAACCGGAAACATGATACATGTGTGAATACATAGACAAACATATAGTCACTAGTATGCCTCTACTTGACTAGCTCATTAATCAAAGATGGTTATGTTTCCTAACCATAGACATGTGTTGTCATTTGATTAATGGGATCACATCATTAGGAGAATGATGTGATTGACATGACCCATCCCGTTAGCTTAGCACATGATCGTTTAGTATTCTGCTATTGCTTTCTTCATGACTTATACATGTTCCTGCAACTATGAGAAATATGCAACTCCCGTTTACCGGAAGAACACTTTGGGTACTACCAAACATCACAACGTAACTGGGTGATTATAAAGGAGTACTACAGGTGTCTCCGAAGGTACATGTTGAGTTGGCGTATTTCAAGATTAGGTTTTGTCACTCCGATTGTCGGAGAGGTATCTCTGGGCCCTCTCGGTAATACTCATCACTTAAGCCTTGCAAGCATTATAACTAATAAGTTAGTTATGAGATGACGTATTACAGAACGAGTAAAGAGACTTGCCGGTAACGAGATTGAACTAGGTATTGGATACCGACAATCAAATCTCGGGCAAGTAACATACCGATGACAAAGGGAACAACGTATGTTGTTATGCAGTTTGACCGATAAAGATCTTCGTAGAATATGTAGGAACCAATATGGGCATCTAGGTCCCGCTATTGGTTATTGACCGAGAATGGTTTTAGGTCATGTCTACATAGTTCTCGAACCCGTAGGGTCCGCACGCTTAACGTTTCGATGACAGTTTTATTATGAGTTTACAAGTTTTGATGTATCGAAGTTTGTTCGGAGTCCCGGATGTGATCACGGACATGACGAGGAGTCTCGGAATGGTCGAGACATAAAGATTAATATATTAGAAGCCTATGTTTGGACATCGGAATGGTTCCGGGTGAAATCGGCATTTTACCGGAGTACCGGGAGGTTACCGGAACCCCCCGGGGGGTTAATGGGCCTACATGGGCCACGAGGGAGAAGAGAGAAGGAGCCAGGAAGGGGCCGCGCTCCCCTCCCCCTCCTAGTCCGAATAGGACAAGGGAAGGGGGGCGGCGCCCCCCCTTTCCTTCCCCTCTTCCTCCTCTTCCCCCCCTTCTCCTATTCCAACTAGGAAAGAAGGGAGTCCTACTCCCGGTGGGAGTAGGACTCCCCCCTTGGCACGCCCTCCTTGGCCGGCCGCCTCCTCCTCCCTGGCTCCTTTATATACGGGGTGGGGGGCACCCTAGACACACAAGTTGATCTACGGATCGTTCCTTAGCCGTGTGCGGTGCCCCTCTCCACCATATTCCACCTGCGCGGAGTTTAGGCGAAGCCCTGCGCCGGTAGAGCATCATCATCGTCACCACGCCGTCGTGCTGACGGAACTCATCCCCGAAGCTTTGCTGGCTCGGAGCCCGGGGATCGTCATCGAGCTGAACGTGTTCTGAACTCGGAGGTGCCGTACGTTCGGTGCTTGGATCGGTCGGATCGTGAAGACGTACGACTACATCAACCGCGTTGTCATAACGCTTCCGCTTACAGTCTACGAGGGTACATGGACGAACACTCTCCCCTCCCGTTGCTATATCATCACCATGATCTTGCGTGTGCGTAGGAAATTTTTTGAAATTACTGTGTTCCCCAACAGTGGCATCCGAGCCAGGTTTTATGCGTAGATGTCATATGCACGAGTAGAACACAAGTGAGTTGTGGGCGATACAAGTCATACTGCTTACCAGCATGTCATACTTTGGCTCAACGGTATTGTGAGATGAAGCGGCCCGGACCGACATTACGCGTACGCTTACGCGAGACTGGTTTCACCGTTACAAGCACTCGTGCTTAAAGGTGACTGGCGGGTGTCTGTCTCTCTCACTTTAGCTGAACCGAGTGTGGCTACGCCCGGTCCTTGCGAAGGTTAAAACAACATTAACTTGACGAACTATCGTTGTGGTTTTGATGCGTAGGTAAGAACGGTTCTTGCTAAGCCCGTAGCAGCCATGTAAAATTTGCAACAACAAAGTAGAGGACGTCTAACTTGTTTTTGCAGGGCATGTTGTGATGTGATATGGTCAAGACGTGATGCTATATTTTATTGTATGAGATGATCATGTTTTGTAACCGAAGTTATCGGCAACTGGCAGGAGCCATATAGTTGTCGCTTTATCACTAAACGGTAGCGATAGTCTAGAAGCAATAGATGGCGTAACGACAACGATGCTACGATGGTGATCAAGGTGTCGCGCCGGTGACGATGGTGATCATGACGGTGCTTCGAAGATAGAGATCACAAGCACAAGATGATGATGGCCATATCATATCACTTATATTGATTACATGTGATGTTTATCCTTTATGCATCTTATCTTGCTTTGATTGACGGTAGCATTTTAAGATGATCTCTCACTAAAATTATCAAGAAGTGTTCTCCCTGAGTATACACCATTGCGAAAGTTCTTCGTGCTGAGACACCACGTGATGATCGGGTGTGATAGGCTCTACGTTCAAATACAACGGGTGCAAAACAGTTGCACACGCGGAATACTCAGGTTAAACTTGACGAGCCTAGCATATAACAGATATGGCCTCGAAACACGGAGACCGAAAGGTCGAGCGTGAATCATATAGTAGATATGATCAACATATTGATGTTCACTGTTGAAACTACTCCATCTCATGTGACGATCGGACATGGTGTAGTTGATATGGATCATGTAATCACTTAGAGAATTAGAGGGATGTCTATCTAAGTGGGAGTTCTTAAGTAATATGATTAATTGAACTTAAATTTATCATGAACTTAGTACCTGATAGTATTTTGCTTGTCTATGTTTGTTGTAGATAGATGGCTCGTGATGTTGTTCCGTTGAATTTTAATACGTTCCTTGAGAAAGCAAAGTTGAAAGATGATGGCAGCAATTACACGGACTGGGTCCGTAACCTGAGGATTATCCTCATTGCTGCACAGAAGAATTACGTCCTGGAAGCACCGCTAGGTGCCAGGCCTGCTGCTGATACAACTGACGATGTTAAGAACGTCTGGCAAAGCAAAGTTGATGACTACTCGATAGTTCAGTGTGCCATGCTTTACGGCTTAGAATCGGGTCTTCAACGACGTTTTGAACGTCATGGAGCATATGAGATGTTCCAGGAGTTGAAGTTAATATTTCAAGCAAATGCCCGGATTGAGAGATATGAAGTCTCCAATAAGTTCTATAGCTGCAAGATGGAGGAGAATAGTTCTGTCAGTGAACACATACTCAAAATGTCTGGGTATAATAATCACTTGATTCAACTGGGAGTTAATCTTCCTGATGATAGTGTCATTGACAGAATTCTTCAATCACTGTCACCAAACTACAAGAGCTTCGTGATAAACTATAATATGCAAGGGATGGACAAGACTATTCCCGAGCTCTTCACAATGCTAAAAGCCGCGGAGGTAGAAATCAAGAAGGAGCATCAAGTGTTGATGGTTAACAAGACCACCAGTTTCAAGAAAAGGGCAAAGGGAAGAAGAAGGGGAACTTCAAGAAGAACAGCAAACAAGTTGCTGCTCAAGAGAAGAAACCCAAGTCTGGACCTAAGCCTGAGACTGAGTGCTTCTACTGCAAGCAGACTGGACACTGGAAGCGGAACTGCCCCAAGTATTTGGCGGATAAGAAGGATGGCAAGGTGAACAAAGGTATATGTGATATACATGTTATTGATGTGTACCTTACTAATGCTCGCAGTAGTACCTGGGTATTTGATACTGGTTCTGTTGCTAATATTTGCAACTCGAAACAGGGACTACGGATTAAGCGAAGATTGGCTAAGGACGAGGTGACGATGCGCGTGGGAAATGGTTCCAAAGTCGATGTGATCGCGGTCGGCACGCTACCTCTACATCTACCATCGGGATTAGTTTTAGACCTAAATAATTGTTATTTGGTGCCAGCGTTGAGCATGAACATTATATTTGGATCTTGTTTGATGCGAGACGGTTATTCATTTAAGTCAGAGAATAATGGTTGTTCTATTTATATGAGTAATATCTTTTATGGTCATGCACCCTTGAAGAGTGGTCTATTTTTATTGAATCTCGATAGTAGTGATACACATATTCATAGTTTTGAAACCAATAGATGCAGAGTTGATAATGATAGTGCAACTTATTTGTGGCACTGCCGTTTAGGTCATATCGGTGTAAAGCGCATGAAGAAACTCCATACTGATGGGCTTTTGAAATCACTTGATTATGAATCACTTGGTACTTGCGAACCGTGCCTCATGGGCAAGATGACGAAAACGCCGTTCTCCGGAACTATGGAGCGAGCAACTGATTTGTTGGAAATCATACATACTGATGTTTGTGGTCCAATGAATGTTGAGGCTCGCGGCGGGTATCGTTATTTTCTCACATTCACAGATGATTTGAGCAGATATGGGTATATCTACTTAATGAAACAAAAGTCTGAAACATTTGAAAAGTTCAAAGAATTTCAGAGTGAAGTGGAAAATCATCGTAACAAGAAAATAAAATTTCTACGATCTGATCGTGGAGGAGAATATTTGAGTTACGAGTTTGGTTTACATTTGAAACAATGCGGAATAGTTTCGGAACTCACGCCACCCGGAACACCACAACAAAATGGTGTGTCTGAACGTCGTAATCGTACTTTACTAGATATGGTGCGATCTATGATGTCTCTTACTGATTTACCGCTATCGTTTTGGGGTTATGCTTTAGAGACGGCCACATTCACGTTAAATAGGGCACCATCAAAATCCGTTGAGACGACACCTCATGAATTGTGGTTTGGCAAGAAACCAAAGTTGTCGTTTCTTAAAGTTTGGGGCTGCGATGCTTATGTGAAGAAACTTCAACCAGATAAGCTCGAACCCAAATCGGAGAAATGTGTCTTCATAGGATACCCAAAAGAGACTGTTGGGTACACCTTCTATCACAGATCTGAAGGCAAGATTTTCGTTGCAAAATTCGGATCCTTTCTAGAGAAGGAGTTTCTCTCGAAAGAAGTGAGTGGGAGGAAAGTAGAACTTGATGAGGTAACTGTACCTGCTCCCTTATTGGAAAGTAGTTCATCACAAGAACCGGTTCCTGTGACAACTACACCAATCAGTGAGGAAACTAATGATATTGATCATGAAACTTCAGATCAAATTTCTACTGAACCTCGTAGGTCTACCAGAGTAAGATCCGCACCAGAGTGGTACGGTAATCCTATTCTAGAAGTCATGTTACTTGACCATGATGAACCTATGAACTATGAGGAAGCGATGATGACCCCAGATTCCGCAAAATGGCTAGAGGCCATCAAATCTGAGATGGGATCCATGTATGAGAACAAAGTATGGACTTTAGTTGACTTGCCCGATGATCGGCAAGCCATTGAGAATAAATGGATTTTTAAGAAGAAGACTGACGCTGATGGTAATATAACTGTCTATAAAGCTCGACTTGTTGCAAAAGGTTTTCGACAAGTTCAAGGGGTTGAATACGATGAGACTTTCTCACCTGTAGCGATGCTTAAGTCTGTCCGAATCATGTTAGCAATTGCTGCATTTTATGATTATGAAATTTGGCAAATGGATGTCAAAACTGCATTCTTGAATGGATTTCTGTAAGAAGAGTTGTATATGATGCAGCCAGAAGGTTTTGTTGATCCAAAAGGTGCTAACAAAGTGTGCAAGCTCCAGCGATCCATTTATGGACTGGTGCAAGCATCTCGGAGTTGGAATAAACGCTTTGATAGTGTGATCAAAGCATATGGTTTTATACAGACTTTTGGAGAAGCCTGTATTTACAAGAAAGTGAGTGGGAGCTCTGTAGCATTTCTGATATTATATGTAGATGACATATTATTAATTGGAAATGATATGGAATTTCTGGATAGCATAAAGGGATACTTGAATAAAAGTTTTTCTATGAAAGACGTTAGTGAAGCTGCTTATATATTGGGTATCAAGATTTATAGAGATAGATCAAGACGCTTAATTGGACTTTCACAAAGCACATACCTTGATAAAATTTTGAAAAAGTTCAAAATGGATCAGGCAAAGAAAGGGTTCTTGCCCATACTACAAGGTGTGAAGTTGAGTCAAACTCAATGCCCGACCACAGCAGAAGATAGAGAGAAAATGAAAGATGTTCCCTATGCTTCGGCCATAGGATCTATCATGTATGCAATGCTGTGTACCAGACCTGACGTGTGCTTAGCAATAAGCTTGGCAGGAAGGTACCAAAGTAATCCAGGAGTGGATCACTGGACAGCGGTCAAGAACATCCTGAAATACCTGAAAAGGACTAAGGATATGTTTCTCGTATATGGAGGTGACAAAGAGCTAGTCGTAAATGGTTACATCGATGCAAGCTTTGACACTGATCCGGACGATTCTAAATCGCAAACCGGGTACGTGTTTTTATTAAACGGTGGAGCTGTAAGTTGGTGCAGTTCTAAACAAAGCGTCGTGGCGGGATCTACATGTGAAGCGGAGTACATAGCTGCTTCAGAAGCAGCAAATGAAGGAGTCTGGATGAAGGAGTTCATTTCCGATCTAGGTGTCATACCTAGTGCATCGGGACCAATGAAGATCTTCTGTGACAATACTGGTGCGATTGCCTTGGCAAAGGAATCCAGATTTTACAAGAGGACCAAGCACATCAAGAGACGCTTCAATTCCATCCGGGACCAAGTCCAGGTGGGAGACATAGAGATTTGCAAGATACATACGGATCTAAATGTTGCAGACCCATTGACTAAGCCTCTTCCACGAGCAAAACATGATCAGCACAAAGACTCCATGGGTGTTAGAATCATTACTATGTAATCTAGATTATTGACTCTAGTGCAACTGGGAGACTGAAGGAAATATGCCCTAGAGGCAATAATAAAGTTATTATTTATTTCCTCATATCATGATAAATGTTTATTATTCATGCTAGAATTGTATTAACCGGAAACATGATACATGTGTGAATACATAGACAAACATATAGTCACTAGTATGCCTCTACTTGACTAGCTCATTAATCAAAGATGGTTATGTTTCCTAACCATAGACATGTGTTGTCATTTGATTAATGGGATCACATCATTAGGAGAATGATGTGATTGACATGACCCATCTCGTTAGCTTAGCACATGATCGTTTAGTATTCTGCTATTGCTTTCTTCATGACTTATACATGTTCCTGCAACTATGAGAAATATGCAACTCCCGTTTACCGGAAGAACACTTTGGGTATTACCAAACGTCACAACGTAACTGGGTGATTATAAAGGAGTACTACAGGTGTCTCCGAAGGTACATGTTGAGTTGGCGTATTTCGAGATTAGGTTTTGTCACTCTGATTGTCGGAGAGGTATCTCTAGGCCCTCTCGGTAATACTCATCACTTAAGCCTTGCAAGCATTATAACTAATAAGTTAGTTATGAGATGACGTATTACAGAACGAGTAAAGAGACTTGCCGGTAACGAGATTGAACTAGGTATTGGATACCGACGATCAAATCTCGGGCAAGTAACATACCGATGACAAAGGGAACAACGTATGTTGTTATGCGGTTTGACTGATAAAGATCTTCGTAGAATATGTAGGAACCAATATGGGCATCTAGGTCCCGCTATTGGTTATTGACCGAGAATGGTTTTAGGTCATGTCTACATAGTTCTTGAACCCGTAGGGTCCGCACGCTTAACGTTTCGATGACAGTTTTATTATGAGTTTACAAGTTTTGATGTACCGAAGTTTGTTCGGAGTCCCGGATGTGATCACGGACATGACGAGGAGTCTCGGAATGGTCGAGACATAAAGATTAATATATTAGAAGCCTATGTTTGGACATCGGAATGGTTCCGGGTGAAATCGGCATTTTACCGGAGTACCGGGAGGTTACCGGAACCCCCCGGGGGGTTAATGGGCCTACATGGGCCACGAGGGAGAAGAGAGAAGGAGCCAGGAAGGGGCCACGCGCCCCTCCCCCTCCTAGTCCGAATAGGACAAGGGAAGGGGGGCGGCGCCCCCCCTTTCCTTCCCCTCTTCCTCCTCTTCCCCCCCTTCTCCTATTCCAACTAGGAAAGAAAGGAGTCCTACTCCCGGTGGGAGTAGGACTCCCCCCTTGGCGCGCCCTCCTTGGCCGACCGCCTCCTCCCCCCTGGCTCCTTTATATACGGGGGCGGGGGGCACCCTAGACACACAAGTTGATCTACGGATCGTTCCTTAGCCGTGTGCGGTGCCCCTCTCCACCATATTCCACCTCGGTCATATCGTCGCGGAGTTTAGGCGAAGCCCTGCGCCGGTAGAGCATCATCATCGTCACCACGCCGTCGTGCTGACGGAACTCATCCCCGAAGCTTTGCTGGATCGGAGCCCGGGGATCGTCATCGAGCTGAACGTGTGCTGAACTCGGAGGTGCCGTACGTTCGGTGCTTGGATCGGTCAGATCGTGAAGACGTACGACTACATCAACCGCGTTGTCATAACGCTTCCGCTTACGGTCTACGAGGGTACGTGGACGAACACTCTCCCCTCTCGTTGCTATATCATCACCATGATCTTGCGTGTGCGTAGGAAAATTTTTGAAATTACTGTGTTCCCCAACAGCGTGCATGCGTGGTATCCCTTGTTTGTCTGTCCTGAAAGGTCACTGATAACGGGCCAATTGTTGATGGTTACAAACAGCAACGCGTGCAGGTTTAATTCCTCCTGTCTGTGATCACCCCACGCACGTACATCGTTTCCATTCCACACCTATAAAAGTTCTTCAACTAATGGCCTTAGGTAACATCAATGTCGTTGCCGGGTTGCTTAGGGCCTTGGATTAGAACTAGCATCATAATGAACTTCCGCTTCATGCACATCCAAGGAGGAAGGTTATACATACATAGAGTCACGGGCCAGGTGCTGTGATTGCTGCTCTGCTCCCCGAAAGGATTAATGCCATCCACGCTTAAACCAAACCATAAGTTCCTTGGGTCACGTGCAAACTCAGCCCAGTACTCTCTCTCGATTTTTCTTCACTGCGACCCGTCAGTGGGTGCTCTCAACTTCCTGTCTTTCTTACGATCCTCACTGTGCCATCGCATCAACTTGGCATGCTCTTTGTTTCTGAACAGTCGTTTCAACCGTGGTATTATAGGAGCATACCACATCACCTTCGCAGGAACTCTCTTCCTGCGGGGCTCGCCGTCAACATCATCAGGGTCATCTCATCTGATCTTATACCGCAATGCACCGCATACCGGGTATGCGTTCAAATCCTCGTACGCATCACGGTAGAGGATGCAGTCATTAGGGCATGCATGTATCTTCTGCACCTCCAATCCTAGAGGGCATACGAAATTCTTTACTGCGTACGTACTGTCGGGCAATTCGTTATCCTTTGGAAGCTTCTTCTTCAATATTTTCAGTAGCTTCTCAAATCCTTTGTCAGGCACAGCATTCTCTGCCTTCCGCTGCAGCAATTCGAGTACGGTACCCAGCTTTCTGTTGCCATCTTCGCAATTGGGGTACAACCCTTTTTGTGATCCTCTAACATGCGATCTAACTTCAGCTTCTCCTTTTGACTTTCGCATTGCGTCCTTGCATCGACAATGACCCGGCGGAGATCATCATTATCGGGCACAACGTCTGGTTCCTCTTGATCTTCAGCAGCTTCCCCCGTTGCAGCATCATCGGGCACATCGTCTGGTTCCTTTTGATCTTCAACAGCTCCCCCAGTTGCAGCATCACCGTATTCAGGGGGCACATAGTTGTCATTGTCCTCTTCTTCTTCGCCGTCTTCCATCATAACCCCTATTTCTCCGTGCCTCGTCCAAACATTATAGTGTGGCATGAAACCCTTGTACAACAGGTGGGCGTGAAGGATTTTCCGGCCAGAGTAAGACTTCGTGTTCCCACATTTAGGGCATGGACAACACATAAAACTATTCTGCTTGTTTGCCTCAGCCACTTCGAGAAAATTATGCATGCCCTTAATGTACTCGGAGGTGTGTCTGTCACCATACATCCATTGCTGGTTCATCTGCATGCATTATATATAATTATGTGTGTCAAAAGTAAGAAAATCAGACAAATATCTATCTAAAGTAAAAAAATCAGACAAGTATCTATCTAAAGTAAGAAAATCAGAAAGAAGATAAGAACAAGAGGCTCACCACGGTGGTGCCGCCGACGAGATCGGCGCGGGCGATCAACGGTGGTGAAAACAGGGACGGGGCGTGACGGACCGCCAAATCTAGACAAATCTCGGGAAAAATGGAGCTCCGAGGTCGAGCTTCGAGAGGAGAAAGCTTAACTAGTGTGGCTCGGGCATTTCATCGAACACCTCATGTGCATAGGAGGTGAACTAGAGCACCCAAATGTCCTCCCCTCGCCGGCTTGAAAAAATAGAGCACTGTGGAGTGCTCTGCCACGACGACGGGTATACATAGGCAAATTATTTGTCCCGGTTCATGGCATAAACCGAGACTAAAGCCCCCCTTCTACACCGGTCCAAGGCATGAACCAGTACCAATGACTGTGGGCCAGGAGCGCGGCCCATTGGTCCCGGTTCGTGCCTAAAACCGGGACAAATGGATCCAGACGAACCGGGACCAATGCCCACGAGGCCCCGACCGGCCCCCGGGCTCATGAACCGGGTCTAATCTCCCTAATGGGTCCCGGTTCGTGAAGAACCGGGACTAATGGGCTGGCCAGGCCCGAACGATAGTCCTGTTTTCTACTAGTGCAAGGTGCTGCTGCTCCTCCACAACGGCCTCGCCGTCGACGAGTCGCTCGTCGGGGCAGGCGGATGGGGTGTAGAGGTCCGCACCCATTGAGGATGTGTCGGGTTCTGATATCCATACCCTGCTTAACATGTACGCACCACACAGCCGAGAAACACAAGCACAACAGCGAGCTTGGCCATCATTGCCATGGGCTATGCCTGGTGTGTCTCTATAAGACGCTGAGTGTTCACCATGGCCATTTATAGCCTACTGTCAGGTCCAAGACGAGAGATACAGAGATGCACCGAACGCTGGTTGCGCTACAGCTAAAGCAGTTGACATCCCTCTGCAGTCCAAAGTAAGACAAAATCTCTGCTTGACACCACATTCAGCACTAATTGCGACGGTAGCCATCGATCATTGGCTAACGACGACGACACTGGAATATATAACATAGAAGCTGATCAACACACAAGATTTATTTGTTTACACACACAACGTGAGTAAGTGTACAGAAAAATGAGAGCAAACGACTACGAGCCCACCAAACGAGCCATGGTTCTCGTCGTCTCGCTACAGACCGCAAAGTATACTGAATCAGGCTCCCCACATCCATCATCACTTGTTCAGGATTTCTGTCGCCACTGCCAACAACAACTTGGCCCCGAAGCACCGTTTGCTTCCGAGGTTAATTTCTCTTCTGCAAGGCAAACCGATAAGACAGCACATGTGAACATCAGAGAAATAGCAGCATTAGGTTTAACAGAGTACAGATTACTAAAGCAAGCAACGCTGCAACTCCACCAGAAACAAAACATCTCCTTCGCTCCCTAAAAATTTAATACACACGCCTCATCATCTTACAAGGTAATTCATCCAACATCCAGAATCACGGCAACAATCCTCCAAACATACCTAGGCACAGCACACTGAAAAGGCAATGTGGCCAATGGATTCTTTGCCGCAGCAAAAGCGACATTTCTCATCAACCTTCAAATATCTCTTATCCAAATACAACGACCAAAGTTCTGAGGCAGCTAAGACTCAGCTAAACAATGGGTATCTACATTGGACTCATGACTTCACAAATAAAATCCATCTCTTATAAATTTTGCCTATATCACACACTTCTGTTAGTCTTAATGTGAACTCCATAGTTCGGGCCTGAATGGATTTGGCAACCTTGATAGAGTGTAAGACTACCTCTGTGTGCATGCCATTGTTTTCTGCGGCGTCAGATCCATGATGTGATGAAAATAAATAGATAGTGACAATAGCAAGGGGAAGGGCTGTGCGTATTGATTATTTGTTTGTACCAACCTTGTCTTCCCTCGGCACGACCTGGCATAGGAGGGAAATTCTAGCTCCCGGTCACTGCAGGAGTGAAGGAAGCAACGCACACTACCCAGGCCATTCTACGCAATTCCAACAAAACATTTTTTTAAATTGCAATCTTCCTCTGCAGTATGTATGCGGTTTTATTAAGTGATGCTCTCCATTTATTCCCTAATTGTCCATTTCATTAGTTGTTGCTGTCATCAATTAACGAAATAAGCAAACCATACCCCAAGACTAATTTGATGAACATTAATTACTGTCAAATATTTGAGGAAGACAATGAGTCGGGATGTCCATTCATACACAAGTTCATATACATTTGTTGCTAAAGAGTCACATAAATATTTTGATTAATAAACATAACATGCAAAGGGAGTCTAATCCATTAACAATAGTCACAAGGGAGCAAATGTACCTTGAGAACTTCTTGGCAGTTCTTATACGCATTGTACTGCATCAACAAATGCTTGGAAGGACCCAAGCCAGTGATACAAAATCCTTCGATACTGATTGCCCTAGGTAGTTGGCAACAATTTCATGCAAAGATCTATCAACCAAAGAATACTTGCTCCAGTTCCCAAAGCTTCCAGTGAAGTACAAGCAGTCTCTTCGAACTCTCGGATGATCTGGACCAAGGCAACCAGCAAACTCATGCATATTAAAGAACAAGCTACAACCACCAAGGCTATGTGTCCTCGCCCACTTCCTCTCCTTGGATTGCCACTGGAACACACGGTACAGCCTTCTTCTGATAATTAGCAATAGCTCACCATGACACTCTGCGAGCCAGGCCGCCAAATTACCATCTGGTACTGTACGTGCGCTAAGTTCTTCCCCAAGAAACGACAATACCACGGAATTGTTGTCAAGCTCGACAACAGCAAGACGATAATTTGGATAAATCAACGCATAGAGGGTGCCTTTCACGAACATCAGACTGTGAATGTTGTAGCCCTCATCGCACCGCGCCGCTTGCCACTGAGCAACCCCAATGCGGCAGTAGTAGGTGTCGCGGTGCCATGGCGTGAAGGCAAGGATTAGGTCATTGGAAAAGAGAATACCTCCAACGCATTTTGGAGGATCGGGTAGGCGGGCTCGCTCGCCTGTGAGGAGGTGGCGGATGCGGAGCTCGGGGCGGCTGGCGCTGGCGCTCATGCCTTGTATGGAGACGGGACAGCCGAAGGAGTGGAAGCAGGTGAGGCTGAGGACTTGGGGGACGTGGATTTTTAGAGCACTTACACCCAGGCCCTGCTATCCTAGCTCTTCAATATCGCTTTAAGATCCGTGCAACACAACTAAGTTTCTATATGAAATTTTCTCTTTTTTGCTTCTCCCACATAGAACATATCTTGAAGTTCAAACCTATGCAGGATGGCAAAGCTTTCTAACTAGAATCTAGGATAAATCATTCAGAATTTTTTGTCCGACATAAATACTAAAAATATGTTTTTTTAATCAAACAAAACGTACTTTGTATATTTATGTTTGACAAAAAAATCTGTACGATTTATCCTAGATTCTACTCAGAAAGCTTTGCCACGCTGCATAGGTTTGAACTTCAAGATATATTCTATGTGGGATAAACAAAAAAGAGAAATGTATTTACACGAATCTTAAAGCAGGAAATGGATGGCTAGATAGAGAGGGACTGGGTGCATGTGCTCTAATATATATTTTCGAGGACTTGGGGGTGAAGAGCCGGCCAAAGCAGGTGGGTCTTCCATGGGCTAGGGGGCGCGTGGGAGCCGGAAGCGCAGGATGCGGCGAAGGGGGACTTGGAAGAGCGCGGCAGACGTCTTGTGGTGGATGAGGAGTAGCGGACCCTGCGAGGCGAGGTTTGAGGAAGACTGCGGGAGGCGAGCCCGGTAGGCCTGGCAGGAAGCACGGAGGGCGAAGACGTCCTCGAGGGTTGTCAAGCGGCGCGCGATCAATGGGATCAGCTCCGGTAGGAAGTAGGGCGACGGCGAGGTGGTTTCTTCGGGGTTTGTGGAGGATGAGGACGAGGACGTGGTGATAGTGGAGGCGAGGGCGGTGGCTGCCGGCAAGGACCTTGTCCGGCGCTTCCCCGACTTCCCCAACGAATCCATTCCTTGCCGCCGCATCTTCACCGAGTGCGGTGTCGTGGGAACGATTCCGATAATAATAAGGTATAGGGTAACGGAGCATGATCTATCGAGATGCATATGGGTGACACGGTGGTTTTAGCAAGTTCAGGCCTCTCGCGGTGGAGATAACAGCCCTACGTCTCGTGGTCCGGAGAGGCTTTCTTTTATCTGTATATATCCCGAGATTACAATGTATGCGAGAGAGAGGAATAGATCCCCATGCCTAAGCTGAGTCCTGAGACTAGAGAGAGAGTGGAAAAAGGCCCCTAGTCTAGTGGTGAGGATGGCTTATATAGAGTGCGCCACCCCCTCACCTCCTATGTTACAAAGTGGAGCACAATGCCATAGTGCTTGCCCACTAAAAAACCGTCATGCTGACTATTGGTCTTCGCATATCCGATTGAGTTACACGGCCGAATGGAATGAGTTCGTCGAGTGGAGTGTCGTGCTCTGAGTGGTTGTTGTCGTCCGAGTGACTTTCAAGCTGCGGTACATCTGGACGGCGATCTGCCCAGGGGCCCAGTACAAAGTGTACGGTGTCCATGGGTAGGGTCTTTAGGTCAGGCCTGTTATCCTACCCCTAATACATGTCCTCTTCATTAGCCCCCAAATTGGTCGAGGTTGAGAGGGTCGAGTCAAGGTGAATTCCCAGATGAGTCGAGTGCTATGGAGGCACTTATGAACTTCCTCTGGTCACCCGGTGGTCTTATCTCCGCGTGTTGCCTTGACGGATTCCAGACTGCATGGTGTCCGAGTGAAATGAGCTCAAACGGGTCCACGGAGGAGTGTTGAACTCACCTTATAGCAATTTTTTTGGAGTGATTTGGAGCGGGTCCTGCATCGAGTAAATGATTACTCGGAATTTCTTCACGCCTGGAACATGTCTTTTTTGTTGTTTGGCCGTCACTCGGACCGGGCGGACCGTTCCGAGTGGATACCATTCCAGTGGGGGCACGCTGAGTGCACCGACTGGGTGTAGTCCCCGAGACTGCTGTCGACTGCGGGCAGTCGGCGGGAGTCTTAGAGCCTATCGTTTTTGTTGTTGTTTGGCCGTCACTCGGACCGGGCGTATCGTTCCGAGTGGATACCAACAGTCCGCGGGAGTCTTAGAGCCTGTCTTTTTTGTTGTTGTTTGGCCGTCACTCGGACCGGGCGGACCGTTCCGAGTGGATACCAACAGTCGGCGGGAGTATTACAGCCTGTCTTTTTTGTTGTTTTTCATCCCTTGGACTGGTCAGGCCGTACCGAGTGGAGATTACTCCAGTGGGGGCATGCTGAGTGAACCCACTGGGTGTAGTCCCCGAGACCGCCGTCGACTGCGGGCAGTCGGCGGGGTCTGAGAGAACTAAAAATCTTCTTAGTTGGTACTGATCGAACTTGTTCTTCTCTGACTTGGAGGTCGAGTAATTCTTGCGCTGGTTTTGCTTCGAGCAAAATGTTTCTTTCTGAGTTCTCTTCCAGTGGGGGCGCGCTGAGTGCACCCACCTGGTGTAGTCCCCGAGCCTCTATCGGACAAGATGAGTCAGGCAGAGGGTTTAAGTCTCCTGGTAAACCTCCATGCAATTGACACGGTAAATATCTTTTAGACTGAAATTGAGTCAATCGGATGCATCTTCCGACGCTTGACATGGTAAATAAGCTCACCCTGGAGCTGAGTCAGTCGGCCTGATCTTCGTGCACTCGACACGGAATAAATTCAGCCTGGAACTCGGTGAAGCAGGTGAATCTTCGTTCTCTCGGCACGGTGAATGAATTCAGCTTTGAAACTGCCGACTGTAGAAAAAAGCTGGACACTCCAGGGAGTAATCGTTCCAGTAGTACTTCTTATAATGACCGTTAGATTTTGCGTGAAAAGGGGTATTTGAAAGAGTACATTGTATCCGTAGAGGAGCTTCATTTTCACCCTTTTGCATGAAAGGGGTATTTGTCCGAGTGGACGTGCTTCCCGATTGATCGGGGTATGTTGACTGCAAGGAAAATTTTGGTGGCACTTGTATGTCTGGTCGGAAAGATATTCCTGATGTGATCAATGGGTTGACTGAATGGGCGTAACCCCTGAGGGCGGCATGGCCAACGGAGGGCGGCATCCCGACTCTTTAGAAACAAATGGGTTTGTGGAGGATGACGACGAGGACGTGGTGATAGTGGAGGCGAGGTCGGTGGCCGCCGGCAAGGACCTTGTCCGGCGCTTCCCCGACTTCCCCAACGAATCCATTCCTTACTGCCGCATCTTCACCGAGTGTCGTGTCGTGGGAACGATTCCGATAATAATAAGGTATAGGGTAACGGAGCATGATCTATCGAGATGCATATGGGTGGCACGGTGGTTTTAGCGAGTTCGGGCCTCTCGCGGTGGAGATAATAGCCCTACGTCTCGTGGTCCGGAGAAGCTTCCGAGTGATGCTCGAAAGAGGTAAACTCGCAAAAGAGTGAAGTATGAAATTTGATTATGAAATGGACTTATCTGTCTCATGCCTGATGAGGTCTATATCATTGATACGATGAAGAGGATTCCACGGAGGGGTTGGCCGGATGTGTTTGAAGTCAACAGAGCGACAAGGTCGATGTTGTGGTGCACTGGGACCGGTATGGTGACTGAGTACGAGCAGCGATGAAGTTGTCGCACAGGGCCGTCGAGTGATCGCGTAACTTGTGTAAAAAAATGGCACAAGCCAACGAAATAATTTCTCGAGGAAATTCGATGTGTGCTGAAATAAATTGTGTGAATAACACCCATAGACACCCGCTGGGAGTGCAAGGGGCTTGCTGGTTAACCAGCAAGAGTCTGAAAGAGCGAAGGATCTGTTCGAGCTTGTCAAAGTGTTGGCTCAAATAAAACGGAAGTGTAGTGTTTGGATTGAACTGCAGCCCCGGAGGACCGATGCAAACCCGGAATGAAGAATGCATGGTGTTCGTGAATGATGTATGCGAAAAAATGAAAGTTGGACTCGGGTGAAAATAAGCAGCCGATCTTAAAGGTACACTTGGTGGCGTGGCCTCCGAGTGAATGTGATGTGTGTATAACAGGATACTTGGGAACTCGGAAATAACAGAATGTAGTGCATGTAAAATGACTTAGCTGCCTGAAGGTGCACGAGTGGCCGAGTGGTGATGAGGCGACCAACCGAATAGTGACGCGCGGGGCGGCTGAGTGGTGATGAGGTGACCAACCGATGGCGACGTGCGGGGCGGCCGAGTGGTTATGAGGTGACCAACCGAGTGGCAACGCGCGGGGCGGCCGAGTGGTGATGAGGTGACCAACCGATGGCGACGCGCGGGGCGGCCGAGTGGTGAT
>NC_041385.1:808909421-808913139 GCF_002162155.2 Triticum dicoccoides
AACGGATGGCGACGCGCGAGGCGGCTGAGTGGTGATGAGGTGACCAACCGATGGCGACGCGCGGGGCGGCCGTGTGGTGATGAGGTGACCAACCGATGGCGACGCGCGGGGCGGCCGAGTGGTGATGAGGTGACCAACCGATGGCGACGCGCGGGGCGGCCGAGTGGTGATGAGGTGACCAACCGATGGCGACGCTGTTGGAAATATGCCCTAGAGGCAATAGTAACATGGTTATTATTGTATTTCCTTGTTCATGATAATTGTCTATTGTTCATGCTATAATTGTGTTAACTGGAAACCGTAATAGATGTGTGAATACATAGACCACAACACGTCCCTAGTGAGCCTCTAGTTGACTAGCTCGTTGATCAATAGATGGTTATGGTTTCCTAACCATGGACATTGGATGTCATTGATAACGGGATCACATCATTAGAAGAATGGTGTGATGGACAAGACCCAATCCAAAGCATAGCACAAGATCGTGTAGTTCGTTTGCTAAAGCTTTTCTAATGTCAAATATCATTTCCTTAGACCATGAGATTGTGCAACTCCCGGATACCATAGGAATGTTTTGGGTGTACCAAACGTCAGAACGTAACTGGGTGGCTATAAAGGTGCACTACATGTATCTCCGAAAGTGTCTGTTGGGTTGGCACGAATCGAGACTGGGATTTGTCACTCCGTGTGACGGAGAGGTATCTCTGGGCCCACTCGGTAATGCATCATCATAATGAGCTCAATGTGACTAAGTAGTTAGTCACGGGATCATGCATTATGGAACGAGTAAAGTGACTTGCCGGTAACGAGATTGAACGAGGTATTGGGATACCAATGATCGAATCTCGGGCAAGTAACATACCGATTGACAAAGGGAATTGTATACGGGATTGATTGAATCCCCGACATCGTGGTTCATCCGATGAGATCATCGTGGAACATATGGTAGCCAACATGGGCATCCAGATCCTGTTGTTGGTTATTGGCCGGAGAACGTCTCAGTCATGTCTACATGGTTCCCGAACCCGTAGGGTCTACACACTTAAGGTTCGGTGATGCTAGAGTTGTCATGGGAAATAGTATGTGGTTACCCAAGGTTGTTCGTAGTCCCAGATGAGATCCCAGACATGACGAGGAACTCCAGAATGGTCCGGAGGTGAAGATCGATATACTGGACGAAGGGTATTGGAGTCCGGAATTGTTCTGAGAGTACCGGGTGATGACCAGCATGACCGAAAGGTGTTTCGGAGGCCCCGCAAGCGTTAGGGGGGCTTATGGGCCAAGGGGAGGGGGCGCCCCTCCCAACCCCTCTCACGTAAACAGGAGAGTTGGGGGCGCCTCTCCTAGGGCAGCCGTGTTGGAAATATGCCCTAGAGGCAATAATAAAAGTATTATTATTATATTTCCTTGTTCATGATAATTGTCTTTTATTCATGCTATAACTGTATTATCCGGAAATCGTAATACACGTGTGAATACATAGACCACAATATGTCCCTAGTGAGCCTCTAGTTGACTAGCTCGTTGTGATCAACAGATAGTCATGGTTTCCTGGCTATGGACATTGGATGTCGTTGATAACGGGATCACATCATTAGGAGAATGATGTGATGGACAAGACCCAATCCTAAGCATAGCACAAAGATCGTGTAGTTCGTTTGCTAGAGCTTTGCCAATGTCAAGTATCTCTTCCTTTAACCATGAGATCGTGTAACTCCTGGATACCGTAGGAGTGCTTTGAGTGTATCAAACGTCACAACGTAACTGGGTGACTATAAAGGTGCACTACAGGTATCTCCGAAAGTATCTATTGTTTTATGCGGATCAAGACTGGGATTTGTCACTCCGTGTAAACGGAGAGGTATCTCTGGGCCCACTCGGTAGGACATCATCATATGCGCAATGTGACCAAGGAGTTGATCACAGGATGATGTGTTACGGAACGAGTAAAGTGACTTGCCGGTAACGAGATTGAACAAGGTATCGGTATACCGACGATCGAATCTCGGGCAAGTAAAATACCGCTAGACAAAGGGAATTGAATACGGGATTGATTAAGTCCTTGACATCGTGGTTCATCCGATGAGATCATCGTGGAACATGTGGGAGCCAACATGGGTATCCAGATCCCGCTGTTGGTTATTGACCGGAGAACGTCTCGGTCATGTCTGCATGTCTCCCGAACCCGTAGGGTCTACACACTTAAGGTTCAATGACGCTAGGGTTATAAAGGAAGCTTGTATGTGGTAACCGAATGTTGTTCGGAGTCCCGGATGAGATCCCGGACGTCACGAGGAGCTCCGGAATGGTCCGGAGGTAAAGATTTATATATAGGAAGTCCTGTTTCAGCCATCGGGACAAGTTTCGGGGTCATCGGTATTGTACCGGGACCACCGGAAGGGTCCCGGGGGCCCACCGGGTGGGGCCACCTGCCCCGGGGGGCCACATGGGCTGAAGGGGGTGCGCCTTGGCCTACATGGGCCAAGGGCACCAGCCCCAAGAGGCCCATGCGCAAGGAAACTTGGAGAGGGAAGAGTCCTAAAGGGGGAAGGCACCTCCGAGGTGCCTTGGGGAGGATGGACTCCTCCCCATCCTTAGCCGCACCCCTTCCTTGGAGGAGGGGGCAAGGCTGCGCCCTCCCCCTCTCCCTTGGCCCTATATATAGTGGGGAAAAGGAGGAGCAATCATACCTAAGGCCTTTGGTTGCCTCCCTCTCCCTCCCGTGACACATCTCCTCTCCCGTAGGTGCTCGATGAAGCCCTGCAGGATTGCCACGCTCCTCCATCACCACCACGCCGTTGTGCTGCTGCTGGATGGAGTCTTCCTCAACCTCTCCCTCCCTCCTTGCTGGATCAAGGCGTGGGAGACGTCACCGGGCTGTACGTGTGTTGAACGCGGAGGTGCCGTCCGTTCGGCACTTGATCATCGGTGATCTGAATCACGACGAGTACGACTCCATCAACCCCGTTCACTTGAACGCTTCCGCTTAGCGATCTACAAGGGTATGTAGATGCAAACTCTCCTCTCTTTCTACTCGTTGCTGGTCTCTCCATAGATAGATCTTGGTGTTACGTAGGAAAATTTTTGAATTTCTGCTACGTTCTCCAACAGTGGCATCATGAGCTAGGTCTATTGCGTAGATTCTTTGCACGAGTAGAACACAAAGTAGTTGTGGGCGTTGATGTTGTTCAATATGCTTACCGTTACTAGTCCAATCTTGTTTCGACGGTATTGTGGGATGAAGCGGCCCGGACCGACCTTACACGTACTCTTACGTGAGACAGGTTCCACCGATTGACATGCACTTGGTGCATAAGGTGGCTAGCGGGTGCCAGTCTCTCCCACTTTAGTCGGAACGGATTCGATGAAAAGGGTCCTTATGAAGGGTAAATAGCAATTGGCATATCACGTTGTGGTCTTGCGTAGGTAAGAAACGTTCTTGCTAGAAACCCATAGCAGCCACGTAAAACATGCAACAACAATTAGAGGACGTCTAACTTGTTTTTGCAGGGTATGCTATGTGATGTGATATGGCCAAGAAGAATGTGATGAATGATATATGATGTATGAGATTGATCATGTTCTTGTAATAGGATTCACGACTTGCATGTCGATGAGTATGACAACCGGCAGGAGCCATAGGAGTTGTCTTTATTTTTTGTATGACCTGCGTGTCATTGAAGAACGCCATGTAACTTACTTTACTTTATTGCTAAAC
>NC_041385.1:808913567-808932603 GCF_002162155.2 Triticum dicoccoides
CGTTGCTACAGTTCGTCGCTTCTAAGCACCACGTGATGATCGGGTGTGATGGATTCTTACGTTCACATACAACGGGTGTAAGACAGTTTTACACAGCGAAAACACTTAGGGTTAACTTGACGAGCCTAGCATGTGCAGACATGGCCTCGGAACACGGAGACCGAAAGGTCGAGCATGAGTCGTATAGCAGATACGATCAACATGAAGATGTTCACCGACGTTAACTAGTCCGTCTCACGTGATGATCGGACACGGCCTAGTTGACTCGGATCATGTAATCACTTAGATGACTAGAGGGATGTCTATCTGAGTGGGAGTTCATAAGATGAACTTAATTATCCTGAACATAGTCAAAAGACCTTTTGCAAATTATGTCGTAGCTCACGCTATAGTTCTACTGTTTAGATATGTTCCTAGAGAAAATATAGTTAAAAGTTGAAAGTAGCGATTATGCGGACACTAGAACGCTTATGTCCTTAATGCACTGCTCAGTGTGCTGAACCCCAAACATCGTTTGTGGATGTTTCGAACATCGAACATACACGTTTTGATAACTACGTGATAGTTCAGTTAAATGGTTTAAGTAGAGGCACCAAAGACGTTTTCGAAACGTCGCGGAACATATGAGATGTTTCGAGGGCTGAAATTGGGATTTCAGGCTCGTGCCCACGTCAAGAGGTATAAGACCTCCGACGATTTTCTTAGCCTGCAAACTAAGGGAGAAAGCTCAATCGATGAGCTTGTGCTCAGATTGTCTGAGTGCAACAATCACTTGAATCAAGTGGGAGTTGATCTTCCAAATGAGATAGTGATGTTTCTCCAAAGTCATTGCCACCAAGCCGCTAGAGCTTCGTGATGAACTATAAACATATCAGGGATAGATATGATGATCCTTGAAATATTCATGATGTTTGACACCGTGAAAGTAGAAATCAAGAAGGAGCATCAATTGTTGATGGTTGGTGAAACCACTAGTTTCAAGAAGGGCAAGGGCAAGAAGGGATACTTCATGGAACGGCAAATCAGCTGCTGCTCTAGTGAAGAAAACCAAGGTTGAACCCAAACCCGAGACTAAGTGCTTCTGTAATAAAGGGAACAACCACTGGAGCAGGATTACCCTAGATACTTGGTAGATGAGAAGGCTGGCAAGGTCGATAGAAGTATATTGGATATACATTATGTTAATGTGTACTTTACTAGTACTCCTAGTAGCACCAGGGTATTAGATACCGGTTCGGTAGCTAAGTGTTAGTAACTCGAAATAAAAGCTACGGCATAAACGGAGACTAGCTAAAGGTGAGCTGACGATATGTGTTGGAAGTGTTTCCAAGGTTGATGTGATCAAGCATCGCACGCTCCCTCTACCACCGAGATTGGTGTTTGCGTTGAGCATAGACATGATTGGATTATGTCTATCGCAATACGGTTATTCATTTAAGGAGAATAATGGTTACTCTATTTATTTGAATAATACCTTCGATGGTCTTGCACCTAAATAAATGGTTTATTGAATCTCGATCGTAGTGATACACATTTTCATGCCAAAAGATATAAGATAGTAATGATAGTACCACTTACTTGTGGCACTGCCATGTAAGTCATAATGGTATAAAACGCATGAAGAAGCTCCATGTTGATGGATCTTTGGACTCACTCGTTTTTGAAAAGTTTGAGACATGCGAACCATGTCTATTGGTGTATATGCATGAAGAAACTCCATGAAAATGGATCGTTCGGACTCACTTGATTTTGAATCACTTGAGATATGCAAATCATACCACATGGGCAAGATGACTGAAAAGCCTCGGTTTCAGTAAAATGGAACAAGATAGCAACTTATTGGAAGTAACACATTTTGATGTGTGTAGTCCAATGAGTGCTGAGGCGTGCAGTGAATATCGTTATGATCTTACTTCATAGATGATTCGAGTAGATGTTGAGAATATTTACTTGATGAAACACAAGTCTGAATTATTGAATGGTTCAAGTAATTTCAGAGTGAAGTAGAAGATCATTGTGACAAGAGGATAAAATGTCTATGATACAATCATAGAGATGAATATCTGAGTTACGAGTTTTGGCACACAATTAAGACATTGTGGAAATTGTTTCGCAATTAATACCGCCTGGAACACCATAATGTGATGGTGTGTCCGAACACCATAGTTGCACCCTATTGGATATGGTGCGTACCACGATGTCTCTTATCGAATTACCACTGTCGTTCATGGGTTAGGCATTAGAGACAACCACATTCACTTTAAATAGGGCACCACGTAATTCCGATGAGATGACACTGTATGAATTATGGTTTAGAGAAACCTAAGTTGTCGTTTCTTAAAGGTTTGAGGCTGCGACGCTTATGTGAAAAAGTTTCAGGATTAAGCTCGAACCCAAAGCGGATAAAATGCATCTTCATAGGAAACCCAAAACAGTTGGGTATACCTCCTAATTCAGATCCGAAAGCAATATGGATTATTTCTTGAATCGGGTCCTTTCTCGAGGAAAGGTTTCTCTCGAAAGAGTTGAGTGGGAGGATGGAGACTTGATGAGGTTATTGAACCGTCTCTTCAACTAGTGTATGGCAGGGCACAGGAAGTTGTTCCTGTGGCACCTACACCAATTGAAGTGGAAGCTTATGATATTGATCATGAAACTTCGGATCGAGTCACTACCAAACCTCGTAGGACGACAAGGACACGTACTACTTTGGAGTGGTAAGGTGATCCTGTCTTGAAGGTCATGTTGCTAGACAACAATGAACCTACGAGCTATGGAGAAGCGATGGTGGGCCCGAATTCCGACAAATGGTTAGAAGCCATAAAATCCGAGAACGGATCCATGGACTTTGGTGGACTTGCCCAATGATCGGCAAGCCATTAAGATAAATGGATCTTTAAGAAGAAGACGGACGTGGATGGTAATGTCACCGTCCATGAAGCTCGACTTGTGGCGAAAAGTTTTTCACAAGTTCAAGGAGTTGACTACGATGAGATTTTCTCATCCGTAGCGATGCTTAAAGTCCGTCGGATTCATGTTAGCATAAGCTGCATTTATGAAATCTGGCAGATGGATGTCAAAACGAGTTTCCTTACCAACTTTCGTAAGGAAAGGTTGTATGTGATACAATCAGAAAGGTTTTGTCGATCCTAAGGATGCTAAAAGGTATGCTAGCTCCAGCAATCCTTCCAAGGACTGGAGTGAGCATCTCGGAGTTGGAATGTATGCTTTGATGATGATCAAAGATTTTGGGTTTGTACAAAGTTTATGAGAAACTTGTATTTCCAAAGAAGTGAGTGGGAGCACTATAGAATTTCTGATGAGTATATGTTGTTGACATATTGATGATCAGAAATGATGTAGAATTTCTAGAAAGCATATAGGGTTATTTGAAAGGTGTTTTTCAATAGAAAACCTAGATTAAGCTACTTGAACATTGAGCATCGAGATCTATAAGGATAGATCAAAATGCTTAATAATACTTTCAAATGAGCACATACCTTGACATGATCTTGAAGTTGTTCAAGATGGATCAGGCAAAGAAGAAATTCTTGCCTGAGTTGTAAGGTACGAAGTTAAGACTTAAAGCTCGACCATGGCAGAGTAGAGAGAAAGGACGAAGGTCGTCTCCTATGCTTAAGACATAGGCTCTACAGTATGCTATGCTGTGTACCGCACCTGAAGTGTGCCTTGCCATGAGTTAGTCAAGGGGTACAGAGTGATCCAAGAATGGATCACAAACAGCGGTCAAAGTTATCCTTAGTAACTAGTGGACTAAGGAATTTTCTCGATTATGGAGGTGGTAAAAGAGTTCGTCGTAAAAGTTACGACGATGCAAGCTTGACACCTATCCGGATAGCTCTAAGTAGAGAGACCGGATACATATAATGGAGCAATAATTTAGGATAGCTCCAAGTAGAACAGTTGTTTGGAATAGCTCCAAATAGAGCGTGGTAGCTGCATCTAGGAGATGACATAGAGATTTGTAAAACACACATGGATCTGAAAGGTTCAGACCCATTGACTAAAACCTCTCTCACAAGCAACATGATCAAACATAAAACTCATTGAGTGTTAATCACATAGTGATGTGAACTAGACTATTGACTCTAGTAAACTCTTGGGTATTAGTCACATGGCGATGTGACCTGTGAGTGTTAATCACATGGCGATGTGAACTAGATTATTGACTCTAGTGCAAGTGGGAGACTGTTGGAAATATGCCCTAGAGGCAATAATAAAAGTATTATTATTATATTTCCTTGTTCATGATAATTGTCTTTTATTCATGCTATAACTGTATTATCCGGAAATCGTAATACACGTGTGAATACATAGACCACAATATGTCCCTAGTGAGCCTCTAGTTGACTAGCTCGTTGTGATCAACAAATAGTCATGGTTTCCTGGCTATGGACATTGGATGTCGTTGATAACGGGATCACATCATTAGGAGAATGATGTGATGGACAAGACCCAATCCTAAGCCTAGCACAAAGATCGTGTAGTTCGTATGCTAAAGCTTTTCTAATGTCAAGTATCTTTTCCTTAGACCATGAGATTGTGCAACTCCCGGATACCGTAGGAGTGCTTTGGGTGTACCAAACGTCACAACGTAACTGGGTGGCTATAAAGGTGCATTACAGGTATCTCCGAAAGTGTCTGTTGGGTTGGCACGAATCGAGACTGGGATTTGTCACTCCGTGTAAACGGAGAGGTATCTCTGGGCCCACTCGGTAGGACATCATCATAATGTGCACAATGTGATCAAGGAGTTGATCACGGGATGATGTGTTACGGAACGAGTAAAGAGACTTGCCGGTAACGAGATTGAACAAGGTATCGGTATACCAACGATCGAATCTCGGGCAAGTACAATACCGCTAGACAAAGGGAATTGTATACGGGATCGATTGAGTCCTTGACATCGTGGTTCATCCGATGAGATCATCGTGGAACATGTGGGAGCCAACATGGGTATCCAGATCCCGCTGTTGGTTATTGACCGGAGAACGTCTCGGTCATGTCTGCATGTCTCCCGAACCCGTAGGGTCTACACACTTAAGGTTCAATGACGCTAGGGTTATAAAGGAAGCTTGTATGTGGTAACCGAATGTTGTTCGGAGTCCCGGATGAGATCCCGGACGTCACGAGGAGTTCCGGAATGGTCCGGAGGTAAAGATTTATATATAGGAAGTCCTGTTTCGGCCATCGGGACAAGTTTCGGGGTCATCGGTATTGTACCGGGACCACCGGAAGGGTCCCGGGGGCCCACCGGGTGGGGCCACCTGCCCCGGGGGGCCACATGGGCTGAAGGGGGTGCGCCTTGGCCTACATGGGCCAAGGGCACCAGCCCCAAGAGGCCCATGCGCAAGGAAACTTGGAGAGGGAAGAGTCCTAAAGGGGGAAGGCACCTCCGAGGTGCCTTGGGGAGGATGGACTCCTCCCCATCCTTAGCCGCACCCCTTCCTTGGAGGAGGGGGCAAGGCTGCGCCCTCCCCCTCTCCCTTGGCCCTATATATAGTGGGGAAAAGGAGGAGCAATCATACCTAAGGCCTTTGGTTGCCTCCCTCTCCCTCCCGTGACACATCTCCTCTCCCGTAGGTGCTCGGTGAAGCCCTGCAGGATTGCCACGCTCCTCCATCACCACCACGCCGTTGTGCTGCTGCTGGATGGAGTCTTCCTCAACCTCTCCCTCCCTCCTTGCTGGATCAAGGCGTGGGAGACGTCACCGGGCTGTACGTGTGTTGAACGCGGAGGTGCCGTCCGTTCGGCACTTGATCATCGGTGATCTGAATCACGACGAGTACGACTCCATCAACCCCGTTCACTTGAACGCTTCCGCTTAGCGATCTACAAGGGTATGTAGATGCAAACTCTCCTCTCTTTCTACTCGTTGCTGGTCTCTCCATAGATAGATCTTGGTGTTACGTAGGAAAATTTTTGAATTTCTGCTACGTTCTCCAACAAGCCGCCCCTCCCAACTTAGGGGGCAAGTTTCCTAGTGGTGGGGGCGCCCAAACCCATCTAGGGTTTCCCCTGTGGCCGTCACCCCTCCCCTAGGGAACCCTAGGGTGGCCTCCTCCACCCCCCTTCCACCTATATATAGTGAGGGAGAGACAGAGGGCAGCCGCACCCCCTTCCCTGGCGCAGCCCTCTCCCTCCTCCAACACCTCCTCCTCCTTCGTAGTGCTTGGCAAAGCCCTGCCAGAGAACCAAGAGCTCCATCGCCACCACGCCGTCGTGCTGCTGGAGTTTTCCCTCAACTTCCACTCTCCCCTTGCTGGATCAAGCAGGAGGAGACGTCCCCGGGCTATATGTGTGTTGAACGCGGAGGCGCCATCCGTTCGGCGCTGAGATCGGAATTGACCGCGATCTGAATCGCTACGTGTACGACTCTACCAATCGTGTTCTTGTAACGCTTCCGCATCGCGATCTTCAAGGGTATGAAGATATACACTCATCATCTCCCTCTCTTGTTGCTAGAATCTCCATAGATTGATCTTGGTGATGCGTAGAAAATTTTGAATTATTGCTACGTTCCCCAAAATTGGCATCATGAGCTAGGTCTATGCGTAGATTCTATGCACGAGTAGAACACAATTAGTTGTGGGCATCGATTTTGTCAATTTACTTGCCACTACTAGTCTTATCTTGATTCGGCAGCATCGTGGGATGAAGCGGCCCGGACAAACATGATGCTTTCTTGGTGCTTTTAATATGTAATAGATGGAATACATGGTAGAAGCTGGCCTTAATAGTTCGGAACCCAGTGGATCTTGAATTTTTTGGTCAAACGAACAAAAGGTTGGAAAACACTATGATACAAGTGCAAGTATAATCAAAGAATTCATACTATCATTAAAGGGTGTAGGCAAAATTAAAGAACATTGCAACATGAGAAACATGGAAAGCATAAGGGGAATCACGAGCTTATTCTCAATTCTAAAGGGTCGACAAAATTGGAATCACTGGTCTGCTTAGCCGCCCTAGTGAACTAGCACACAAGCTCCTCGTGATCTCGCTATTGCGCATGGTTTTAAACTCGATGGCACACAACCTCAGCAATGTTGCTTGAACATCTCCTCCTGTCAATTCCTCACCTAAGCGTTGGAACTCACTGCCGTACTTGTGTCGGATGACATCCCAAATGCAACATATGTCTTAACGATCAGATGGGCTAGGTGTCAGCGTTGGAGGGCCATGTGCCAGTGGTGGAGGCCTTGGTGTTGGCGGCGGTCACGGAGGACTAAGAGTCTTAGATATAGGTGGTGGAGGACTTGATAACGTCATCATTGGGGGTGGAGGAATTGCTAGTAACGGGGTGGGCGACATGGTACTTGGTGAGGATGATGGTGATGGTGACAGTGGAGGATTAATAGTTATCAGGCTTGATACTATCTATGTGGACGACGGGGGTTGTTATTATGGCGGTGGGGGCTTTGATATTATCTGGGTAGGCAGCGAGGGCCTTGATAGTATTTGGGTGGGTGGAGGGCTTGATATTATCTAGATGGGCGGTGGAGGCTTTGATAGTATCTGGGTGGGTGGTGGGCTTGATACTATCTAAGTCGGTGGCGGAGGCTTAGATAGTATCTCCGTGGGTGGGGGGTTTGAAATTATCTGGATGGGTGGAGGAGGCTTTGATAGTATCTGCGTGGGTGGTGGGCTAGATGTTATCTGGGTGGGTAGCGGAGGCTTTGATAGTATCTCAGTGGGCTGAAGGTTTGAAATTATCTAGATGGGCGGAGGAGGCTTTGATAGTATCTGGCTAGGCGGTGGGTTTGATATTATCTGGGTGGACGGTGGAGGGTTTGATAGTATCTCAGTGGGTGGGGGGTTAGAAATTATCTGGATGAGTGGAGGAGGTTTTGATAGTATTTGGGTGGGTGGTGGGTTTGATACTATCTTGATGGACGGGGGTTTTGAAATTATCAAGATGGATGGCAGAGGCTTTGATAGTATTTGGGACGGCATGGGCGGAGGGGGGCTTGATAGTGTCAGGGTAGATGTCGGCGGGAACAGAGGAGGAGGTGTCGGGTTCGGATAACCAGACCCTGCTTCACACAATAGGCGTCACGCAGCCGAGCAGCGCAAGCACTGCGGCGAGGTTGGCCATCATCGCCATGGCTTGTGCCTTGTGGGTCTGTGTAAGACGCTAGGTACTCACCATGGACATATATAGCCTCTGCCTGCCTACTGTTAGCTCCAAGACGAGAGATACAAATGCCAGCGGATCCACCGAAATACTGGTTGCGCTACAGCTCAAGCAGTTGACATCCCTTGGCAGTCCAAAGTAAGACAAAGTCTCTGTTTGACACCACGTTCAGCATTAATTGTCACAGTGACTACCGATCATTGGCTAACGGCGACGACGTCCGGAAAAAAGAATTACCCACTAGTACCTACTTCCTTCGTCGGAAAAAGTTTGTCCTAAGCTTGTACCTCAAATGAATGTATTTAGCACTAACTTGATGATGCCAGATACATCCATTTGAGAGACAAGTTTTTTTGGACAGAGAGAGTACTAGTAACCACGCGAGAGATGTTCTAGTCGAATGATTTTCTTGCAGATGAATGCACTAACTATATGTGTTGACATTTGGCACTATGAATGATTTTTCTTTCTGCAGGGAAGTCTAGAGTATTTTAGACCTTACCTAGTATCATGTCAGTGGAATCATCTTTGGGCCCATTTATTAGTAGATCAAAATAATGCCCATCGCACCATTGGCTAACATAGAAGTTGATCAACAGTTCAACACACGAGTTATTTTGTTTACACACACAGCGTGTGTACAGAAAAACGAGAGCAAACGACTACCAGCCTGCCAAAAGAGCCATGGTTCTCTTCATCAGGCTACAGACCGCAAAGCATACTGAATCGGCGACCCCGAAGCGACCTTCCCAGATTAATTTTCTCTTCTGCAAGGCAGACCAAGAACACAGCACATGTGAACATCACAGAAATAACAGCAGTAGGTTTAGCAGGGTACATATATTACTCAAGCAAGTAACGTTGCAACTCCAACAGAAACCCTCGCCCCCCTAAAATGAAAATTTAATACCCAGGCCTCATCATCTTACAGGGTAATTCATCCAACATCCAGAGCAACAGCAACAATCCTCCAAACATATCTAGGCACAACAAATTATATAAAAACAACGTAACCAGTGGCTTCTTTCCACCAGTAAAAGAGGCACTTCTCATCAACCTTCCAACTTCTCTTGTCCAAATACAAAGAGTAAAGTTCTGAGGCGGCTATGACTTAGCTAAACAATGGGCATCTACATCGGACTCACAAGCTTCACAAATAGAATCCGTCTCTTAGAAATCCTTACTAATATCACACACTTTTGTTATAGGCATAATGTGAACGCCATAGTTTTGCCCTCTGAATGGGTTTGGGAACCTCGATGCAGTGTAAGACTACCTCTGTGCATGCCATTGTTTTCTGGGGCGTCATATCCCTGATGTGCTCAAGATAAATAGATAGACAATAACACTGTAAGGGGAAGAGCTGTGCATATTGGTTATTAGTTTGTATCGACCTTTTCTTCCCTCCGCACCACCCAAGTGTTGAGAGAAATTCTAGCTCCCGCTCATTGCAGGAGTGAAGGAAGCGCCACACACTACCCGAGCCTTTCTACGCAATCCCAATAAGAAAATTAATTAGATTGCAATCTGCCTCAGCAGTATGTATGGGGTTCTATTAATAAGGGAAGTGCTGGACTCCATTCGTTCCCTAAATATCCTTTTCATTAGATGTTGCTGTCATCAATTACAGAATAAGCAAACCATACCCAAGACTAATTTGATAAACATTACTGTCAACTATTTGAAAAAGGCTGTAAGCGGGATATCCATTCATACACAACTACAGATACATCTGTTGCTAAAAAGCCCCTTGAGTATTTTGATTAACAAATATAAAAAAGCAGAACTAATCCATTAACAAGAGTCACAGGGGAGCAAATGTACCTTGAGAACTTCCAGGCAGTTCTTATAGACATTGTACTGCATCAACAAATGCTTGGAAGGACCCAAGCCAGTGGCACAAAATCCTTCCGTACTGCTTGCCCTGGGTAGTCGGCAATAATTTCATGCAAAGATCTATCAACCAAAGAATACTCGCTCCAGTTCCCAAGGCTTCCAGTAAAGTACAAGCAGTCTCTTCGAACTCCCGGATGATCTGGACCAAGGCAACCAGCGAACTCATGCATATTAAAGAACAAGCTGCAACCACCAAGGCTATGTGTCCTGGCCCACTTCCTTTCCCGGATTCCCACTTGAAAACACGATACAACCTGGTTTTGATAATTAGCATTAGCTCACCTTGACACTCTGCGAGCCAGGCCACCGAACTATTTGGAACTGTCTATGGGCTAAGTTCATCGCCAAGAAACGACAATACCACAGAATTCTTGTCAAGCTCGACAACAGCAAGACGATAATTTGGATAAATCAACGCGTAGAGGGTGCCTTTCACTACCGGACTCGCGGTCTATGCCTACGGCCAAGGGCCGTCGGCATAGGCCCCCAAGCCATCGGCATAGGTCTATGCCTACGGCTGCCGTCGGCATAGACCCGTCGGCGTAGATGCCGCCAGCGTAGTCTTGTCAGACCGTCGGCATAGTAAAGCCGTTGGCATAGGGGCCTATGCCGACGGCCTAGCGTCAGCCGTCGGCATAGTATAGCCGTCGGCAGTCTTTTTCGTCTGACGGCAACGGACGGCGCCGTCAAAAACGCGGACGAATCATGCAATGCCACGTGGCAGATATATGCCGACGGCCTTGCCGTCGGCATACATCTGCCACGTGGCAACCAGTGGTACTCCTGGTGGCAGGGCTATGCCTACGGCAAAGTCGTAGGCATAGATGAATCTATGCCGACGGCTTTGCCGTAGGCATAGCTCTGCCACGTGTCGTCTTCTGGTTACTCCTGGCAGCAGAGGTATGCCTACGGCTTTGCCGTCGGCATAGATTTTCATCTATGCCTACGGCAAAGCCGTCGGCATAGATCCGCCATGTGGCGAGCCCTGGTGACTCCTGGGCTTATATATGCCGACGGCTTTGCCGTAGGCATAGTTTTTTTTCCCTCTTTTCTCTTTTCCAATTCATTTGACAGCATTTCAAAACAGAACAATATGAAATTATGCAGAAATATGACAGTTCATCATCTAAACATACTCAAGTTCACCATCATCATCTAAACATACTCAAGTTCATCACATCATCTAAAGATCATCACCGACTCAAGTTCATGAACATAAAAGTAGTGCAAGACATGAAACATCATAAAAGTAGGAATATGAAAGGCATGGCACGACGGCCACATGCACGGAATCATCAAGCAAGACCACCTCCGCCAAAACCACCACCTCCGCCAAAACCAACACCACCTCCGCCAAAACTGCCATCGCGACCACCACCACTCTGCCAGATCGGAGTGACTGGGGTCGACGGAGCAGGAGTCGAGCCACCGGTCCCCTACATGTTTCAGAAAAGATTCTAACAGTAAATATGATATGATAGTGTTGAATGAACGAGAACTAGTTTGTCAGTAGTTAGGCAAATGTACTAACCGGACCATCACTGCCTAGTGCCACCCATTCATCGAACGTGAGCACGTGTGGGGGTTCTCCCGCAGGTGGTGGTGGGGGTCCCATTTGTGGTGGACCCGTGCCGTTACTCCAAGACGCCAACATAGCCTGAATGTTAGTTAAACAAGCAAACTAGAAGATCAGAAGGAATGAAAGTGCAAAAATTTAGCTTGGTTTTAAGAGGGCAGAACTAACCGTCATCATCTGACGGTTGTAATCATCGTTTGCCTTCACTCGTTTCAAGTACTCCCGCACCTCGAGATTCCTATGCTCGACAAACTCCTTATATGCCTACATAATTTAGATTGTTTCTAAGTGAGCAATGCTGAAAATAAACTGAGAATGCTAGATAGAAAAAGATAAAGAGGAAGTACTTACAGCATGCTGGCGGGCTAAAGGAGTCTGTGAACGCCCCGTACTCTCTAACTGGCTCGGGTTGCTAGCCCGAAGCTGTGTGTACGAGATCGAAGGAGTGATCAAGCCGTCGAAACACGGATACCGGCCATTCTTCTTCCCCTGGATGGCCACCACCGCCATGTCGTCGATCTGAGACTGGGCGACCTCGGCAACAGGAACATCCGGATGCAACTCCTGATAGTGATGAATGTAAGACCCCAGGTGCTCCTCGGTCTTGCCGTAGTACTGGCTCTCGCCCTCCTTGCGACGACTCCGCTCGCGGGCCAGCTTCCACGACTCCATGTCTGAGAGCGGCCTCTTCAACTTGTCCTCCTACAACGTCAAATAGAAGTTAGCCATACATAAGAACATGACGGTAAAGAAGAACAAAAATGCATCATGCACATAGATATACCTTCATGGCCTTGAAGCTCCAGTGGTTCCTGTTTCCTTGGCCGTGTGTCCCGTCGGCTCCACGGTTAGCCCGGCCCTTGATGCTCTTGGCAGCAAACTCTGCATCGGCGCCGAGCCACCTATCCACCAAACTCGCCCATCCGTCATGCCTTCCATAGCACCAACGAGGAACAACCTATGCAAATTTTGGAAGCATGACATGTGAGCACGAAACATAGAGTTGACTGCTTGAAACAATGAAAAGTTAGTAATAGTTACCATCATGAACTGGTCCCTGTTCAAGGTAAGTCGCTGCTTCTGCGCTTGACTTTTGGTCATCTTTTGGTGCAGGTAGTAGTGGTAGTACTGCGAGACGGCAACCCAGCGCACCTCGTACTGCAACTGACGAGCTTTCTTCTTCGCAGCCGCAAGCAAGACCACGTCGGCTCTGGCCTTGTGCTCGTCAAGAACTCTATAGAGTTGCTGCATAAACCAGAAGCAAACAAGGCATGAGTTGAGTGATCCAATGATAAACTATGAATGAAACTGAAGACAAGTGATTCAGAAGAGAACTTACCCAAAATTTGGTGATCACGGCCTTAGTGGCCGTCCCGTACTCCGCGTTGCTGCAAGCCTCGTAGTGGGCCCAGCTCGTGGCCAAAACCCGCAGCTGCGGGTCCCTGTCTGGCCGCGGGCAGAATAGGCCAGGCCAAAAGTGCTTCAACAGGACAGTGATAAGGCCGTTCGGTTTACGGCCATTTCCGCGAAGGATCCAGTTTCTGCAAAAGAATCAAATGATTGCCATGTGTACAATAAGAAAATGTTGTCATGTGTTGAAAATATGATTGAGAGGCACTTACTCTGTCCCCACAGGTTCAATGAGCCACTTATGCTCCTCGATAGAAGGTGGTGTAGCTAGTCCGGCATTACCACGCAGCCACCCCTGCGGAGCACCCGGTGGCAAGTCACCCCACAACTCGGGATCAACTTCCCCTCCACCCTCCTCGCCCTCCTCCTCACCCTCCTCCTCGCCCTCCTCCTCCTCACCCTCCTCCTCGGCCTCCTCCTCCTCACCATCAGGAACATACTCCTCCTCCTCAGACTCAGAAGGTGCCTCTGTATGGGAGGGCATCGAAGAAGACCCTCCTATTTCGGACACGGCCTGGAGTTTTTTGCCCCGGCTGCCTCTCCCCCCACCTCCTCCTCCTCTAGGGGCTCTCCCCCCACCGCCTCCTCCTCTAGGGTCTCCTCCCCCGACCCCTCCACCTCCCTGTGAGGTGTCATCCTCGCGTAGTCGGGAGGGAACCTTGTGGGCTCGTCCACTCCGAGTAAGTCCTTTAAATTTACTGAGGAAACTGGCACCGCTGGACTTGCCCATGATTAGCAAACCTGCATTGAGAAGAGAATAAACAATTAGTAAGGATATCAATTAAACAAGCATACAGGAAAAACATTAATACCAGAAGAGCACATTAAGCATACTATTTTAATGATCATTAAAAGAACTTACATTTTCTAGAACCCATATGAATCATCACTATTGTAATCTATTTGTGGAGCGGTCTCATCATCACTATCACGCATATCTTCTTCGTTGTCTGACGGAGGTGGAGGCTCTTCCTCATCGTCAGCGTCTTCATTTAACTTTTCAAGCATAATTATGTCTCTTTGATTCACAACTGCCTCACCATCAATCCGTGCGTCGTCGTCGTTTGGGTCCAGGTCAACATAACCCATGTCATCATCCTCGTTGTTTCGGACCACGTCATCATGTTCCTCTTGATAGAACAGTCCCTCGTATGTCATGGGGTTTATGTTGTAGTAATCATCATCGTTCGGGTCCGGTAGCTTACCATGCGGCGACACCTTGAACACAACTTCCCAACCCTTTAGGTACTCTTTCTGGCATGGGTAAGGCAGATAATATACTTGTGTGGCCTGGGTAGCGGCGATAAAGAGATCAGCTCCGGCATAGACGGTTGATGGTTTAACTTCAACTAAACCAACAGAAGGCGTATGTCTCAGGACCTTTTTGGGGTCGAACCATCGGCATTTGAACACAGTGAGACTTAGGTGTTCGCGGCCAAGTTTGAATGTAAGCTCGTATATTTTTCCTACCCTTCCGTAGTAATCTATTTTATTATCTCCTTTAGTGAAGACTCCGGTATTTATGGTTTTGGGATCAGGCCGACTGTTCTGGTGCTCCTCTATATGGAAGCGATACCCATTCACATCATACTTTTCGCATGTCATGACGACAGGGTCAAAACCCATGGAAACCCATCTCAATTCTTCATCCATTGATTCGGTCGGATCATTTCCCTACAAGTTCAATTGAAATTATAGGGTGCATGAGTTTAATTGAAATTATAGGGTGCATGAGTTTAATTGAAAGTGTGAAAAATTACTTTCTCCATGAACCACGCAACGAAATTTTTCCTTCCATCAGCACCCTTTCGGAGAAGAGCAAGTGCCTCCGCTTCAGTAGGAGGCAGCATTCCTGTCCATTCTTCTTCAACGAATCGACTACAATAAGAAAAGCGGTATAAGAACTAGGCAAAGTGAACATAACGAATTGACTAAAAGAATGGTGCAAAGGTATTACCTCATCCACTCATCCTCAACTTCCTTGATGTTGTGCAAGATATAGAACATGACATCCTCCCACTCATCTCGTGGCATGACATAAGATGTCGAGCATCCAGCCCTGCCACCTTGCCCGGTGAATAGAGGCAACTTGGGTTTATACTTGGGTTCTTCTGTATTGTATCGAGACACCTTATTGTGCAACGTGGGAACATGGTCCGGATAGTAGGCTGTCCTGAGGTCTGCCACCTCCTCTAGGATAACTGCCTTAGCTATGGAAGCTTCAATCTTAGCTTTGTTTCCACATTTCTGTCTCAGATGCTTGTTCTGTCTCTCAGGGCCGTACTGCCAACGATACTGCACAGGGCCCCCCAACAATACCTCGTTCGCAAGGTGAAAAATGAGATGTGTCATCGGAGTAAAGAAGCCTGGCGGGAAGATCTTCTCTAGCTTGCATATCAACTCCGGCGCCTTCTTATGCATTTCTTTTATCTTCTCAGGACATACTTCTTTAGCACAAAGCGTTCGGAAGAAATGGCTTAACTCTGCAAGCACACGCCAGACACGCTCGGGAACATAGCCCCGAACCATCACCGGCATTATCCGCTCAATCCATACATGCTGGTCATGACTCTTGAGCCCGGTCACTCTGCCCGTTGAAAGATTGACCCCCTTACTTATATTCGACGCATAACCATCAGTGAACTTCACGATGTGTTTCAGCCACTTGAATGCCTCCATCTTATGATCCTTTTTAAGTACGAAGTCAGCATCTGGCTTGAACCAAGATTTTCGACTGCCTGTGGGAGGTTGCATGTGAAGATGTGGTCTATCACAAATATTCTGTTGATCGACTCTAGCATTAACATTATCCTTTGTCTTATCAGGAATGTTGAGGATCGTGTTAAAAAGGGACTCTGCGACATTCTTTTCGGTGTGCATCACGTCGATGTTGTATGGAAGTTTGAGGTCCTTAAAATAGGGAAGCTGCGTGAAGGGGGTAATGTGAGTCCAGTTGTGTGTATCACCATATCCTTCAAAACATTTTTTCCCTTTACCTTTGCCTTTGCCTTTGCCTGTCCCTTCACAGGCAGGCTTAAGAGCTTTGAGCTGAGCAAGCACATCCGCACCAGAAAATGTTGGAATCTCATTTACTTCATGGACAACTTTGCCTTTTGTGAAGTTCTTCTTGTCTTCCCTATCAGGATGGTCTGGAGGGAGGAATTGTCGATGCTGGTCAAAGGCAACATACTTGCCACCCTTCTTCATCCAAATGAAAATCAAGGCCTGCATGCACACTGGGCAAGGCATCTTTCCACTTGTACACCATCCGCAGAACAGGGCATAGCCGGGAAAGTCATGCATGCAATACTGTAGCCAAACTTTCATCAAGAAATTTTTCTGCAGATGTCGGTCGTATGTCAACCTCGGGAAGTACCAAGAATGGTGCAAATCATCCACCAACGGCTGCATAAACACACTCAAATTCTTCCCTGGATATTCAGGACCAGGAATTATAAGCGACAGGAACATGGTCTTGCGTTGCATTATGGCGCCGGGAGGGAGATTGAGCGGAATAACAAATATGGGCCAGCAGCTATATGGATTAGACGACATACCATATGGATTGAACCCATCACCTGTTATAGCAATTCTGACACTCCCAGCCTCGGCTGCTTCCTCCGGGTACTTTATATCGAATGACTTCCATGCTTCACCTTCTGATGTATGTACAATTTTTTTTGGATTGTACCTTTTCCCTTCCTTGTGCCACTTCATCATTTTGGCAGACTCCTCGGTGATGAAAAGGCGCTGCAGTCTTTTTATAAAATCAAGATACCGAAGAACCTTCACAGGGATTTTTAGCTGCCGCTTCTGACCATGCTTATCGACCACCTCAATATACCGAGAGGAACCGCACTTCCTACAGTAGTTGTCATCCGCATACTCATGCCTAAACAAAAGGCAATTCTTTGGACAAACATGTATTTTCTCATAGTCCATGGAGAGCGCCTTCATGATTTTCTTCGTACCGTACATGGTTTTCGGCAGTTCATGGCCCTCGGGCAGGCTGTTAGCCCATACTCCCAGAAATGCTTCGAAGCAACCTCGGCTACAGCCGTACTCAGCCTTCACTGCCATCAGTTGCGAGATGGCATCCAGCACAGACATCTTGGCACCCTCATAGAGAGGTTTCTTTGACGAGGCCAAGATTTCCAGGAAGGCCTTTGCGGTTTCCTCCGGCTCCTCCGGTTCATTCGCTAAATGTGACGGAGGTGTCGGCTGTGCAGCAAAGACATCATCTAGCATGTCTCTAACCCCATCGTCCTCATAACCAGCGACGCGTTGTCGTATCACATCCTCTCTACCACGGTCCCGCTGGGCAAAGTTTATCGGCATATTAAAGTTGGGCATAAATCCATGTGTGCGAAGGTGCTTAGTCATCTCACTCTTATCTCTGCGGATACGTCTCTCACATCTGGCACACGGGCATTCTGGCACCATCCTCATTGGACTACGGAATATCTCTTTCAAAAACACATCAGTTTTCTCGACCCACTCTGTTGTTACTTGATTCCGACGGATAAACCCACTATACATCCACTGATTATCTGCCATCTCTGCTTTATTGGAAGCCACACAACAAAATTAAGGATTCATTTAAATTACCAACATAATTATTTTATTTTTTACAAGGTTGACGAGTAATCCACCTACATCTCTAATAGGTAAAGATGGGTCCTAATCCCACCCGAGAATGTGTAGATTCAGTATGGTCCATGCTCTACCCCATTCCGAGACAAAATTTCGGCAGCACCTCCCCGCTGTTCTCCAAATACACGTCTCGGCAAAATTTCGAGAGAATGTGCATCCGGAGAACAACAGGGAGGCGCCGCCGAAATCCTGTCTCGGAACGGGGTAGAGCATGAACAACGTACCCAATCTACACATCCTCGGGCTGTCCGTGGAAAGCGCTGGACAATCCGAAAGAGCTGCGGTGATAAATATGCAATTGAATGCATATTCATCGATGCAACCCTTTCGGACGGGAGACCTAGGTTACGCGACTTGATGTGAAAATTCAATCTAGTGACATGGAAAAAAAGTGGACGAGGTCATGGAATTGTTGCTCACCCTCCGATGTAGAGGATGTAGTCGATCAAAGGAGGGACGATCGTGGACAAACACCTCCAACGTCGACGGTCACTCCACGAAGATGGAACACCACAAATCCTGTTAATTCGACCAAGTGCAAAAAAAATAGGTTAAGCATTGACAGTTTAAACTATGAAAAAAATCATATTTTGTCAAGTGTAAAATTTTGTCCTTCAATTTTTTTAGCAAGATCATCATGATTAAATAACCACTCATCATATGTCAATTTTGGAGCACATCTCACACAACTATTTTAGAAACTAAATGTCACATAGCAAGGATTTAGACACAACTTCACCTCCTATCCATGCCATCTCTAGACGTCAACAACTCAAAGAACATGACACAAACAGCAACTCAAAAATTTGTTTTGCATGCATATGTGAATAGACTTAGTGGCCGAATACACCATCCATTAATCTCACATGCATATATTGTCATAATCCATTACATATCATATTGGTACAAATATTAGGCTTATGGACATAAAATCTAGAAGAGAACAATGCTAACAATTACATCACTTGTCTTTATGAAGATAAGTTACACATGTCCATACATAGTAGTTATTTGCAGCAAATTAATATGAAACTATGAATGTCATAGTAGGAAAAATGAAAAAAAAAGAGCATAGCTCACCGGGCAGAGGAGCGTCACGGCGATGGAGGGGCCGGGAGGGACGGGGCTGGTCGTGGTCGGCCGGAGAAGCAGAGCCCGCCGCGGACCGGAGCTAGCACCAGGGCCGGCCGGGCAGGGACGCGGGCCGCTGGCTGGAGCCATGGCCAGGCGTGCTTGGGGAGGGGCCGAGGCGGGGCCCTGCCCGGTTCATGGAGGCAACGCGCCGCCGACCGAGGCTGGGGTGGAGGCAAGGCGCGAGGAAGGGAGGGGAGGGGTGGAGCGGC